>NC_086105.1:100813582-101175161 GCF_963921235.1 Mobula hypostoma | reverse complement strand
TGCCATTTGGTCCAGATGTGTCTGGGCCAATATGAATGATAAGATGTCAATTCCAGAGACCTTAGCAAAGGCAACACAGTTCAACATCAAGGGTAGATGGTTCAAAGGCTAGATATCTCTTGTCTGAAGCTCTGTGGTGTGAATGTTATTTGTAACTATTCGGGCATTCTCTGGTCTAAATGTTCTCTAGGTCCTGCTGCATGCAGATGTAGACTGCTTCATTTGCTGAGGGGTCACCAACAGAACAGAATATTGTGCAATATTTAATGAACAGTGATCAAATTTACTACTTCTGACTTTAAGATGGAAGGAAAGTTGTCGAGGAAGCAGACGATGCTGATATCCTGCAATAAGGAACTTCTACAGAGATGCCCTGTGTCTGAGAGGATTGACCAACATCTGCGAGGCAGATTCCAATTTGTGGATAATTTCCCCTTGAACCTTATCGCCCTTTATTAACCAAAGTAACCTTATGTTACAACCCCTCAAATCTGCCTTGTTGGTAAGGATAACCACTCTTATATCACCTCTGGAAGTCAACTCTTTGGCCCAAATAGAGAGAAGGACTAATAAGTTCTGAAGACAATGAGCTCTGGAGAAATCTAATCTGATCAGTGAGTGTGTAATTGCTGAGTAAATATCGTTCATAGTACTGTCAATAGTACTGTTCATAGTTCTGTCACTTTTCTGATGATTGAGAGCAGGCTGATCCATGGAAAGTCACCAGACTGGATTTGTCTGGCTTGAATTCCATTCCATTTGAAATATTGAAAAGAAAAAATCTTGAAACTGAAAAAAAAATCTGAGATTTTTAACAATATAAATGGACTTAATAGGAATATATGGAGACAAATCAAGAACAAAAGTGTGTGTGTATGTGTGAGAGAGAGAGAAAATACAAATTTCATTTTTGTAAAGGTTTGAATAGCTACTCACAGAGGAAAAAAATATCTGAAACATGAACTCCCTTTCTCCCTGTCCAGATGCTGCCTAAATGTGCTGAGCTTCTCCAGCATTTTCTGTTTTTATTTCAGATTTTCAGCAGCTGTTGTATTGTATTACTGTGTTGGTCATTATTTGCCGGAGTTGTGGAACTGAGATAGAGATGGTCTTGTTCTAATAGAAGCATGGATTAGACTCAAGAATTCAACGATCTACACTTGTTTCTGGAGTTCTTACTTTCCGTAAGATGAAAGAAATGATTATCAAGAGGGAATTTATGATAAAGAGAGAGAGAGAGAGAGATAGAGATAGATAGATATCCTCCTTTCTCAAATTACGACCAGGACTACCGAGAATTGCAAAATTATAAGCGGCACTCGATTATATCTCCCAATTCTCAATAAATGGAAGGTGCACCTAGTGAAGACGCTGCACATCTTTTCCTTCTCACATCAAATACCTCATCCTTTTGCTTCATATCTGGTCTACAGTCGGATGAATCTCACAATAGCAAATGGAATCCCATTGTCCCAAAAACAGACAACAGCTATGAATAGTCAAGTAGATTTTCATTGTGCCTCTAAATACATTCTCCTTAAAATCACCAGAGGCAATCTCAGCATTGAGTCTATGAGATGCGAGCCCATGATCGACTCCATTTCTCGGCAATCTCACCAAATAAAGACTTGAGGAAGATTCAAAACATCAAGGTGAGTACAGAAGGTGAGTGAATGTTCTGGGCCTTCCACCAACTTCTCACTTGTTGCGCCCGGGGGAAGGGCCCTGAGTCTGAATGGTCTCTCTTTCCTTCGTTGCTGTTGGAGGATGGTAACCAAGTGCTGGTCTGTGTTTTGTGGATTGGATTGTAGCTCCTTTTCCTGTTTCTATTTTGGGCAACTTTGAACTGGGGCAGCTGAAGATAATGGACACTGAGCTGAACTGAATATGGTCTCTTTTGATTTTGTGGTTTTATTTTCTGTGTTTTCACTTGTTCTTTCTTGTTGCTCTTTGCGCGATTTGTTTTTTCGTGTGGGGGGCTGATGTTCTTGTCATTTGTGCTGTTTGGTTTTTTGTTCTTGAGGGGGTGTTGATGTATTTCTTAGAGTGGGTTCCATGGTATTCTTTATTTAGTGGCTGTCTGTGGAGAATATGAATCTCAGGGTTGTATACTGCAAAAATACTTTGATAATAAATGTACTTTGGATCCATTGAATCTTTTGAACAAGGTGTTCTACTGAAGTATGTATATATTAGTAACTTGCAACTTAAGAGGTACTCCTATTGAGCGACATGTAAGTCTCTAAGCCTAGCGTGTTGTTGGGGCTTAGTGCCTTAGTGCAATTAAATTTTTCAGTAATGTCTCAGCCAGGCATCATTTGTATTTTCCAAAGGACAAGTAAGAGATTTAGTTGAAGGTACATTCTGCTGATCTTTCGACCTTCATCTATTTTTGAAAAACTGGCCTAGTAAGTGAGTGATCTCTGTGCATCATACTGCAACAGGATCAGAAGTCATCGTCCAGACAGGGTGGGATTTAAAATCCCATTTCCTCACACTCTCGAGGTTCATTCCGGGTCAGAAGAAACTTTCTGCCACAAAGTCCATGGAGTAAACACTCCCTGTAAAGTGAAACATTACTGATGCTGGAAATCTGAAATAAAAACAGAAAATATTTGAGATATTCAGCAGGTCAGGCAGCATCCATGGATGAAGAGTAGAACAGAGTTGACATTTTGATTCAATGAACTTTCCTCAGAATCTACCTTATCAGTTATCTAAATAGATGATTATTGCTCCTGATTCATCCTTCCTTCAAAGTGTTAGCTCCACAGTTCCAGGCTCTTTGCAGAATTAATGGAAAATGGCACTTGCTCTGCCTATCTTTGGATCATCTTGCTCATTAACTCTGACACTTCACCCAAAGGAAACCGCTTCAACTCCCAAACTGCTTCCTCCAAAATCTTAAGGCTGTTGTTGGAATAGTAAAGCATAAACAATTCTTAGTTGTGATATTATGTATGATGCAATGATTTTAAAGAGTCTGGTTCGTCTACATATTAGGCCCTCCAGATTTACACAGGCGCCTGAAGCCTAGCTTCTGGAGATATTTTGTCTTTGAACATCTTGCTGGATTCATAAGAAATAATTGTAAAGGATTTTTTTTTCATTTATAAATTTGCCATCTGGATGATAACTAGCAGATAGCTTGCATTCCTTACCCATTTTGTTCTTGTGAATAAACTGAGTGGAATAGCAGGGGGGAACTGGAGGGAGTCTTTGATGGCTATATTCATTTCATTGTTGTTCCATTCACCTGTAGGAGCCCTGACAGCCTGAGAAACTGGTTGCTCTTCTCCTTGTGTCTGTAGTTCCGATGATTAGGAAATAAATTGTGCAGAATAATTAAATATCTTATTGATGAAATGCTGAGCTGTTGATTCATGTGCCAAGGTCAAAGTACATGGCAATGGGGAATGTAACCAGGACAGGCATCAGTTCTGTGGTGGTAGCCTGGAGGCTTTCAACCAACGACTCCCACTGTATATCAATTTCAGGCAATGACATCTAGGCAAATCTAAGTAAGACTTTCTGGTGGTAAAACCTGTTGAATAAATGTAAAGGTAAAAGAAAGAAATATCCTGTGTGCATTTACATCTTTAGTGCCCAGTCTAGACTCTTTAATGTCTCCCTTCTCTTCCTAACAAGAACAAAAGTTCCTCATTGGGCAAGCCAATGCCCCCAGTGGAAAATCTAGTACTTTACAATTATGCACGTACGTCTAAAATTATCACTAGGATTTATGACAGCATCTCCAATACAACAAATAAAGTGCAAAATCACCAAAACATTAACCTTCCTTTAAGGCAAACAAAATAACTTTAATGACACTGGATCTCCTACCCCTTATAGTGTGGAGTTCAGGGAAGGTTTATCAATGGAGTCAGATATGCTTTCTGATTCTTGTAGCCTTCAGGGGGACAGTTAAGACTTAGCAGGAAATTAGCAATGCCTTGTTCAACCAGAGTTGAGGTCATAAGTAATAATATTTCATCTAATTCTATTTATTATCTTAGTCTTCCGTAAAATAAATTGTAAATTGGGTTGGTGCTCAGATACCAGTGAAAAACATTGCTTTGCATGCTGTTTATACAGATCATTTAATTGCAGCAGTGGGTTAAGGTAGTTAAAGGGAAAACAATAACAGAATGTTACATTTAGAGTGAAAGTGCAGGAAAAAAACAAGGTGCAAGACCGTGATGAGATAGACTGTGAGGGCAGGAATCCATCTTATCATGCTGTAATAACAGGATAGAAGCCATTCTTCAACCTGGTGGTGCATGAATTCAGCCTTTTGTATCTTCCTTTCAGTGCAAGGGTAGAGAAGAAAAAATATGTGGGGTGGATGAAGCACATGGCTGCTTTTCTGAGGTAGCGAGGTGTAGACAAGAGTCCATGGAGGGGAGGCTGTATTCTGTGATATGTTGAGCAGCGTCCATAACCCTTTGCATTTCTTATAGTTTCAGGCAGAGCAGTTGCCAAACGAAGCCATGATGCAACTGAAGAAGCTTCCTATGGTGCATTGATAAAAATTGGTGAGGATCAACAGAGATGTGCCAAACTTTTTTAACTTCCTGTAGGAGAAGAGCCACTTTGTGGTGAACGGTAATTACCATTTAAGTGGTGGTTCACAGGAAACTGTAGCATGATCAGATTACAAGGTGAAGGTAAGGTTTTTCTCTTTCCAAAGATACTCTTTATATTACTTTATCAAAAAGCAGATGTAAAGAGATGAGTGAAGACTTTATTGATTGCACAGGATATGTACCTTGGCCACTCCTGAAAGTTCATTGAATTTCTTCCTGCACCGTGAAAGGTTCTAATGGATCAATGTAGTATCTGACAATATATACTGAACACAACCTGGAATTCTTATTCTTCACAGACGTTCATGAAATGATAGAATGAATGATAGAAATATCAGAACACCAAAGCATCTCCTCCCTTTCCCGTTGCACACACAAACAGCAGCAGAAGCCCCATCTCCCCACTTGCAACAGTAGGAGAGACGCCCCCACCATGCAAGCAATAGCAAAATCCCTCAATGAGACCTTGATCTAGAGTCCATCAAAAACTATAGTCCATATCCCAGCACTTCGGTATCTCGGACAGGCTCTCTCCATTCCCCACCCCACCACCCTTTGAGGGAGAGAGGAGTCACCTTTGCAACAACAAGACTGGAGACCAGCAATTTCCCTCTTCTGATATAACAATCTTCTGCACTGCTTTTTCCAGCTCCTTGACTTGAGGACTGAGAGGCTCTCGCTCTCCAACAGAAACAGAGAGAGAGAGGGGGATCACTTGAGTGCAGAGACCATCCTCTGACAGCAGCACACACCACCTCCAGTCTCAATATTTCAATTTGCAATGACACTTCAGTCAGCGAAATCTGTGAGGAACCGTGTCATCTACGGTTCACTTCCCGGAGGCACACATCTTCCAGCCCATTCCTGGAGATAGCAAAGCGCCCGGCTAGTGGCCGGTCCAAACACCCGCTGCTTACGAAAAACTGCAGTTTGAACTGTAGATCACGGACTCCGACAGAACCCCAACCACCTAGAAAAGAAAAGAAAGGCACAAGAGAAGAAGAAGAAGAAGAAGAAGAAGAAGCTGTTTCTTGAGTGAACTGAAAGAAGTCACCCAGTTTCGCAAAAACTGCTGGCGCCATCTTTACTAGTACCTCCCCCAACTGGGATTTTGGTTTGGGTTACTCAGGTTTAAATTAGATTATGATTTCTTGGGTTTGTTAGGGATTGCCGGGGTAGCATGGCTCGAAGGACCAGGAGGGCCTACTCCACGCAGTATTGCGAACTAAATAAATAAAATTTCTCTCAATTATGAATTCCAGAAACAAAAGCAAATTGATGATTACTGGACAGAACCTTAGATTTGTTGCTAAGACATTAAGGACACAAATCTAGTCCTTCTGTCAAAACTTTTTTACAAGTGTTCTTAAATTATTGCCTTACATTTTAGTTTCTTGAAATTGCAATCAAATTTCTTTCAGGACATGACTGATCTCCCATAGGAGTGATTGATTCCAATGGAAGCGGAAGAAGAAACAAATTAATGCCTTTCTATTGAATTTTGTCACAAAAATAAATGATGCCAAACACATTTGTGTCAATATAGTGTAATAGGTGAGCAACGTGTTAGTTAATGATAACATGACCTCTGACAAGGACAATGACAGAACGTTCACACTGTTAATCACCGTTAGGCTCTCTTAAGGAACAGATGTACAAAACTCTGGGATGTGGGGTCTACTGCCAGTTTTATATTGCTCCTACAAGCAGAAAGAGAGGACTTTCCAACCTCTATTAATTTCCTGAGAGTTAGAAAATGTTCTTAGACTGTAGGGTAAATTCTAACATACTGTAAATTCAGCTTTATTATAGACAATTATTGCAGCTCAAAACGTGGTTCAGTGTAGGTATTTTCCACTGTTTCTCTGTTCACAGCTGCTGCATGATCAGCTGCCCATGTATGTGCAGACGAAAATATCAAAGTCTGGAATTTTTCAGTTTATGTCTGGTCTCTTTGACGTATTTACATATCAAACACACAGACATTTTTGAAAGAATAAAATCAAACTTGTGCACTAAGCTGCAAGTCCTTGATTTCTATCTATATTTTGTTTACTGTTGATACTGAATCAGAGAATGCAGACAGTCACGGGTCACACAAAGATAGAGCTACCAATGTTTCCACATCACCGCACCGGTGACCCAGGTTTAGTCCTGGCCTTGGGTGTTGTCATTTGGCGTTTCCATCTTCTCCCTGTAAAATAGTATGGATTTCCTCCAGTGCCCTGACTTCCTCCCACATCCCAAAGATAAGACCATAAGGCATAGGAGTAGAATTGTGCCATTCAGCCCATCAAGTCTGCTCCACCATTCCCAAATCCCTCTCAACCCCATACACCTGCCTTCTCGCCATATCATTTGATGCTCTGACTGATCAGGAAACTATCAACTTGCGCCTTAAATATACCCATGGACTTGGCCTCCACTGCAGTCTGTGGTAGAGCATTCCAGAGATTTACTATCTTCTGGCTGAAAAAATTCCTCAGTATTTCTGTTCTAAAAGGTCGCCTCTCAGTCTTGAGGCTGTATTCTCTAGTTCTGGATACTCCCACCATAGGAAACATCTTCTCCACCTCTACCCTATCTAGTCCTTTCAACATTCGGTAGGTTTCAATGAGATCCCCAAGCATTCTTCTAAATTCCAGTGAGTACAGGCCCAAACTGCCAAATGCTCCTCATATGTTTGCTCTTTCTTTCCCAGAATCATCCTTGTGAACCTCCTCGGGACTCTCTCCAATGACAACACATCCCTTCTGAGATATGGGGCCCAAAACTGTTGAAGTGTGGCCTGACTAATGTTTTATAAAACCTCAGCATTATCACCTTGCTTTTATAGCCTATTTCCCTTGAAATAAATGCCAACATTGCATTTGCCGAGGGTTGGGTTGGTAAGTTAAATGGCCCCTTGTCTGTGGCTCAGTGGTAGATTCTGGTGGGGAAAGGAAGCTGATGAGAATGCTTTGAAATTGGATTAATGAAGGATTTGTTAAAAAGAGTTATTGATATTTAGCACAGACTTGGTGCACCAAAGAGTTATTTCTGTGCTATTTCTTTTTATAGCTCTATTGGATTATGAGGACACTCAGTCCTCGTTTATTGTCATTTAGAAATGCATGCATTAAAAAATGGTACAATGTTACTCCAGAGAGATATCACAGAAACACAGGACAAAGGCGAATGGTATGCTGGCATTCATAGCAAGAGGATTCGAGTACAGGAGCAGGGAGGTACTACTGCAGTTGTACAAGGCCTTGGTGAGACCACACCTGGAGTATTGTGTGCAGTTTTGGTGTCCTAATCTGAGGAAAGACATAGAAACATAGAAACATAGAAAATAGGTGCAGGAGTAGGCCATTCGACCCTTCGAGCCTGCACCGCCATTTATTATGATCATGACTGATCATCCAACTCAGAACCCAGCCTTCCCTCCATACCCCCTGACCCCTGTAGCCACAAGGGCCATATCTAACTTCCTTTTAAACATAGCTAATGAACTGGCCTCAACAGTTTGCTGTGGCAGAGAATTCCACAGATTCACCACTCTCTGTGTGAAGAAGTTTTTCCTAACCTCGGTCCTAAAAGGCTTCCCCTCTATCCTCAAACTGTGACCCCTCGTTCTAGACCTCCCCAACATCGGGAACAATCTTCCCGCATCTAGCCTGTCCAATCCCTTTAGGATCTTATACGTTTCAATCAGATCCCCCCTCAATCTTCTAAATTCCAACGAGTACAAGCCCAGTTCATCCAGTCTTTCTTCATATGAAAGACCTGCCATCCCAGGAATCAATCTGGTGAACCTTCTTTGTACTCCCTCTATGGCAAAGATGTCTTTCCTCAGATTAGAGGACCAAAACTGCACACAATACTCCAGGTGTGGTCTCACCAAGGCCTTGTACAACTGCAGTAGTACCTCCCTGCTCCTGTACTCGAATCCTCTCGCTATAAATGCCAGCATACCGTTCGCCTTTTTCACCGCCTGCTGTACCTGCATGCCCACTTTCAATGACTGGTGTATAATGACACCCAGGTCTCGTTGCACCTCCCCTTTTCCTAGTCGGCCACCATTCAGATAATAATCTGTTTTCCTATTTTTGCCACCAAAGTGGATAACTTCACATTTATCCACATTAAATTGCATCTGCCATGAGTTTGCCCACTCACCCAACCTATCCAAGTCACCCTGCATCCTCTTAGCATCCTCCTCACTGCTAACACTGCCACCCAGCTTCGTGTCATCCGCAAACTTGGAGATGCTGCATTTAATTCCCTCATCCAAGTCATTAATATATATTGTAAACAACTGGGGTCCCAGCACTGAGCCTTGCGGTACCCCACTAGTCACCGCCTGCCATTCTGAAAAGGTCCCATTTATTCCCACTCTTTGCTTCCTGTCTGCTAACCAATTCTCCACCCACACCAATACCTTACCCCCAATACCGTGTGCTTTAAGTTTGCACACTAATCTCCTGTGTGGGACCTTGTCAAAAGCCTTTTGAAAATCCATCCTTGCCATAGAGGGAGTACAAAGAAGGTTCACCAGATTGATTCCTGGGATGGCAGGACTTTCATATGATGAAAGACTGGATCAACTAGGTTTATATTCATTGGAATTTAGAAGATTGAGGGGGGATCTTATTGAAACATAAAAAATCCTAAAGGGATTGGACAGGCTAGATGCAGGAAGATTGGTCCCGATGTTGGGGAAGTCCAGAAGGAGGGGTCACAGCTTGAGGATAAAGGGGAAGCCTTTTAGGACCGAGATGAGGAAAAACTTCTTCACACAGAGAGTGGTGAATCTGTGGAATTCTCTGCCACAGGAAACAGTTGAGGCCAGTTCATCGGCTATATTTAAGAGGGAGTTAGATATGGCCCTTGTGGCTACGGGGGTCAGGGGGTATGGAGGGAAGGCAGGTACAGGGTTCTGAGTTGGATGATTAGCCATGATCATACTGAATGGCGGTGCAGGCTTGAAGGGCTGAATGGCCTACTCCTGCACCTATTTTCTATGTTTCAAACCAAGACTAAAACTGACAAAACCACATAATTATAACATATAGTTACAACAGTGCAAAGCAATACCATAATTTGATAAAGAGCAGACCATGGGCATGGTAAAAAAAAATCTCAAGTCCTGATAGCCCCATCATCTCACGCAGATGGTAGAAAGGAGAAACTCTCCCTGTCGTGAACCTCCAAGCACCGCAAACTCACCGATGCATTGGAAACACCCAACCACAGCCGACTCTGAGTCCGTCTGAAAACTTTGAGCCTCCGACCAGCCCTCCGGCACCGAGCACCGAGCACCATCTCTGCCAAGTGTTTCGACCCCAGCCCGGCCGCCGAGCAACAAGCAAAGCCGAGGATTCGGGGCCTTCCCCTCCGGAGATTCTGGACCACACAGTAGCAACGGCAGCAAAACAGGCATTTCAGAAGTTTCTCCAGATGTTCCTCCGTGCTCTCACATCTGCCTCCATCAAATCAGGATTGTGCACGGCACCCTACTTGACAGATAACAGATATCATTCACCGGAGTGGCCGCTGCAAGCTGCGTTGCACCGCCATCTTCTCCTCCTGCATCTACAGTACATGATCCATTTGTAGGCAAGGAGATGATGATGTAGTCATTGAGCTAAATAACGCCTATGAAGATATTACACTTTTTCTAGCACTTTGTAATGTTCTTCACTTTGAATGTCACTCCAGACGTAGACCACGATTGATCAGCCTGCTCACCAGCTTGGCTATGATGTCTCTGAGCTCCAGCAAAAGGAGAATCAGAGCCAGGTTTATAATGATTTTCCTATAGGATGTGAAGTTTGTTGTTTCATGGAAACAATGCAATGCAAAGACTTAAAATTACTAATTGCAAAATTTTTAAAATATTGCCAAAAAGTAAGGTAGGGTGCACAGATCATTCAAAAATCTGATGTTGGAGGAAAGAAGCTGCACCTGGATCTCCGAGTGCTGGTCTTCGTGTTCCTGACTCCTCTCTGATGTGCCAATCAGAGCGAGGTCCTGTGCAGCTTTATTGTTCTGTGCTCTGACATGGTTTATTTCAAACTATGTGTCTGTGGATGGAACCAACAAACTCTTCCATGTATAAATGTAGAAACATTACAAACAACAAAAATCAGGTGTAGGCCATTTGGCCCTTCAGGTCTGCTCCTTATATAATTCAATAGGATCATGGTTGATCACTCACTTCAATATCCTATTCCTGCTTCCTCCTCTTCAGCATTAAGGAATAATATAAACCTGGTTCTTGAACATATTGGTCTCCACTGGCTTCTGTGATAGTGAACTCCTTGAGTTCACTGTCCTCTAGAATGAAGAAAGGTCTTTTACAGCTACAGCAAGACATTATTGCTCCTATATAAGATAAGACATCATTCCGAAGATATACAGGTTAATGGGTTAATTAATCACATGGATTTAATTGGGCTCTTTGGGACTGTAGGACCTATTACCATGCTGTATCTCTAAATCTAAAAATTAATACTCAAGACCTCTTGCAATGAAGGCCAGTGTACCATTTAACTTTCACTACTGCTACACGTGAATGCTTGTTTCAGCGTTTGTTGTGCAAGGACACTCAGGTCTTGTTGCACAGATGGTTAACTAAAAGGTGTCCTAATGCAAGGAGAAAGCAAGGGTTTGAGACACCATGACTCAAAAACATGCCATTTCATGGAACTGTATATCAGTATGAAAAGTGGTGTGATTAAAAAAAATAAGCTGATAATCTTAGTTTTTAATCAGGTACTAAAACTGATAAAAGACTCCCAGACCCACTAATTAGCAGGATATATTGTTAGCTAGCATTGTTACTCTATGTATGTTACTTTGATATTGATGCTCGTCTTTTTCACCTATTGTTTTAGTAACTTTCTTCCTTAATGGGCAGTGGAAGCAGAGTCGGTGAATTTTGTTTAGGCATGCACAGATAGAGGGTGGAGAGGCAAGGGATTGAGAATGTGGAGATGAGGTTTGCAGTCAGAGCAACCATGATCTCATTAAATGGTGGAGCAGGTTGGAGGGGCTAAGTGACGTAGACCTGGTCCTAATTCATACATGCATATGCAATAACAGATCATAGCTTTCTGAATTAATTATGTAGCATATCTGGGGGCAAGTGTTATGCAGGAAGTTGTATAATGCTTGCACTTAATTGAAAACAATAGGATGATCAATTATGCATAGATAATATAGATATATATAGATTCATAGAGAACAACATATATTTCTACATAGAAGGTAATTTTTATGAAGCGATACTAAGAGAGTCTGTGTGCTGAACTGAGTGTCGGTGGACGGACTCTTTTTTGTGAACTTCATTTCTGAGCATTATTTACTTGCTTTTATTGTTTGCACGTTTTTTTCTCTTCACATTGGGTGTTTGATGGTCTTTTTTTTTCCAGTGGGTTCTTGTGGATTTCTTGGTTTTGTGGCTGTCTATAAGGACACAAATCTCAAGGTTGTATAACATATAAATACTTTAATAATAAATCTACTTTGGACTTAGAACCTTGAATATGCGTCGCATGTGTTTTTTCTCTGGGTTTATTATGCTCTCCACCAGTTATTTTTCTCATTAAGGCTGCTCTTCTCTGACAAATTTAGGCCATTTGAGGTAGCCCATTTAATTCCCGTCAGTGAGCAGTGTTCATCTCTCCCCTGGGCTGGGGATAAACGAAATATTGCAACACCCAAAGAAACATTACAATAAGAACAGTTTGGCAAATGAGATTCAGAGAATTAATGACTTTGATTGGTTTAATTTGCTGATAGTAGAGAATAATGGCACAAAAAAATTGTTAATTGGGCACACTGCAAAAGCAGGAAAACAAAACGTCACTTGCAGGACGCAGAAATGATTCAGTCAAGGTTACCTTCAGGAAAGCCAGAGACGAAAAGAGAGAAACATGGAGCAGAACCCCAAATTTCCCCAGGTATGTCCACTGTTGGTGACGCTATCACAGCTGAAGCTAGTACCAGTACGTTGATGGCTATGTCAGTGTTTCCTCCCGCTTCTGCTCCTTACTAGAAAAGCTCATCAACTTTGCTTCTACTTTCTACCCTTCCTTTGTGTTGTTCTGGTCCATTTCTGACCCTCTCCTTCCTGCTCGCATCTGTTTCTCAACCTCCATTGCTGTGAATAGACTTGCAACCAATTCCCATTGAATCCCACATACCCTGACTGCAAATCCTTTCAGCCTGTTTTCTGTTTTAAAAAAAAGCATTCACTTCCCTTTTTCCCTGCATTCTTATAATATCATATCCATGCTGTTTATTGCCCTTGTGAGAAACAACGTAACTTCATTATTTCAGACTCATTACCTGTGAAATGTTGAAGAACAGGCCTTAATGGCCCAGAGGAAAACACAAAAAGTGCTGGAGGAACCCAGCAAGTCAGGCAGCATTTATGGAGAGGAATAAACAGTCAGTGTTTCAGGTCAAGACCATTCATCAGGACCTTAATGGCCCAGTCCTGTTTTCCTTTTTACCGTGCAATAAGAGCTAAGAGACTATTCTCCTAGGGCAAAATTTGCATATTAACTCTCTGTGACTCGTGTATAAAGAGACCCAGATGCATTTACAAACCAATATATGGATTGATATATGTTGAGGAAGAATCAGCCATGCTAATGTAGGCTTTGTGATCCATTAGTGACCGCATCGATGTTATTGCTGCAAGTCCCATTTGTGCCTGATTCCTGTACAGAATCAGGCATTTTCACAGCACAGGAGATGACTGTAAAGAAATCCCACAGAGCACTGTCAAACGTCATTGTACTGGATCTCCCATGAATCATTGGTTCTCATAGCACGGTTCAGACAGAAGAGAAAGATGAGACCTACAGCAACATCGTCGTTGTGACCCAAGATGGTCAGCAACCATGTTATAGAGAGATACAAGTGCGGAAAAGTCCTCTGAAGCTGCCTTAAAAATATTGTGCACCCGTATAGACTACAACATCTGTTGGACTTTGCCAACACACACATTTTCTTTGACCTAGTTTTCAGAATAATGTCTTCTCAACATCGAAATTAATAAGACTAACTGTGAAACCTAAGGTCACAAACAGCATGATGGAAGTGCCTTCCACATTCTGCTTACATGATGTTTTTTCTCATATTGGAAACTGATAAAAGGCTTTATATCACAAGTACAGCAACATCACTTCAGCAATAAGCTTACATTTCAAAATCTAGCCTTCTATTGATTTCTGTAGTAAAGGCATATGGAATATAAAGCATGGAATAATATGGCACAGGACCAGATCCTTTGACCCACAATGTTTGTAATAATTAATTACTCTAACAAATATTAATTAAATAGTAATTATTCTTATAACTAAATCAAGTCAAATCAACATATAACATCATATAAGCAGCATTCACAAGAAAAACATAAATTAAACATAATGTTTACAAGAAAGGACTCAATTAGAACAACAACAAAAAATTAATTTTAGTGCAAACAGATCACAGTGACAAGGTGTTACGTGGAAGCAGATTTGTGAATTTGGTAAGTGGGACAGAAGACATTGATTGCGAATAAACACGTTAACTACTTATTTATGAACAAACAGTGGAACTCAACCAAGCATCTAAGTCAAATATGAGTACTTATCTAAGCCCCCTAAGTTACAAATCTATGACACTAAACATTAAATAACACTTCTAACTCAAACAGGTATTTCATTAAGTTCCCCCAAGTTACACAACTACAACATTAAACATTCAACAAACAGATACTTGTATAAGTGTGTGCACTCTAGCTCAAGATCATTGGGCATGGCCCTCCTTGTGAGTCGCATTGTTGGACCTCACCCTCTATATGATATGGAGATGCAGTCGCAGCACGACTGGCTTCGAGGCTGTCTGGTGTTCAGTGGCCAGGAAGGCCCAATAGCAGGCCAACAACTGCCCCTCAAAGGGAGTATATCGGGTCACCATCTCGGGGAAAGTCTTTCTCCAAAACACCGATGGGACGCAGCACCCTTCCAATACCTGCCAAAGGTTCCATTCGGCCGCTCTATGGAGAGCTGAAACTTACAGCTCCAGGGGTTCCCACTCTGTCTAGGGGCTAATGGGAGAGCCCATCCAATGCCTGCTTGAGCGTATCAAAGACCGCTTAGCTGGTTGGGACCCCATTGGAAAGCAGTCTATTTGCAGGAGGACTGGTATAGGAGGCATAATATCATGGTCAGGTTGGGGATGTGTTAGCGGCAATACTCAAGGAGCTACACAAAATGTGGCATCTCCTTCTTGGAGGTGGGGACAGCAGAATTCAAGATCTTGTACTTGGCCTTATCAGGTATCTCCCGCTGCCCAGAATGCCACTGTCTGCCCAGGACTAGAACATTCTGAATGGGGCCTTGTATCTTATTGATAAACCACCCCTGCTCCCTCATGGAAGTAACCTCTTCATCCAGTGCCTACCTCACAGCATCCTGTGAGGACTTTTATAACAGCATATCAACTATATAGTGGGATACAGAGACACTAGGGTCCAGCTGTTTCCCTTTTACAGTGGCATGCAAAAGTTTGGGCACCCCAGTCCAAATTTCTGTTACTGTGAATAGCTAAGCGAGTAAAAGATAAACTGATTTCCAAAAGGCATAAAGTTAAAGATGACACATTTCTTTAATATTTTAAGCAAGAAAACTTCTTTATTTCCATCTTTTACAGTTTCAAAATAACAAAAAAGGAAAAGGGCCTGAAGCAAAAGTTTGGGCACCCTGCATGGCAGTACTTAGTAACACCGCCTTTGGCAAGTATCACAGCTTGTAAACACTTTCTGTAGCCAGCTAAGGGTCTTTCAATTCTTGTTTGGGGGATTTTTGCCCATTCTTCCTTGCAAAAGGCTTCTAGTTCTGTGAGATTCTTGGGCCATCTTGCATGCACTGCTCTTTTGAGATCTAGCCACAGATTCTCGATGATGTTTAGGTCAGGGGACTGTGAGGGCTATGGCAAAACCTTCAGCTTGCGCCTCCTGAGGTAGTCCATTGTGGATTTTGAGGTGTGTTTAGGTTCATTATCCTGCTGTAGAAGCCATCCTCTTTTTATCTTCGGCTTTTTTACAGACGGTGTGATGTTTTGCTTCCAGAATTTGCTGGTATTTAATTGAATTCATTCTTCCCTGTACCAGTAAATGTTCCCCGTGCCACTGGCTGCAACACAAGCCCAAATCGTGATCGATCCACCCCCGTGTTTAACAGTTGGAGAGGGGTTCTTTTCATGAAATTCTGCACCCTTTTTTCTCCAAACATACCTTTGTTCATTCTATTTTAACTTCATCAGTCCACAGGTCTTGTTTCCAAAATGCATTAAGCTTGTTTAGATGTTCCTTTGAACCTTTTGAATAGAACTTTTTAGCTGCAATGAGCAAAGGTATGTTTGGAGAAAAAGGGTACAGAATTTCATGAAAAGAACTACAAAAGAAATTATCACAACTACACATCCACCACTACTTGAATTTTCTCGGCATACTTGTGTAAATCTTGTGCATCAATGGTGTGACCACAGTAAGTGATGCTTGGTTTAAAGAATTCACACTTGTTGCATTGTACTCTGAGCCCATAATCTTCTAATATGTTTAACACTGTCTCGAGGTTTTGGAGATGTTCCTTGTCAACCTTGCCAGTACCAATGATGTCATCCAGGTAACACTGAGTACCTGGACATTCTTGCAGCACCTGGTCCATAGCTTTCTGTCAGAGTACAGGTGCAGATGCTACACCAAAAAGCCCTTTGTGAGTGTTTATGATGAGAAACGCTTTGGACTCTTCTTCCATTTCCATCTGTAGATAGGCCTCAGCTAGGTACACTTAGCTGAAGTGTTTCCCTCCAGAAAGGTTTGCAAGGATATCCTCTATCATGGGCAGAGGGAACTGGTCAACTTTCAGTACTGAGTTGATGGTGACCTTAAAGTCACCACAGATCCAATTCATCTTGGCTACTGGGACCACTGGTATTTCCCATGGGCTCCAGTCAACTTAGGAATGAATTCCTTTAGCGCCATGAAATCTAGCTAACTGACTGCTTTATCATGGATAGTATAAGGAACCCGATGGGCTTGGTAAAACTTGACTGTGATATTTTCATTTAACACTATTTTACCCTTGATCTGCTTGAGTTTTCCAACACCTGAACACCACTGTGGCATCTTCCAGTACCTTACCTGACTCACTTTTACTTGGTTCTATTGCAGAGGAAGTGACATGCAAATGGTGGATGGATCTCCAATCAAGTTATAGTTGTCTCAGCCAATCACAGCACCACAGTGCTGGTCCTTCTGTTTTTACTACATACAAGCCCAATGTGGTTTGTTGGTTATTATATTTCATGGTTACAAATGCCATTCCCACAGGAGTTATCTTTTCTCCTCTATAAGTTCTCTGTTGGATATTTGTAGGCTTCAGTTCAGTATCTTTGAAATGCCATTCAAACTCATTTTGTGGAATGATTGAAACAGTCAAGCCAGTGTCCAATTCCATTTTAATTAATTTGTAGTACACTTCTGTTTTAAGCAATATTGCTTGTCTCTTGTTAGTTTCAACATTGTAACTCTGAAGGCTACTCAGTTCTGCGGCACTCTCATCAGATTTTTCATCAACAGCATGCAGATCAGTGCTGTGACTTGAAACCGTAACTTGACTTTTTGTCTTATTCTCTTCCCTGTACTGTCAATTTATTTTTGTCTGCCCAACTTACTCTTTGTATGTGCTCTATTTTGTTGCATTTTCTGCCAGTTTCACCTCTAAATCTGTATTGGTCTATTGTATGTGAGCCCCAGCCACAACAGTAACATAGTTTGTTTTTGCCAGGCTGGTTTCTGTTTAGATGTTGCAAATTTGTTCACACACACTTTCATTCCTGACTGCAACTCAATTGTACCTCAGTCTGCTGTTTCCATTGATACAGTGATTTCAACTGCTCTTTTAAATCAGAGTTGTGCTTCAGTTAGGAGCTAGTTTTGAATGCTTTCTTGTAAGATTCCACGAACTAAACAACCTCTCAGTACATCATTAAACCCATCTCTGAACTTACGATGCTCAGACAATCTCTTCAATTCAGCCACTTATGCAAAAATTGACTCCCCTTCCTTTTGATTCTGCTTATGAAATTGAAGTGTTCTGCAGTCAACAATGGTTTCAGTTCTAAATGTTTCTGCATTACTTTCATGATATCAGCAAAACTCATTTCAGCTGATGTGGTTGCAGCATTTAAACTTCTACACTAACTGTATGCACTTCCACTAATTACAGTACACTCAGCAAAACTGGGTTTCGCTTTTTATTTGCTATTTCATTTGCTTCAAAAAAACTAACCAATTTGTACAGTACACATTCTGTATTCCGGTTATCTCTTGTTCAATTGAATGCATTCATCTTTCCAACGTAACCAGCCATTTCTGCTTTTTTAACTTATGATTATTATCACTTGGTACTCAATGTTTATAAACCCATGAACCCATGAATTTGTCTTTTTTCTGCATTTTTTAAACTCAAACATCTCTGTTCCTTCCTGAAAAAGCATGTGCTGCATTCATTTATTTTTTATCTTGAATGTCTCACTACACTTTCTTTAAAATTTCAATGTCTCACTGACTTCAACAGGTAAATAGTTGTCTCAGGTTTGTATAAAGCTTTCTTATTACCATTGTTATCTTTTGAAACTCCAAAACGTAAAACATTTTGAAAGAAACACAAGGGAGATGCATGCAAACTTCATTTTTACTCTTAATGAGGTATGCACTTATAACATGGTGGTGTGATGACATATGCCATTCACATACTTTTACATGGCAGAAATATACTGACTGTCTATGGCTATGCCTTACATAATCTTATAAACCTCAATCATGTCTCTGTTCCTTACAGAAAAAAGAAAATCCAAATTTGGTCAACCTCTCCTCAATGCACATGTCAGCATCCTGGTAAGCACCTTCAGCAGCCTCTCCAAATCCTCTATATCCTTCCTACTGGTGGCAGCCAGAGCTGAATGCAATACTCCAGATGAAGCCTAACTAGAGTTTCTTCCTAGTCACAAGAAGAAGTGCAGATGCTGAAAATCTAGAGCAATGCACACAATGTGCTGGAGGAGCTCAGCATGTCAGGCAACATCTGTGGATGGGAATAAACAGTTGATGTTTCGAGCCCAAACCCTTTATCAGGACGTGACACGGGGTCTCAGCCCAAAACGTCGACTGTTCATTCCCATCTGTAGCTGCTGCCTGGCCTGCCGAGCTCCTCCAGAACATTGTGAGTAGAGTTTCTTCCTGACTTTTGAACTCAATATATCCACTAGTAAAAGCCATATGCCTTCTATCAACCTGAAGGCTACTTTCAGGCAGCTATGGACTTGGACCCCAAAATCAATACTGTTAAGGGCCTTCACATCTGAGAGGTCATAGAGCCCAGGTGAGATAAAGCACAGAAGTAGGCCTGACGATTCTGCACCAAAATCTGCTGCCCATTTACACTAATCCTACAATAATACCAATGTTTTAATCTCACCCCATGTTCAACAGCTTCTCCCAGATTTCACCAACTCACCTGCATGCCACAGGCAAGTTACGGTAGATTATTACCTACCAACCCGCAAATTCTTTAAGACGTGAAAGGAAACCAGAGCACCTGGAAGAAATACACACAGTCGCAGAGAGAACGTGCGAACTCCACACAGACAAAACCCAAGGTCAGGACTGAACCCTGGTGTCTGTCTGGTGCCACGGGGTACTGGATCAACTCGTGATGTCACTGTGCCAGAGTCAGGAGGTCTGTCTACTTTCAGCAACATCGAAAAGAGGAACAGCTGAATAATTAATATTTAAATATTTTTATAAGAAATTACGATTAATTTGATGGAATTGTCTGTGGCCACTACTGAAGCTAATTGGTGGATTGTGAAATTAATTGCTCACATTGAATGGCCAAGTGCCAACATGTAATTTGTCAAAATTTTTAATCTTAATATATTACTGGCAGTACCTCAAAGTGCATCAGAAAATTAGATGTAATTATAAAAAATTAAACAGATGAATTACTAACAAAGATAATGCACTTAAACCACACTAGATGATCAAAATTGATGCCTAACAGAACCAAGTAGCGATAAAATTAAAATATGGAGGCTGATTTCAGAACTTGCTGTAAACACTCTCATATCAAAAACTGCAAGAAGTTGTCAAACTGTTAAAGGTAAAGATAAAAGCCAAGAACTATATCAGAATTGAATGGTGGAGCAGGCTTGATTGGACAGATGGTCTCCTCCTGTTCCCGTTTCTTATATAACTCTGGAATGAAATCTACAAAACAAGGTCCAAAATGACCAGCAGGTTAGTCCTCTATTGAAGAGCAATGAAAGATAAGTCAAGGAATTATAGACCAGATGGCCTGGCACCTGCATTTAAGTGAAGTGACCACCTGTTTTAGCTTTGAAATGGATTGTCTAATTTTGGTACTGACTGCTCCATAATGCATCTGATTAAAAAAACTGGTAACCAAAAGTACAGCTTCCTTCAATATCTCTTTGAAAACTTCCAAGTCTGAAAAGATTGACAATTCCACGTGTCATCTGGGCAATAATATTCAGGTTCATTTGCAGCAAACGTGAGAGAGCCACAGGCCTATCTTCCAGGAATAAACTCATGGCAGATTTGGTTAATTCTGGCTGAGAATAACCTCCAGTTGTTCCTCCTCTGTCATTACAACTTTGGCAGAGAAACTGCATCCGTGGGAAAAGAGAGACTTCTTTGGAACATGGCGGCAGAGTAGGACAAGCCCTGAAGAAATTCCCAATACTTATTTATGCCAAGAAACTGGCATAATCACAGTAACAGTTTTAATTTCCATTCACAGCAAAATGTAGTTTCTCAGACACACTGAGGTTTCCACTGCCCAGGCACATACAATTTGATTTGTCATAGTCTGCCTCTAAACTAAAAAGTGTCTTGTAAAAAGAGGCTCCTCAGATGTCACAAAGTCCTTTACAACCAATGAAACTTTAACGAGTACTTGCTTGGAAACCTGGCAGTCAGTTTTCCCTTCAGAAGTTCCCATGAGTGCAATATAGAACCCTAATGTCACACCATGCCAGGTTTTTATCAGAAATGCTCCTCCTCCCTCATAAAACCTAGCCCACACAATATCAGGGCTAATTAATCTAATATATTGTGCACATTATGTTCTCTTGTTTTAAATAGTGGAAAAAAAACTCACAATACAAAGACAGAACATGCAACCCAAATAATTAGCTGTGTGACATAAAATCAAAGTAATTGTATTATCAAAGTACGTACAGTACACATCACCCACACTACCTTGAGATTCTTTTTCTTGCAGGCATTTACAGGAAAATAAAGAAATATAATAGAATTTAGGGAAAAGAAGTAATCATAAACTGACAAACTAAGAGAAGTCAAATTGTACAAATTTAAAAAATAATACTGAGAACATGTGTTGTGGAGACTTAGAAAGTGAATCTGTAGGTTGTAGATTCGGTTTAGAGTTGTGGTGAGTGAAGTTATCCATGTTGGTTCAGGAGACTGATAGTTGCAGGGTAATAATTGTTCCTGAACCTGGTGGTGAAGGACATAATACTTCTGTACCTCCTGCCCAATGGTGGTAGCAAGAAGTGATCATGGCTTCAATGGTGAGGGTCTTTGATGCTTTCTTGTGGCAGTGCTCCATGCAAACGTGGTTAATGGTGGGGAGGGCTTTGCTGGACAATATCCACCACTTTTGGTAGACATTTCCATTCCTGGGCATGAGTGTTTCCAACCAGTTAGGATACTCTCCACAGTACACCTATACAAGTTTGGCAAAGTTTTTGGTGACATGCCAAATCTATGCAAACTTCTAAGAAAGTAGAGGTGCTGCCATACCTTCTTGTGATGGCAGTTACGTGCTGGTCCCAGGACAGACCTTCTGATAAGATAATGTAAGGGATTTGAAGCTCCTGACCCTCTCCACCTTTGATTCCCTGAAGAAGACTGGCTCATGGGCCTCCAGCTTCTTCTTCTTGTGGTCAATAATTAACTCTCTGGCCTTGCTGACATTGAATGAGAGGTTTATGTTGTGGCACCATTCAAACAGATTTTCAATCTCGCACCTATATGCCAATTCATCACCACCTTTAATTCAGCCAACACCAGTCAGCAAACTTAAAAATGGCTTTGGAGCTTTACTTAGCCACACAATTGTAAAGGGTTTCTTCTTTTGTGTCACTGCGAAGCCTAACAAAATGGCTTCTTTGTTATGTTATAATAAAAATGGCTTTTCTGTAATAATAACTGCAATGTAAGGAGTTTTCTCTCTCTCTCTCTGCTTGTCTGGGTTATATTATTGACAAGAGAAGGAACAAACCAATTAGGATAGATGTTATTCTTTCTTGTGAGTCTGCAAGCTATTGTTTTTCATGGGCTTTGGGGCAGAAGGTGAAGGGGACAGAGAGAGGAGACACAATGCTGTAAAATGGGTGGCGGGACGGACCCCGAGCGGGAGTCTGAGGGCCAGAGTCTTCGGCAAGGAGAGGAGACGAAGACAAACTCGTGTGGAACATCTGGTCAACCACCATGGTTATCCCAGGCGGCAGGTCAAGGAGGTCGGAGGGGATCGAATGGGGAAAGAAGACTCCATTAATTGAGCTCCAACTGTTGTGCACGAAATGGTTGAACTTTGATAAGTTTGGTGCTTTCTACTTTCCTTTTATATTTTATCTCTATTAATTACCTAGTTCCAGTAAGATCTATAAACTGTAATCATTTAATCGCATATGATGTATTGTCTGTTTTTTGGCGTGGTGGGGTACATCACACAGCATCGACACAAACTTGATTACCCAGTTTGGCGGGGCCGAAGGCTGCTCCCCCTATACGAAAGCGAGCTGAGCGAGCCTGAGGCTTACCAAGGGGCTACATTTGGGGGCTCATCCGGGATTTGATTCAGTGGTGTGTTGTGTGATTGCCCTGTTTAAATCAGTGCTGCTGTGTCTCTGTGGGATTGCAGTTAGTAATGTGTGTCACTGTAGGATTGCTGGTTATTACTGCATGCGTGTTGGGTGGGGTGGCTGTTTGTACCCCGGAGCTCTTTGTTCAAGTTCAGACCAGCGCTGATGAATTGGTGGTGGGTCTGCCAGTGTCTATTGGTGCCCCAGGTGAGGCAGGGCCATGGGCTGTCCATACTGTTAGGAGGGAGAGGAAAGAGTGGTCTGATTTGGAGGTAGTGTTTGCGAATAAATGTTCCAGCTATGGCAGGCTCCGACTGGCTTTTGGGATAATGTCCACCCCTAAAGGGGTGGAGGCGTACAAGACGTGGGTGGAGTGGATCTCTCAGCTGTTAGATGAGTGGCAGTGCTTGGTTGAGGGACAGCGACAGGGATTGGTTGAAAGTTTGAGTAGGTGGGCTGATGACGGTGTTAGAACTGTCAGGGTCAATTACCCCGTAGTGACAGCTGCCAGTTATCTGAAAGTGGGGGGACAATGCGTCTGGTTCGACTGGAAGTAAAATGCTATACCTGGGGGGCTTTCCATACCTGTGTCAGGAGATTGAGGAAAAGCTTTCAGTGTGTCTTCTCTGGCTAGGGGGGCAGCTAAATTGCTTGCAGTGCCAGGGGGATCATCCCCTCCCTCAATTGTTCAGCTGATCAGAGTGGTGTCGGGAAACTTAGCAGAGGCCCAGTGGGGAAACGGTTTGGGGTTTCTTGGGGAGCACGTTCCCAGCAATGTACCAAGGAAACTCCGAAAGGAAAAGACCTTATTCCTGAAGGCTTAGAGGGACCATGCCCCCGTGTGTCGTTACGAATAGATGGAAGCTATGCTAAAGCCATCCTCGACACCGGGGCGCAGGTCAAGTTGTTGTACAGTTCATTTTACAACCAGTGTCTGAAGCATTTACCCTTGACAACATTAAGGGCACTGCAGATTTGGGGTACCAGTGCCAGTGATTATCCAGAAAACGATTATTTATCAGTGAAACTGGAGTTCATGGGGGCATTGTCTGTGCACCCAGTGTTTCGAGCTGCTTGTGAGGACGTGTGTAGCAGCCTTGGGCCGGTACTGAATTTAAACGAGACCCGATTGTGGTACAGCCTGGGGGAAGTATCTGAGGGTGAAACCCTCTTAGTAGACGCTCTGAAATACCATGAGGGAGGGGAGTTGATGGCTGAAGACACCTTGGTGAGAGAGAGGTCGCGGCGATTGGACCCTGTAGCCGTGGAAGACGTAGGCAGTGTGTGTGTGGATTATAGGACTCTGAACAGGCGCTCTGTCATTGACCAGAATACGGTCTTGAGAGCCAAAGACGCTATGGTCTGTTTGTGTGGTGTGACGTGGTTTAAAGTGCTGGATCTGAGGAGTGGATGTTGCCAGATCCCGATGAGTGAGGCTGACAAGGAGAAGACGGCCGTTATAGATCCCCTAGGACTCTTCCGATCCGATAAAATGCAACAGGGCATATCCGGAGCCCCTGCCACCTTCCCGCGGGGCATGAGGAAGACCATGGGGGATGTGGAGGTGTTTGGAGTTTTGGCGTATGTGGATGATCGCCTAGGGTTTGGATTCGCCTTGGGGGACGATGATGTGAGACAAGTGCCGGAGCCCAGGACAACCATTGAAGACTTGGAGTTCACGCTCGTCAAAGTGGAGATGGAGAAATGGAATTCCGAGCCGAAACTGCGGTCATTTACTGATGAATTAATCCACAGATACGAAACTATGACCAACCTTCGAAAGGATCAGCAGAAACTCAAGAAATCGATCCAGAACAGATTGGAAGAAGCTGGTGGTGTAATTGCGTCCCTGATGGAGATGGACACGAATCGTGAGTCAGAACTGCTGAGACTGGGGCAGGAGTTGGAGGAGTCAAAGAGGAAGCTGACGTCTCGACTGCAGGAGGCTGACGAGGCTGCAGAGGCAGCCCAGGCTAAGTGCTTCAGTTTGGAGAAAACCAAACAGCACCTACCGATCGAGGAAATGAGGAAGAATGGATTCGAAGGATGATGTGCTGGATGTGTGGTACATGCTGCCTTTCGCTAACTTCTCCTTGATTGAGGAAGAGACTTTTGGCCCTTCTCCCACTGAGTCAGGTGTAGTGGGGAGGGCTAGCTGCGGGCAGTCTGGGTTATAGCAGGACCAGGAAGGAACAGAAGTGGGGCCCCGGACACGGGACAGGGGGCTCCGAGTTGCAGTGGGGGCATGAGTGAGAGATTGAGAGAGGAGTTGGCAAGCAGATCCGAAGTATCCCCATTAGTGTCCGAGCCTGAAGGGTTTAGATGATGGGGTACGGAGGTCTCAGAGGATTAGGAAACTTCCACATAGGTTGGTCTATGTAGCGCCTGAGGAACAGGGTGTAAGGTCCACTGTTTGGGGAGCAATGTCACTGTGTGTACCTGGATTGGGTTTTTGTGTCTGCAGGAAGGGTTGGCGAGTTATTTAGAAGTCATGAGGACATGACTTTATTTGGTGGGGGGGAGAGTGTAAGAGGTTTCTTCTTTTATGTTCCTGTGAAGGCTAACTAAATGGCTTCTTTGTTACGTTATAATAAAAATGGCTTTTCTGTAATAATAACTGTGATGTAAGGAGTTCTCTCTCTCTGCTTGTTTGGGTTATATTATTGATAAGAGGAGGAATGAACCAATTAGGATAGATGTTATTCTTTCTTGTGTGTCTGCAAGCTATTGTTTTTCACGGGTTTTGGGGCAGAAGGTGATGGGGACAGAGAGAGGAGACGCGATGCTGTAAGCTGGGTGGCGGGACGGACCCCGAGCGGGAGTCCGAGGCCCAGGGTCTTCGGTGAGGAGAGGAGATGAAGACAGACTCATGTGGAGCATCTGGTCGATCACCGTGGTTGCTCCCAGGCGGCAGGTCGAGCAGGTCGGAGGGGATCGAATGGGGAAAGAAGACTCGTTAATTGAGCTCCAACTGTTGTGCACGAAACGGTTGAACTTTGATAAGTTTGGCGCTTTCTACTTTCCATTTATATTTTATCTCTATTAATTACATAGTTCCAGTAAGATCTATAAAGTGTCATCATTTAATTGCATGTGGTATATTGTCTGTTATTTGACAGGGTGGGGTACATCACACAGCATCCACACAAATTTGATTACCCCGTTTGGCGGGGCCGAAGGCTGCTCCCCTTAGATGAAAGCGAGCTGAGCGAGCCTGAGGCTTACCAGGGGGCTACACATTCACAGGTAAAAGGTGAGTAGAGCAGGGGCTAAACACACAGCTTTGTGCTGATGACGATTGTAACAGAGATCTCGTTCCAAATCTGTACTGACTGAGATCTGCAAATGAGGAAGTTGTGGATTTAGTTGCACAGGATGGTATCAAGGCCCATAGTGAACATAAATATTTTCCAATAAACACTGAACACACAAGTCTTCCTAACTGAGTGTAAAATCATCACAGCTGTTTGCACAATATTCAAATTAATTCTTAAATGATTTGCTATTAAAAAAAATTGCTAGGGCCCATTAACTTGTCACCATTAGAAGCAAATAGTCAAAAGGAGGATTTAGTTATGAGACTGAATAACTTCTTTACATTCAAATATCAAATTGATTTTAAGAAGGTTTCTGGTATAATTCAAAACCGACCAGTGTAACTGAGTGTAACACTATTCACAATATTAAAAACAATTGTGCAATCCTGCCCCTTTTACCTCATCCCTTACCTCCATTCAGGACCCTAAACACCCTTTCCAGGCAAGGCAGCTCTTCACCTGTGAATCTATTGGGGCTGTCTATTACTTCTGATGCGGCCTCCTCTGCATTGGTGAGATTTGACGTAGCTTTGTCAAGCACGCCCACTCCATCAACAAAAAGCAGAACTTCCCAGTGGCCAACGATTTTAATTCCTATCCCTATTTGCATTCCAACATCTTTTGCCACGATGAGGAGATTCTTAGGGTGGAGGACCAACACCTCATATTCCATCTAAGTAGCCTTCAACCTGTTGACATAAATATCAATTTCTCCTTTTGGTAATTTTTTTCCCTCCCCCTTCTCTCTTCTTCTAATTCTCACTCTGGCCTCTTACTTCTTCTCACTTGCCTATCGCCTCCCCAGTGCCCCTCCAGATTCCTTCCCTTTACCTTTCCCGCCCATCTGGCTTCACCTATCACCTTCTAGGTAATCCTCCTTCCCCTCCCTCCACATTTTCGTTCTTGCTTTCCCCTTGCTTTCCAGTCCTGAAGAAGGACCTTGACCCGAAACATCATCAGTTTGTTCATTTCAATAGATACTACCTGACCTGCTGTGTTGCTCAACATTTCCAGCATCTGCAGAAACTCTAGTGCAAGAATAGTACAGGTAGAAAGATGAGAAGTGAAATATCACAACTTAAATCATTTAGAAATGAAATAATGTGAGAATAACCAGAGTGATACATATTACAAATGGTAATGGAGTAAGTAACAGGACTCCAAGCCTGATAGGGGTTTAATATTAATACTGCTTCAATATTGACATCAAAATCACTTCAACACCAATTTCCCACCCTCTCTCCATGCTCTTTGGCTTCCATGCATTTCAACTGAATGTCAATGCTGCCTTCAATATATTCAATGACTCTTTCTCCAAAGCTCTCCTGAGTAGAAGATTTTAAAGACACACACACCCTCTAAGAGGAGAAATTCCTTCTCAACTCAATTGTAAATGAGTGATTTGGCCATACCAAAACATTGCCTCTTAGTTCTAGGTATTCCCACTTTGGGAAACATCGCCTCAACATCTACTCCACCAATCCCCCTCTCAAATCTTGTGATAACATCACCTTTCAGTCTTCCAAATTCCAATGAGCCTAGGTCCAACCTGTCCAAACCCAGCTTATTTCTTCTTTCACTTCACAGTGTTCAAATACTAAGTGAAGTAATTGTAGATGTACTTCTCATACTTTTCCAAAATAGATTCAAAAATTCTGCCTGTGAATCAAATCCCACTTTATGATTAAGTATAGGAAGAATGGAGAAACAGGTAATCAATGCTACAAAGCTTCATCCATAAGATGTAAGTGTCATTGCAAAATCACGCTTCCCTAACAACCCTTGAGAGGATGTTGACGAGGTGCCTTGTTAAACTATTGAAGCCTTTGTAATTAGGAGATTTCCATCACACTGTTATTTATGAAGTTTCGGGACCTTGACACAGGAAAGATAAAGGATTGGCAATTCATTTCAAACTCATGATGGTTCCCTAGAGTTTGAAAAATTACCAGATGATTTAGATAATTAGTACTGATTTATTATTAGCAGGCTATGTCTCAGTAGTGCAAACAAATTTATGGAAAGATTTGTAACAAGGTGAAAAGGAGAATGTTTATGGACATCCTTGTTCTGTGCTTCTAGAAAGCATCATTAAGTTCCTGCAGGAGATTATTAGCAAATATAAATACTTGAAAATAAAAATAAAGTGCAGACGCTAGAAATCGGAAATAAAACAGAAATTGCTGGAAAACTTGGCAGTTCAGGCAGTATCTGTGGGAAGAGAAACATTATAAATATGCTCAGATTTGGTGAACAGTCTACAACACAGACTGGCAATTCCTTAAAGGCTCATATTCAGATCAGTTTGTTGTCACATTGTCCTGTAAACTAGGGTGCAATGAAATTCCCTGTTCCTGTGAAGTTCACAGAGTAAATATAGTATACTGTTCAATTTAGGCAGCAAGAGACATGTGGTGTCTGTCAGGACATTCGATTCAGTTTCAGAAACTGGAGCCAAAAAGAAGAACAACTGCAAACTGCTAGTTGATCGGTAATTAAGCTATTAACAAAGATCAATAAAAATAAATTAGGCTTAATTGCTGGTGTACTTTTTTGGAGAGGACAAGTGAATATTAAAAAGGAAAATTGGGATGTACTTAATGATTTATAGAATGTGAAAAAAGACTTCCTGATCATTTAGTTTTGGGTAATACTGAAGTAATAATAGCTTTTACTCTGTACTCAACTCAACAGTTTAGGAATCAAAAAATTGAGATAATAAAAGGAACGCTGTTCCCTAGAGGATGGATGAATGTAAAAGAACTGTGAAGGAGTAGAATAAAACTTTTATGAAAGTTAGGCAGTGTTACTCCATCTTTCATACAATATGAAAGAGCTCAAGCTATAGATAGAAAAGTAGTGAGAAGAGCACAGAAAATTTATGGGAGAATTTACTGTGATAGCATTGGGAAAGAGGTCAAGATAGGGGAAGCTTGGGGTATGATACAGAAAATAGGCAGAGTTAGAGACTGATACATTACCAATATTGTATGGTGGGGAGAAGGTTGTAGTTACTAACTCTGACAAACAATATATATGTCAGTAAACATAGTTTTGCTGATTTAAGTAAGGGTGAGAGATCTTGTAGAGAAACAGTTATAGGGCAAGCAATCCTCAGGTTACCAAGACAAAAGAACGTTCCAGTTGCTGCCTGGGTGTCATATTTACATTGTTTGAACCTAAAAGGACTATTAATGATGCTGGTCAGAGATCACATATTACAAATGGTAATGGAGTAAGTAACAGGACTCCAAGCCTGATAGCGATTTAATATTAATATGTTTATACAGTTATCAAATTCAAAATTTATGTTGGTTTTGAAATGATTTAATACAATATGGGTTGAAAGGTTCACGCTTCATGGAAGTTAGTGATTGTTATCCCTATTGTGAAACCTGGTGAAGATCAATCAGATTCTTCCAGTTATAGACCTATTTCGCCAACTTCACATGTATATAAGATAATGGAACAAATGGCTATATCAAGGCTTTCTTATTTTGTGGAAAGTAGTGGAAAATTAGCTGTATACCAATGTGGATTCCATAAAGGGAGAATGACCAGGGACTTGGCATTTGGAATCTGATATTCATAAGGCCTAATTTAGTAAAGAATTAGTGGTAGCAGTTTTCTTTGATGTAAAGAAAGTTTATGATATGCTGTGGACACAATTATTGCTGATTAAACTGGATAAGATGGGAATCAGTGGTAGAATTTTCAATTGGATTCAAGGTTTTTTTACGTGATAGGAAGACACAAGTTAGAGTGGGAACAACATTCTCTAAGGAGTACGAGATAGAGAATGGGACTCCACAGGGGAGTCTGTGTAGGCCCTGCCTTTTAATATTATGATTAATAATAGTTTCTTAAATGTTGGCTCAGACATTTCCAGTTTGTTATATGCTGATGATGGTGCAGCAAGGAAGAGAGTCAAGAATATAAATTATATTATTAGGAAAATGCAGCCAGCTATTAATGAAGCAGAGGGATGGGGATGTTGGTAGGGGTTTAAATTTTCTGTTGTAAAGACTCAAGTTATTTGTTTTTCTAAAAGGAACATTACACTCTCAAGTGATATGGAAAAACTCTTAAACAAGAGTCAGTGATAAAATTTCTAGGTACAGGTGTCCCCCGCTTTACGAACGTTCACTTTATGCCACTTTGCTTTTACGAAAGACCTACATTAGTACCTGTTTTCGCTAACTGAAAGAGGATTTTCGCTTTCACGAAAAAAGACGCCCGCTTTAAACTTGTCTTTACCCCGAGAAAGACTACCATGACCGTGAAGCCTTGCGCGAGCAGGTTTGTTCGCGTGCGTGTACGTGCCGATTTTTTTCCTACAAATCGGTTTTAGCTAAATCTTCCCGATTCTGTTAAGTGAAACTACACTGTACATACATTATTTCTACTTTATATAGGCTGTGTATTTATCATATCACTCCTGCTTTTACTACATGTTAGTGATACTTTAGGTTTTATGTGCTATTTGGTATGATTTGGTAGGTTATTTTTTGGGTCTGGGAACGCTCAAAAATGTTTCCCATATAAATTAATTGTTTCTTCACTTTACGCCATTCTGGCTTACAAACAGTTTCATAGGAACGCTCTACCTTCTGATAATGGGGGAAACCTGTATGTGGATGGACACAAAGCTAACGTGGAAGGTGCATGTTTATAGAATTTAGAAAATTGTAAAAAAGTCCTTAATGTGCTTAGATGCTTAGCTGGGTGTGATTGGGATGGGAGTGGGGTGTCACTTAAACAAATGTATATTGCTTTAATCAGATCTGTCATCGATTATGGATGTGTTGCTTATAAGTCAGCCTTACCAACAGTCTTAAAGCCTCTGAATAATGATCAAACTCAAGCATTAAGATTATGTTATAGTGCTGCTAAATCATCCCCAATTATGGCATTAAATGGATGAAGTTCCTTTACATCTACGCAGGTTACAGTTAGAAATGGTTTATTGGGTTATCGTAAGAGGACATAAAGTTGGCCATCCAATATTGGCAACATTAGTAGAGTTTTGGGAGCACCATATTCGTAAGGTCTTCAGATTTGGGTGGGTGGGAAGTGAATGGACACAAAATTTTCGGTTGTTTAACGTGGATTATGGTCCCAGTGGACCCATTCTGTCACTCCTCCATGGTTTTTGCTTTTGCCTGTGGTTGATTCGGGCCTTCAGGAAAAGATGAAGATGAGGAGTGATTGTATATCCGTGACACAGGAAGTTCAGCAATATATGCAAGACAGATATTATGGCTTCTTGCATATGTACACAAATAATTCAAGAGATCCAGTGACAGGTCGTTCAGGTGTTTCTGTTTATGTTCCAGGGTTTCAGGTGACTATTAAGAGCAGGTTTATCAGACAAAGTATCAGTATTCACATCTAAGATAGTTGCTATAATTTTAGCCTTGGAATGAGCCGAAGAGGTACACCCAGATTATGTACTTGTGTGCTCTGATATTTTCTCAGTCTTGACATCTATTGAAACAGGTATTACAAATTGTAGGTCAGGCATTCTTCCTGTGATTGGATAACATCTGTTGAAGCTGCTGGGCCTATGCTTGTGTATACCTTTCATATGGATTGCTGCCCATGTTTGGATTGAAGGAATCAAGGTGGCTGACATTCCTGCCAAGAAATCACTTAAAATTAAGGATATAAATGTAGTGGTGTCTTTGCATAAAGGAGAATATGAAAGACATAATTAAAAATTCTATTCAATCACTGTGGCAACAAGGTTGGGATAAGGTAAAGAAAGGACGACATTTATATAAAATTCAGATGAAGGTGGGAACTCATATCACAGAGGGGTATAAAAGGAAGGAAGAAGTTACACTTACACATGATGTATTAGCGATACTACATTGAATACTTCCTTGTTCAGAATTAACATCCATGATACAGGCATTTGCAAGGACTGCACTTGTCAAGAAATGGTGGGCATACATTGTTTGAATGCAGTTCCTATGAGGTGAAAAGGGAACACCTAATTGCTAAATGGAGATCTTTGGGACAGGCACAATTTAACATGGAAAGTTTGTTTGGATATCACTGCTATCATTATGTATGTAAGTGCGTATTTGACCTTCTGAAAAGCATTAGGCTTCTTGTTATTTGAGATTTTGACTTTAATGGGTATACTTCCTGTCTCTTTGCTCCACGCTCCAACTCAGTAGGTGGCGGTAATGCACCTTATGTTGGTCTGCCAAGCACCTTTAAACTCTACAAAAAGAACAAGAAGTGGACAGGTTAGAGTGGGGAACTGAGGCTTTGGCTCAAAAGATTTTGATGAGCAGTGGCAGAGGCTAAGGCTAAGTTTCAGTTCAGTTCTTTCTTTCTTTCTATTCCTGCACAGGCGGCGCAGTGAGATGCTCCTCTTGCAGGATATAGGAAGTCAGGGAAGTCTACAGTGTTCCTGTTGACTACACCTGCAAGAAGTTCATCCAGTTGCAGCAACTTGCAGACTACATTAAAGAACTGGAGATGGAGCTGGACAACTTGTGGATCATTTGGGAGATGGAGGAGTTGATTAGAAAGAGTTACAGGGAGGCAGCTGCAGAATGCAAGTAATTGTGTTATTGTCAGGAGAAAGAATGGGAATAGGCAGACAGTGCAGATATACTTGTGACTGTCCTCCTCAATGACATGCATACCGCTTTGGATACTATTGTGGGAAATGACCTGACAGAGGAAAGCCATGGTAGTCAGACTTCTGCACTCAGTCTGGTTCTGTGGCTCAGAAGGGAAGGGGGTGGTAGAGGTGAGAAGTGGTGATAGGGGAGTCAGTGGTTAGGGGAACAGACAGCAGATTCTGTGGACAAGAGAAAGACTCCCATCAGAGACGTCTTTGATTAAGTCTATAGCCTTCTTAAGGAAGAGGGTGAGTAGCCAGAAATCTTGGTCCATATCGGTACCAATGACATTGGCAGGAGGAGGTCCTACAAAGTGAGATCAGGGAGTTCAGTGCTAAGTTAAAGGACAGGACCACCAGGGTGGCTATCTCAGGATTGCTGCCCAGATAGCAATCCTGAGATAGTAAGGGGAGAAATACAAAGATAATGCATTTAACTTGAGGCTAACGAGATGGTGCAAGAGAGAGGGCACAAGATTTTTGGATCAGTGGGCTCTCATCCAGGGAAGGTAGGACCTGTATAAACAGGACGGTTTGCACCTGGATTGGAGAGCTGTCAATATTTGTGTGGGAATGTTCGCTCATGCTGCTCCAGGTTGGGGTGGGCGAGGCTGCGGGACAGGTAAATTACAGTTGCAGGGAAGGGCTGGGAGCCAGAGTGACAAGTCAGCAAGTGGAGTGGCTGTAGGGAAAGACTATCTTAAGTCTACGTGCAAAGACAGAAACCAAAAGGCTGAGCACAGTGGAACTAATATTCTGAGTTGCGGCTACTTCAGTGCAAGCAAAATTGTAGATACGGTAGATAGAACATGGAGAAGCATGTGAAATTACAATGTTGTAACCATAAATGACACTTGGTTTTGGGAGGGACAAGAGTAGCAGTTCAATATTCCAAGTTCCATTGCTTTAGCACTCAGATCTGCAGCTGGATCTTCAACTTCCTCACAGACAGGACCCAGGCTGTAAAAACAGGGGACAGGCTCTCCTCCACAATCACTCTGAGCACTGGTGCCCCACAAGGCTGTGTACTCAGCCCCCTGCTGTATTCGCTGTACACCTATGATTGTGTAACCAAGTTTCCATCAAACTCAATATATAAGTTTGCTGATGACACCACAATTGTAGGCCGTACCTCGTGTAATGATAAGTTTGGGTACAGAGGGGAAATTAAGAACCTGGTGGCATGGTGCGAAGACCTCAACGTCAGCAAGACGAAGGAATTGGTTGTTGACTTCAGAAGGAGTAGCGGACCGCACAACCCAATTTACATCGGTGGTGCACAAGTGGAACAGGTCAAAAGCTTTAAGTTCCTCAGGGTCAATATCACAAACAACCTGACTTGGTCCAACCAAGCAGAGTTCACTGCCAAGAAGGCCCACCAGCGCCTTTACTTCCTGAGAAAACTAAAGAAATTTAGCCTGTCCCCTAAAACCCTCACTAATTTTTATAGATGCACCGTAGAAAGCATTTTTCTAGGGTGCATCATAACCTGGTATGGAAGTTGTCCTGCCCAAGACCAGAAGAAGCTGCAGAAGATCGTGAACACACCCCAGCACATCACACAAGCCAATCTTCTGTCCGTGGACTCACTTTACACCGCACGCTGTCGGAGCAGTGCTGCCAGGATAATCAAGGACACAACCCACCCAGCCAACACACTTTTCGTCCCCCTTCCCTCCAGGAGAAGGGTCAGGAGCTTGAAGACTTGTACGGCCAGATTTGGGAACAGCTTCTTTCCAACTGTGATAAGACTGCTGAACGGATCCTGACCCAGATCTGGGCCGTACCTTCCAAATATCCGGACCTGTATCTCGGTTTTTTTGCATTACCTTACTTTCCGTTTTTCTACTTTCTATTTATGATTTATAATTTAAATTTTTAATATTTAATATTTGTAATCCAGGGAGCGGGAAGCGCAGAATCAAATATCGCTGTGATGGTTGTACATTCTAGTATCAATTGTTTGGCGACAATAAAGTATAAAGTACTGTTAAGCTAAAAAGAAAATAGCAAGTAAGCAGTCTAATTCAACACCGCACGCCCCCCACCCCGAGTCTAAATCACACATTTAGAATTATTACATCTGAAAACTCAGAGGCAGAAAAACTTGTTCTGTTAAGTATGAAATAATCAACAGCTACCTAAGTTATGAAATATCAAAGGGTATATATTCAGACCCTACATGCAGACTCTGTCCCCTGAGGTTGTGTGAGATTAGAACAGGCTAAGGGTGAAAGATGAAATATTTATGGAGAACCTGAGGGATGACTCAAGGGGGATTTTGCTAAAATTGACAGCCTAAGTTATAGGGAAAGGTTTAATAGTTTAGGATTTTATTCACTAGAGCACAAAAGAATGAGGGGAGATTTGATAAAGGTGTACAAAATGATAAGGGGTATAGATAGGGTAAATGCAAACAGCCCTTTTTCCACTGAGTTTGGGTGGGACTAGAACTGGAGATTGTGGGTTAATGGTGAAAGGTGAAATGTTTCAGGGCAAGATGAGGAGGAAGGTCTTCACTCAGAGGTGGGGAGAGTGTGGAACAAGCTGCCAGAGGAAGAGATGGATACTGGCTTGATCTCAATTTATGAGAAATTTGGATAACTACATGGATGGGAGTGGTATGCAGGGCTGTGGTCCGAGTGCAGGTCGATGGGACTAGGCAGGTTAATGGTTTGGCACAGAGTTGATGGGCCAAAGGGCCTGTTTCTGGGCTGTACTCCTCTGTAACTCTAAATCCTCTATGACTCTGTGAAGCTCTTCACACAGGATGGTGTAAGAGACAAACAAGCTGCCATTGGAAATAGTGGATGCAGGTTCAATTGCAACACTTTAGCGAAGTTCAGACAGGTACATGGATGACCGAGGTTATTGTCTGGGTGTGGTTAGATGGAATTAGGCAGAAAAACACAGACGAGATGAGCTGAAGGGCCTGTTTCTGCACTATAGTACTCTGAATCTATGACATTGACTCTATGGTAATTAAGAATACAACAATAAATAGAGTGTCAGGCACAAAAAATAGAATAGTGCAAAAATAGGAGTGCAAACTGAGGTATTGCAAAAAGAATTGTTAAAGTGGCAATAAGATGAGGTAGAATTAAGCATTCGAGAAACTGGCAGCACCATCTGGAAGGGAATGTGAAAGAAGTAATTGTATCGGAAGTCTGATGGTAGTGGGAAAGAAGTTGTTCCCTTGTTAAGAAAAATTAAACTGAAAAGGATGGGAATGAATTTCTCAAACATGAGAAAATCTGCAGATGTTGGAAATCCAAGCAACACACACAAAATGCTGGAGGAACTCAGAAGATCTGTAGTATCTATGGAAATCAGTAAACAGTCGATGCTTCGGGCCGAGACCCTTCAGCAGGACTGTACAGCAGCCAGGGCAGTCTTCATAGCCTCAATGCCATGGAGATGACCAGCGCGGAGAACGAGCGAAATTGGCTCTCGTCTTGACCAAAACCCTGTCTTTTCACCCTATCTGGGCCGGCATTTAAATTGACCAAACAACAGAGCAGAGAAAGGCTCTGTTGCTGGGATAGAGGACCGAAGATCACAAAAGCCAGCAAAATCGGCTCTACCCTCCAATCTGAGCCAACATTTAAATTGTCTAAACGGCTTATTGTACCTCATAGTAGGACCCAGGCACCGCTGCTGCGAAAGGCTTCAGGCCTACACCATGCTGCCAGTGACTTGCTCCATATCCAGCCGGAAGCCACTCTGAAGCTCTTCAAATCAGCGCCCAGAGTGATCCAACCTCACACCAGGGCCACTTGTATGAGCATCGAAATCGAATCCCCTCTTCCTGGGCTCAGATTTCTCCTTTCAGCACCCAGAGCAATTCAGCCTCACTCCTGGGTCAACTGTATGGTCATCAGAACTCCAACTGCAATGATTCATCCCCAATCTCGCCTCACCATCACTTGCCTCTTCACTGTTTGTGCAATAATTTAACACAATTTACCTCAGAAAAAGTACTTTAGTGAAGATTTTAGTCAGATTTCTTAGCTTTTTGACTGCCAGGAGGCTGTCACACACAATCAGTCACACCATCTTAACGGGAAGCCCTATTCTGTATTTCAAGTGCACTGAAGTCAGACTATAAGACATACGAGCAGACTTAGGCTATTCGGCCCATCAAGTCTTCTCTGCAATTCCATCATGGCTGATTTATTATCCCTCTCAACCCCGTTCTCCTGCCTTCTCCCCGTAATCTTTGATGACCTGACTAGTCAAGAACCTACCAACCTCAGCTTTAAATATAGTCAATGACCTAGCCTCCACAGCTGTACATGGCAATGAGTTCTACAAACTCACCCACCAATGGGTTAAGCAAACTCCTCCTCAATTCTGTTCTAAGTGAACGTCCCTCTATTCTGAAGCTGTGCCCTCTGGTCCTAGATTCACCCACAATGGAAAACATCCTCTCCGCATTCACTCTATCTAGGCTTTTCAATATTTGATGGGTTTCAATGAGTTTCCCCCCCAACCCCTCACCTCGTCATTCTTCTAAACCCCAGTGAGTACAGGCCCAGAGCCATCAAATGCTTCTCGTGCAATAACCCTTTCATTCCCAGAATTATTCTCATGAACCTCCTCTGGACCCTCTCCAATGCCAGCACATCTTTTCTTAGATAAGGGGTCCAAAAGTGCTCTCAATACTACAAGTGTAATCTGACCAATGCTTTAGAAAGCCTCAACATTACATCCTTGCTCTTATATTCTATTTCTCTCAAAAAGAATGCTAGCATTGCATTTCATTTCTCACCACCACACAATCTGCAAGTTACCCTTTAGGGAATCTTGCACACAGACTCCCAAGTCCCTTTACAACTCAGAATTTTGAGTTTCTGATTTTTGATTTCCGCAGACACCCTGCTTCCTCTACACTGCCTGCCCCCTCCTCCTATCTTTGTATCACCCACAAACTTGACCACAAAGCTATCAATTGAATCATCCAAATCATTGACATATAATGTGAAAAGAAGTAGTACGATTATTGACCCCTGTGGAGCACCACTACACCCATTTATTTCCACTCTTTGCCTCAGCCAGTCCTCAATCCAAGCTAGTATCTTTCTAGTAATACCATGGACCCTTATCTTGTTAAACAAGTGAGGCACCTTCATCTTTTCTCTCCATATGGCTCTTTTAGATGCCTTCTGTTGGTTTTTAAAAGCTTTCCAATCCTCTACCTTCCCACTACTTTTTGCCTCTCTTTTCCTTTTATGCTCTCTTTGACTTCCCTTCTCAGCCATGGTTGCCTCTCCGTCCTTCTCAAATACTCCTTCATCTTTGGGATTTATCCATCCTGCGCCTTCTGAGTTGTCCCCTGAAACTCAAACCTTTGCTGTTCTGTCATCATCCCTGCTAGTGTCCCCTTCCAATTAGTTTTCCCAGTTCCTCTCTCATGCCCTCAATTCCCTTTGCTGCACTATAATATTGATACATCTGACTTTATCTTCTCCCCCTCAAACTGCAGGGTGAATTCTATCATATTATGATCACTGTCTCCTAAGGGTTCCTTTGCCTTTAGCTCCCTAATCAAATCCGGTTTATTACACAACACCCAATCCTGAATTGCCTTTCCGCTCGTGGGCTCAACCACAAGTTTCTCTAAAAACGCATTCTACAAATTTCCTCATTTGGGAACCAGCACCAGGCTGATTTTTCCCTATCTAACTGCATATTGAAATCCCTCCATTATAATTATAACATTGCCCTTTTTACATGATTTTTCTGTCTCCCATTGTATCCTCATCCCAGCTACTGTTCAGAAATCTGTAGATAACTCCCACTAGGGTCTTAACTCTTACAGGTTCTTAACTCTACCCACAGGTCGCCTCTTCCTAAGGATTTGATTTCATATTTTACAAACAGAGCCACCCCAACCACTTTGCACACCTGCCTGTCCTTTTGATACAAAGTGTATCCAAGCTGTGATCTCCTTTCAGCCGCAACTCCATAATGCCCACAACATCATGCCTGTTAAACTCTTAACTGCACTACCAACTGCCCCATCCTCAGTCCTATCACTATGGTTTTTATGCCCCTGCCAAGTTAATTTAAACCCTTCCCAATAGCTCTAACAAACTTGCCTACAAGGAGATTGGTTCAGGTGTAATCCATCTTTTTTGTACAGGCAATACCTTCCCCTGAAGAGATCCCAATGATTCAGAAATCTGAAACCCTCTCTCCTGCACCAGTTCCTCAGCCACTCATTCATTCGTACTATCATCCTATTCCTGTAAGAAAGATAAACGTAAGAAGATGCAGAGAGTAATGGACTTTCCTACTTCTCCATTCCTATTTCAAATAAAAGACTAGTGACCAATATCTATTACAAACCCACAGAATCACATAAATATCTTAACTACATCTCATCCCACTCTGCTTCCTCAGAGGATTCTGTTTGCTCTTTTGTGTCTGCTTCTGAGAGGAATTCCCCTTTCCTTAACTGTGATTACCCATTTCCCAAGAGCTACAAGTTTCCCCATTACTGCTTTTACCCATTCATCTCTCACAGCATGGATAGGATTTCTCTAATCATGATTTTCCATCTCACAGCTTCCACTTTCAACAGAGTTGTCTCTGTAATGTCCACCATATTTAACATGATGTCAACACCGGACATTCCTTCCCCTCTCTTTTTTAACAGGCTTCCAAAGCGAAAATTCCCAGTCACTCCAATACAAACACCTATGTCAGGATGCTGTTCATTGAATATTGCTCAGCTTTTAACAACATCATTCCCACAGTCCTAATCAACGAGCTACAGAACCTGGACCTCTGCCATCTATAAATTTGCTGATGATACAACCATTGTTGGCAGAATCTCAGATGGTGATGAGAAGGTACACAGGGGTGAGATATACCAGCTAGTGGAGTGGTGTCGCAGCAACAACCTTGCATTCAGAGTCAGTAAGACCAAAGAAATTATTGTGGACTTCAGCAAGGATAAGACAAGGGAACACAAAACAATCCTCATAGAGGGATCAGAAGCACAGAGAGTAAGCAATTTCAAGTTCCTGGGTATCAAATCTCTGAGGATCTAACCTGGTCCCACCATTATCGATGCAGCTATAAAGAATGCAAGACAGTGGCTAGATTTCATTAGGAGTTTGGGGAGATTTGGTTTGTCACCTAAAACACTCACAAAATTTCTATGAGTTTACCGTGGAGAGCTTTCTGACAGGCTGCATCACTGTCTGGTATCGGGGGATGGGTGTGCTACTGCACAGGATTGAAAGAAGCTACAGAAAGTTGTAAAATTAGTCAGCTCCATTTTGGGTACTAGCCTCCTTAGTACCCAAGACATCTTCAAGAAGTGGTGCCCCTCAGAAAGACGGTGTCAATTATTAAGGACCCCCATCACCCAGAGCATGCCCTTTTCTCACTGTTACCATCAGGAAGGAGGTACAGAAGCCTGAAGGCACACACTCAATGATTCAGGAACAGCTTCTTCCCCTCTGCCATCCGATTTCTAAATGGACATTGAACCCATGAACACTACCTCACTTTTTTATATTATTTATGTTTTGCACTATTTTCATTATTGTAATTGATTTACTTATTTTTTTCCTCTATTATCATGTATTACATTGTACTGCTGCTGCTAAGTTAACAAATTTCATCACATATGCCTGTGATATTAAACCTGATTCTGAATCTGATTCATTGACTAACTCTTCAGACTCTACAGTACCCATCCACACCCCCTCTTACAGTAGCCTGTGACACTTTCTGTTAACCTCTTCCCTCTCCACCAGAAAAACATTTCATTTTCCTTCTAGGCAAGCTACAGCACTCAAAGAAATTTCAGCAATTTTAGGAAACTTTTCAAAATCTAGTTAGTCTATTGCTGTGTAATGGGAGAGACAATATAACAAAATCAGTAAACGATTCACACTTGACCTATCACTGACTCGAGTACAATGTGCAATAGGGAAACATCAGAGCTAACTCCATTTCAGCAGAGCAATTGTTTGATTTCTCCATTGGTGTTACAGGGGAAGAAAGATGGATGAAAGGTAATATTTTATTTGCTATACCTGGAAAAGGTGCTTGGACACACCAGCTATGTTAGTTGGCTCCACAACTCTCAAAAGAGCAGAGTGTAATAGAAGGAAAAAATATTGGTGCTGTGCAGCACAGCTTCAGGAAGGTACCAGAGGATATTGCTTCCTTTCATGACAGAATGCCAGCTGGCTGGCCAGCTTGGCCACCTCCTTGACTGCTGACAACAATATGTCCCTTGTTCCATCGTCCATGGCACTCTTTCAATAAGCAAGGCAAATCGGGCAGCCTCAATTGCAGCTGTCACTCTGCACAGGTTCAACTTTCACAGCATTAATTTGCAGACTATAATCAATAGTGAAAATATCTACTGTCCCCTAAGCAGAATGAAATAGTTTTATTTTATAAAAATTTAACGAATGTGTGACTTCTCATCATTTGCCTTCTATGTCCTTGTCCCTTAGTGCCAGAGTACATTACTGTTTTTATAAATTGTCTGGCAATGCCCGGAGAGGACTCTGGTTTGTTGTTTTGGAAGATGGAGGTGGGGCTGTCTACTCTTGGGTTGGCTGCTTTCCTGTATATATAAAAAAAAAATCCTCATTCTTCAAAAAAGATAAGAATTCAATAGCCTAAGCCTTGCTAAAATTTAGTTCTTAAATGCTGACTTTTTCTTATTTATTGAGATCATATCAGCTCAGACGTTCTGCCCTATGCACTATCCCAGTGTTCCTGATCATTCTGTACCAACCTAATCCACTTTTAAATCAGGTCCACACCACCGAGACTTCATTCATCGATTGTGACATTACCTCCTTTGTCAATGACTTCTCCACAATTATCCATTTATTTAATCTTCGGCTCAAATGTTGCTAAGACCATAAGGTACAGGAGCAGAATTAGCCCATCGAGTTTCTTCATGTCTGGTCCATTTTTACTCAAAGGCTCCCTTCATCCCCACTCTTTGCCTCCTGCTAATCAGCCAGCCACTGTTTTCTCCAAGCCAGAATCTTTCCTGTAGTATCATGGGGTCGTAGCTTATTAAGCAGCTTCATATGTGTTAATGAAACAATATATGCAAATACAAAAATCCAACGGTTCTGACCAGCAGCTCACCACGGCTTTACAGTTTAACTTTGATCCCTCCAGCTTCTCTCACGATGGGGGATCCATACAAATACCCTATTTCTGTTTACACGCATGATAGGGAGTGCTCCACCATTAGTTTCAACAAACGGAAAGTCTGAAAGGACTTTGGTAAGTGTGAATTAATTCAAACTTTTAAAAATCACTTGAATGTTCAAAATGCTTTTGTGTTTCAGATTACTTATGTTTTTGTATTAAATATACTAATGTATATTATGTTTGATTGAAAAATTCAGCAGCATGTTAGTGTTTTTGAGAGCTTCTTTCAATGTTCTGTGTGGCAATGTTTGTTCCTGCCCACTGATGTGATGACATGCCACAGACCTCCCTCCTGTCAAACAAAGGCCCAATTATACGAGAAAGCAAAACTGCAAACTCTCAGCCTGGTTGTTCCAACAAATTTGTTGCTTATTTGCATGTGAGCAATGAGTGTAGATGACCGCTCAGCTCTGTCCATTTTCTATGTATCCCTCTCCTGCCCTCTTCCACTCACATCTTTCATTTGAACCCATCTTGCTCCCTCTCTCTCTGTTTTTTCTCTCTCTCTCCTCTGAGTTCTTTGCCCTCCTGTACACCCTTAATCTGTCAGCAGTTAAACACCTTTTTCCATTTTGCCTCAATCATCCATTCACCCTCTCAGAGAAAGAAAAGCCAAATATTAGGTGTTCGGTAACCTGAAAATAAAATTGTATACTAGCTTCAGGAGACATTTTCTGGCAGGGTAGGTAATGGGAGATTCACAGACAGAAATTAGATCACAAAGATGAGAAATAGAAGCAGAAACTCCTTATACCTGCTCGACCATTCTATTCCCTTAATCCCTAAAAATCGATCAATCCCTGACAGAAGTATAGTCAGCAACCATGGCCGACATAGATCATGAACTCAAAGCATTTGGCAGTCTCTGGGTGCAAGAATATTTTCTAATCTCTGCCCAGAATAGCCAACGTTTTTCTGAGATTGTAATTCTTGGTTTTAGACACCTCAGCCAGGGTTATGTCAGCTCTGCATTCACCCTGCGAAGCCTTCTATGAACTGTATATGTTTTAATGAGATCACCTCTCGTACTTCTAAATTCAAAAGGGTACACACCCAATCTCTTTATTCTTTCCTTCTATGACAAAGCCTTCAATCCAGAAGTCAATCTCCTGAATTTCTCCATATTCTGTCTATAGCAATATATCTAACATATGTAGGAGACTAGACACACACAATATTCAGATGCTTTTCCACCAGACCCCATAGAATTAGAGCACAAAGACAAGAAAATCGGCAGATGCTGGAAATCCGAGCAACACACACACAGTGGTGGAGGAATTCAGTAGGCCGGGCAGCATCTATGGAAAAGAATAAACAGTCGATGTTTCGGGCAAGACCCTTCATCAGGACTGGAAAAAAAGATGAGCAGATAGAGCACAGTGTTCCCACTGTAGTACTTAAATTCTCTTATGTATCATTTGTCTTCCTAAATGCTTATTGAAGCTGCATATTAACTTCATTGAAAGTTATATGCAGCTACAGCAAGGAAATCAAAGACACTCAATTCTTACTAAACACCAGCACGTTTCAGTCCCATAGCATAAAAAAAAATTCTGGCTTAGTTTTCCAGTAAAATGAAAGACCCCATATTTTCCACATTATATTCTATTTGCTGCATCCTTGCCAGCTTACTCAGTATGTTGTCAGCTTCCTCGCAACCACATACCCATCTTGCTTTGTGACATCAGCAAATTTGGATGTATTACACTTGATTATTTCATTTTAAATCATTGATACAGATTATGAACAGCTAGGGCTCCAGTACAAATCCCTCCTTGCATTCTACAGGTTACAGCAGCCCAACCCAAAAATGACCTGCTTATCCCTTCTTATGGTTTTGTCTATCAACCAATTCTTAATCAATACATCCATACCATTTCTTCCATCCTCCATGTGATTCTGCTTATCTATGTTTTATCCTGGGTATTCTTTAGTTCCAAATATACCACATCAGCTGTTTTACCTTCATCTCTTCTGCTGTTTACAGCCTCAAAAAATACTAACAGATTTGTCAAACCCAATCTCTCTATCATGAATCCATGCTGATTCTGTCAATCCTATTATTATTTTCAAGCCCCTATACCTTAATAGCATTTCCCTGTCACACATGTTCGGCTACAGCTCCATGTTTTCTCACTCCGTCCTTTCCTAAATAGGGAGATTATGTCTGCGACCTTCCAGGCTGTGTGTCCCTTTCCAAATCTTTGAAATTTTGGAAGATTGAAATTAATGATATCCAATCTTTACCAACTTCTTTCTAATCACTGCAATGCAGGTCAACAGAGGAATTTGTCAGTTTTAAGTCCTTTTGTGCTTGTTTTTCTCTACTATTTTTTAGAAGTGATTTTATTTTATTTAGAGATACAGCACAATAACAGCCCAACTAGCCCAACCCCCCCATGACACCCAAGGGACCAATTAACCTAACCTGTATGCCGTTGGAATATGGGAGGAAACCGGAGCACCCGGTGCGGAGAACGCAGGAACTCCATACAGACAGCGGTGAAATTGAACCCAGGCTCTGCAACAGCATTGCAGTAACCACTACACATCTGTGTTGCTCCCTCAGCTCAATTACTCTAAATATATTCTCAGTTTGTAGGCAGCAGGAGGATGTGAGTGGAATCATCTTGTTAGATGCTTTGTACCACTGATTCAAATTAAGTGATGGCCTTATTATTGCATCATTAAGGACTTCTCATTGTTACCATCAGGAAGGTGGTACAGAACCCTGAAGGCACACACTCAGTGATTCAGGAACAGATTCTTCCCCTCTGCCATCCTATATCTGAATGGACTTTGAACCCATGAACACTACCTCCCTATTTTTTATTTCTATTTTTTGCACCACGTATTTAATTTTACTATTATATATATGTAATATATACTTAATGTAATTCACAGTGTTTTTCCCCATATTATCCTGTATTGCATCATACTGCTGGTGCAAAGTTAACAAATTACACGATATATGCCAGTGATATTAAACCTGATTCTGATTTACCCATGGACACTTTAATAGATATGGACTGTATTAGTTAATTTCTCCTCGCAGTACCCAGAGACAATACTGACTCATTCTGTCCTTCAGGTGAATATACACTAACAGGAAAGGGTTACTCAAATAATTGAAAATGTAAATCAGCACCTTATTTAAAGACAAATATTCCAACTGATTTTAGTGTTCATTTTTTAAATAAATAAATTTTTACAGTTGAAGTTCCAGATACATATTGTAGTAGAGGGTGAGACAACAGCCCTCAGAGGTCTTACACCTTGTCTGACCCTACTGAGTTGTCCAGGCATAGTCACCGTAAAGTCCTTGTAAAGACAAGGTTGGCCAGAAAGGACATATCCCCATTAGCAGAGAGGACATTGACCAGAGATGGGGGGAAAGATTAGATGGAGTTAAGGAATAAAAGTTCCCACTCAAGACCCAGCCTCACTAGCTACCAATGATCAAACCTAGCCCCCGAGTGGATTACACGTTGTGCCATTGCCTCTTCTACATAATGTTTAAGGGCGGATGAGTGCAAGACAGCAGGAATTTTCTTGATCATTTTGATCTGTACCTCATGAGTCCAAAGTAATACTTGCTGAAATCCAGGCTGTTTAACCATCACATGCCACAGTGCCTGCAGTACTAATGGGATGGGATCTATAAGTGCAGCAGGACAGAAGCAATGGTTCTGGAATATGGTAAGATTCCGTGAGTGCAACTTTGTTTGCTCTAGTTGTATTGGGAAAATAAACAATGGTGTGGTACAACCCAAAGTTCTACTGGCCTTTGCACAGTGCAGTTACCCCTGCAGATTTGGAGTCACAAAGGAGCTGGATTGCATAAGAATAATAATTTTTACTCCCAAAGCCATTGGTGAGTCAGATGGGTTTTTCTGACAACCTGTACTGCACAGTCACCACCATTGACACAAACTGAGTTGGTGAGCTGGAGTGTCCCAGCTATCCTAATGTGACTGGAACGTATGTGCCGGCATGAGAATCGAAACAGAAGTAGCAAGCTGTGTGATACAGAGAGAGAGACCGCCATAAGCATAACTGAGTCTCGCCACAAGCACAAGAAAAGGATGAAGATGCCCAGAGGAGAGTGTCTGTCTCAGTCCAACTACAGCAAACAGCTGTGAGCACCTACAAAAGAAAAAACAACAGCTGAGCACCACCATTTGATGCCTGGTGCTTCTCGCTGTGATTCTGTGCACAATATTGGACAGCGTGTGGGAATTCACAGCCCACATGCATGGCACTGAGTAGGTGTAATTAATCATGAGGCCTGAGATGGCAGCTGCTCACCAGACTTCCAGTACCATCATTTTCTCTGGTTTACCAAGCATGAAAGGAAGACTAGGCACGTGCGAATTGGCACCACAGTTCAAGCAAAGGAGGAATTTTAAGGCATAGGTCAAAGTTTCAGTGTGCAGAGTTGAGGTGGGGCATCCATTTAAGCATTGCAGTATGTCAAGCCTGGCTCAGGGCATCTTCCCAATTCAGTCTGATGGAGTTCAATAGTTACAAGATAGCAAGTATGAATTAGCAAGATGTTTTTATTTATGACAATGTTTTAAATGCTTTAGCTGACATATATCTGTTGTGATTTCTAATTGTTCAGATTTTAATAAGGTATGATAGCTATCAAATGTTTCTGAATGTCAGAAATATTGAGAAACATCGGGAGCTGTTTAAAGTCTTGACTGCTGGTTTAGGCAAAAGGTGTGGATTTTTCTGCCCACCACTACTTTTCCCTCTCTGATGGAACTTACATCCCAGAAAGCACAGTTGCTATGCAGGGCTTTGATCGCATGATGGAATTAGCTTTCCTCTGCCTTTTGTCATTGGGAAACTTATGAAGTAGGTGAAATATATCTTTAGAGGTCTGTCTGATGACTGCAAACTTTGGGCCATCATCTTTTGAATTTAATTCAAATATGCAAGACATCACGGAAACTTGCCTGGACAGAGAGTTCCGCGGAAACTCTCTTGATCTTGATAGTGAGCTCTAGCTAATGACAAGCAAATATTCCTTTCCCGGTCGAGATTCCTGAGGAAGTCATTTTCAACCAAACCAGCAACTTACTGAATGAGAACAATATTGTAGAAAAAGCCGCAGTCAGGTTTTAGAGCAATCCACAGCATAAAGATGGCCCTTAGCAAATTGTCAATAACCTCAGGCTCAGTACTGACACCAAAAGAGTCTCAGTTCTAGTTCTCCTATATCTAAGTGCCGCCTTTGATATAATTGACCACGACATTCTCCTAGATCACTTTAAGAACTGGGTTGGCCTCTCTGGTAGTGCCCTTAATTGGTTTCTTTCATATTTCTTAGAAAGAAAATTTTTTGTCTGTCTTGGAGACCAGTTTTCTAAGAGATACAATGTACCTTCTGTTGTTGCTCAGGGAAGCTGTCTTGGTCCCCTATTCTTCTCCTTATGCATGCCCCCCTTAGGAGACACCATCAGAGAGCATAAACTTGATTTCCACAGTTAATGTAGATGACACGCATCTCAGTTGAGCCTAATGATGATAATAATGATAGATAGTGATGAAGTCTATCTTCTCTGATTTCTGATATGGCTGCAGTAAAATAAATGAAGGTAAAACTGAAATATGTTTGGTTAGTTCCAAAGCCAAAAGAGGTACACTTCTTGATAAACTTGGGAACTTTGCCCCCCCCCCACCCCGTAAAATCAGAAGCAACTAGTCTGGGTGACCAGAGCAGCACTTCTATACTTCAGAAATATTGCAAAGGTATGTCTGTTTCTCTTATGTAATGATGGTGAAAAACTAATTCACACCTTTATATCAAATAGACTAGATTATTGCAAACCACTTTTTACCGGCCTTCCAAAGCAATCTATTGACAAGCTTCAACTCATTCGGAATGTTGCTGCTAGACTTACCTAAAACTGGGATGAGGGAATATATCACTCCCACATTAGTTACTCTGCATTAGCTTCTTGTATTGTTTAGAATTGATTTTAAAGTTCACTTACCTGTTTTTAAAACTCTTAATTATCTGGGACTAGAGTACATTATTTTATCTTTCATTTTATAATCCTGCTCGAGCTCTCAGGCTTTTCTTCTGCCAGTCTCTTAAATTTAAACAATATCCCTCAAAATTTAATTGGCAGATCAGTTTTTTTTGAACTATGCTCCTAAACTGTGGAATTCAATACTTCAAACTATAAAGGATGCAGACTCAGTTGACACTTTTAAATGCCAGCTCGAAACCTGTTTATTTAACCTTGCTTTTAACTAATACCTTTTTGTCTTTTATTTTCATGTTTAATTTTATTTTTTATATATTTTACTTATTTTCATGTTTGTACTTTTATCCCATTGTAATTCACTTTGAACTATGTCATCTGTATGAAAAGAGCTCTGAAAGTGAAGTTATGATTATTATTAATTGAATTGAGAATTCAACACTTCTCAGCTTTACATAGTAGTGATAGTTTTCTCCTATTTCCTCATGCTCAACGCCAAGTTAAACAAGTTTAATGGAATACTAATCCTGTAATAACTAGAGCACCCGATATTTTGCTGGATTGCAAAGAGCTATGGCTACTTTATGTAACAATGCGAGCTACAGAAGCCTGACTATCACAACAGTATTCACCTGAGAGTCCTGCAGCTGGGTAGCAGGGAGAGAAGCTACAGAAAGCAGAGCTATAGAGAGGGAAATGGTGCCAGGTGGGGGGAGCGGTAGAGAAAGGGAAGTGACAGTAGAGAGGAAGCAGCACAGAGGATAGCAGTTATCAGCAGACCATTGCAAAGAATGTTGATTCCTAGAGCCCAAAGAACGGGGCTTGATAATTTAGATGGTGGAAAGATTGGCCACTGTCTAGCTGGCCTCAATAGCGCTGAAGTCTCTGAGATGGCGCATGATGAGCTCGAGTTATGTAGTCTAATCTTGGAAGTATTGAGGTTCTTTGAGGAATCATCATAAGGTTTATGTGCTCCCAATTCATCATGAGAACCCTGGCAGACAGCAAAGATTTGTTGACTCTGTAAAGGTAAGAATGAAGAAGTAAATTTGTCTTGTATTTCACTCCTTACTGAAGTCTAAAAATGCCAGGGAGCTTCATGGTATGAGGTAGCCCAGCAGAAGTCTAAGTTCCCTGTAAAGTTCTAAAATTGAGTTGCTTTTGACTTTATCAGAGGATCGGAGGTGGAGAGGGTCAGCAAATTCAAATTCCTGTGTTATCTCTTTAGACGATCAGCCCTGGGTTCAGCACATAAGTGTCGTTATGAAGAAACATAGAAACATAGAAAATAATAATAGAAAATAACATAGAAAGCACAACAGCACCTCTACTTTCTTATAACTTTGCAAAGATTTGGCATCTCATCTAAAATTTGGACAAACTTCAATAGATGTGTGGTGGAGAGTATACTGACTAGTTGCATCATAGCCTGGTATGGAAGCATCAATGCCCCTGTGTGGAAAAGCCCACAAAAAGTAATGGATATGACCCAGTCCACCAGAGATAAAGCTCTCCCCATTGTTGAGCATACCTACACAGAACGCAGTCAGAGAAAAGTAGCATCCATCATCAAAGACCCTCACCACCCAGACCATGCTCTCTTCTCACTGCTGCAATCAGGAAGAAAGTACAGGAGCCTCAGGACCTGCACCACCAGGTTCAGGAACCCCTTAAACATCAGGTTCTTAAACCAGAGGGGATAGCTACACTTAACCTCACTCACCCCATCACTGAACTGTTCCCATTGAAATTGACTCACTTTCAAGAACTCTTGACTGCTAGATTGTCAGGAGCTGTACCATCAATTTGTGTGTCACTCAGACACTTTGATTGTTTTCTTGCATACGATGTGTGTGGGTTTTTTTCTCTTACTATTTTGAATGTGTGCTCTGCACCTTGGCCCCAGGGGACACTGTCTCATTTGACTGTATCCGTGTATGGTCTGAATAATTAAACTTGGTTTGATTCATCTCATGCCCTTATGATTATTTATTTTTTCCTTTTTTTTGTATTTGCACAGTTTGTTGGTTATTTTGCATATTAGTTGCTTGTCCATCATGTTGGGTGCAGTCTTTCATTAATTCTGTCGTGTATCTTGTATTTACTGCGATTGCTTGCAAGAAAATGAATCTCAGGGTTTTTTATGGTGACATATATGTACTCTGATAGTAATTTTACTTTAAACTTTGTTTTTGTCTGCACTGCAACAGGAACTTAGACCTCAGCCACCAGGTGGAGCTTATTTGTTGGTCTGCAAGTGTTGAAATAGAGTTGCTTCCATTTCTTACTGGATAGAGTAACCTCCAGTCTTCACACAAAACTCATACAAAGTAGGGACAGGACTCGTGCCAGTGTCCTGTTACCAATGACAATCAGCCTTTATCAGCTCCTTATCTCTTTGCTTGAATCTTCTGGAGCAGAGCTTAACATAAAAGGAACTGGCTCTTGGCCTGCTCCTGCCTCCACCCTGCCTGGGGGCTAACCGTGCCTGATGGACAGTGCATCTAAATTACTCTTGACTGAAACAAGACAGTATCTCTGCGCTGTGCTGTAATAGGTGCATCGTGATCAGCTGCAATTTCAGTGCTTCTCTTTTTGATCACCACATGTTAGTTTCTTGCTGCTTGAAGCACAAAGGCACATGGAGAGTAGACGAACTAGCAAGATATCCCCAAACAGATCATTATGTAAGAATCAGAAGAGATTTTGGAGAGAATGAACATAGAACATAGAACATAGAAAACATACAGCACAATACAGACCCTTCGGCCCACAAAGCTGTGCCGAACATGTCCCTACCTTAGAACTATCTAGGCTTTACCCATAGTCCTCTATTCTTCTAAGCTCCATGTAGCCGTCCAGGAGTCTCTTAAAAGACCCTACCGTTTCCGCCTCCACCAATGTTGCCAGCAGCCCATTCCATGCACTCACCACTCTCTGCATAAAAAACTTACCCCTGACATCTCCTTTGTACCTACTTCCAAGCACCTTAAAACTATGCCTTCTCATGCTAACCATTTCAGCCCTGGGAAAAAGCCTCTGACTATCCACACGATCAATGCCTCTCATTATCTTGTACACCTCTATCAGGTCACCTCTCATTCTCCGACGCTCCAAGAAGAGAAGGCCGAGTTCACTCAACCTATTCTCATAAGGCATGCTCCCCAATCCAGGCAACATCCTTGTAAATCTTCTCTGCATCCTTTCTATGGTTTCCACGTCCTTCCTGTAGTGAGGCGACCAGAATTGAGCACAGTACTCCAAGTGGGGCCTGACCTGCAACATTACCTCTCGGCTCTTAAACTCAATCCCACGACTGATGAAGGCTAATGTCTTCTTAACCGCACAGTCAACCTGCATAGCAGCTTTGAGTGTCCTATGGACTCGGGCCCCAAGATCCCTCTGATCCTCCACACTGCCAAGAGTCTTACCACTAATGCTATATTCTGCCATCATATTTGACCTACCAAAATGAACCACCTCACACTTATCTGGGTTGAACTCCATCTGCCACTTCTCAGCCCAGATTTGCATCCTATCAATGTCCCATTTTAAACTCTGACAGCCCTCCACACTATCCACAACACACCCAACCTTTGTGTCATCAACAAATTTAATAACCTATCCCTCCACTTCCTCATCCAGGTTATTTATAAAAATCACAAGGAGTAGGGGTCCCAAAACAAATCCCTAAGGCACACCACTGGTCACCAGCCTCCATGCAGAATATGACCCATCTACAGCCACTCTTTGCCTTCTGTGGGCAAGCTAGTTCTGGATCCACAAAGCAATGTCCCCTTGGATCCCATGTCTCCTTACTTTCTCAATAAGCCTTGCATGGGGTACCTTATGTTCATAAACCCTGCTTCTCATGATCTTCTCCATCAACTTACCAACCACTGAAGTAAGGCTTACTGGCCTATAGACAATAGACAATAGGTGCAGAAGTAGACCATTCGGCCCTTCGAGCCTGCACCACCATTCTGAGATCGTGGCTGATCATCTACTGTCAATACCCAGTTCCTGCCTTGTCCCCATAACCCTTGATTCCCCTATCCATAAGATACCTATCTAGCTCCTTCTTGAAAGCATCCAGAGAATTGGCCTCCACTGCCTTCTGAGGCAGTGCGTTCCACACCTCCACAACTCTCTGGGAGAAGAAGTTCCTCCTCAACTCTGTCCTAAATGACCTACCCCTTATTCTTAAACCGTATCCTCCGGTACTGGACTCTCCCAGCATCTGCAACATATTTCCTGCCTCTATCTTATCCAATCCCTTAATAATCTTATATGTCTCAATCAGATCCCCCCTCAATCTCCTTAATTCCAGCGTGTACAAGCCCAGTCTCTCTAACCTCTCTGCGTAAGACAGCCCGGACATCCTAGGAATTAACCTAGTGAACCTACGCTGCATCTCCTCCACAGCCAGGATGTCCTTCCTTAACTCTGGAGACCAAAACTGCACACAACACTCCAGGTGTGGTCTCACCAGGGCCCTGTACAAATGCAAAAGGATTTCCTTGCTCTTGTACTCAATTCCCTTTGTAATAAAGGCCAACATTCCATTAGCCTTCTTCACTGCCTGCTGCACTTGCTCATTCACCTTCAGAGACTGATGAACAAGTACTCCTAGATCCCTTTGTATTTCTCCCTTACCTAACTCCACACCGTTCAGGTAATAATCTGCCTTCCTGTTCTTGCTCCCAAAGTGAATATCCTCAAACTTATTCACATTAAACGCCATCTGCCAAGTTTCTGCCCACTCACCCAGCCTTTCCAAGTCACCTTGAATTCTCCTAACATCCTCATCACATGTCGCACTGCCACCCAGCTTAGTATCATCAGCAAACTTGCTGATGTTATTCACAATGCCTTCCTCTAAATCATTGACGTAAATCGTAAACAGCTGTGGTCCCAATACCGAGCCCTGTGGCACCCCACTAGTCACCACCTGCCATTCCGAGAAACACCCATTCACTGCTACCCTTTGCTTTCTATCTGCCAACCAGTTTTCTATCCATGTCAATATCCTCCCCCCAATGCCATGAGCTCTGATTTTACCCACCAATCTCCTATGTGGTACCTTATCGAATGCCTTCTGAAAGTCAAGGTACACCACATCCACTGGATCTCCCGCATCTATCTTCCTGGTTACATCCTCAAAAAACTCCAATAGACTAGTCAAGCATGATTTGCCCTTGGTAAATCCATGCTGGCTCGGCCCAATCCTATCACTGCTATCAAGATATGCCACTATAGTTTCCTGGGCTGTCTCTACTCCCTTTCTTGAATAAGCAACCCCCCAATCCTCCGGAACCCCTCCCGTCCTCATTGAACATAGAAATCTACAGCACATTACAGGCCCTTCTGCCCAAAATGTTTTGCCGACCATGTTGTGCTACTTTAGAAACTGCTTAGAATTTCCCTACGGGATAGACCTCCATTTTCCTAAGCTCCTTGTACCTAAAAAGACCCTACTGTATCTGCTTCCACCACCGTTGCTGGCTGCGTATTCCATACACCCACCACTCTCTGTATGAAAAACTTACCTCAGACATCCCCCCTGTACCTACTTACAAGCACCTTAAAACTATGCCCTTCCATGTTAGTCATTTCAGCCCTGGGAAAAAGCCTCTGGCAATCCACTTGGTCAATGCCTCAGTGGATGCAAGGAGCTGAGTTATGATTTACACAAATTGATTTTGGGTAACAGGTTGGAACAACAAGGGAAGATCGTGGAAGAAGTGTTCAAAAATGGGCTTTGCTGGTGTTGCCTCTGTCCAGCATTCCTTTAAACCCTTTCCTTCTTTATCTTGCTCCTGCCATTGACAATGCTAGTGACTCCTTTCACTTGTATATAAGGTGGATCTAGATGATTTTTGGGGTCCTGAAGGTACACCTCTCTCTCTTCCTCTACCCCCCTTCAACCAAGATGTCCTGAGACACACATGCAGCTCCCTGCCCTGCTCCAACATGGATCTACCCAACTGACCCAGCATCAAATGGCAGTTATCCACCTTTCTTTTAAGACAAACCAGTTTCAACTGGTACTGGCCACTCATGAAATTATAGCCCGCTAGTGAAATAATCATACTAATCATAATGCCTTACAAGGCGCGAAACGAAAGACTGTGTGGCGCGCCACTCCTCAACAGACAGTAGGTGGCCGTTGACTCACAAAGAGTTCATCTGCCCTTTGACAGGTTTTGTTTTTAGTCCTGCTGGGTGCCTACACACCCTCCTCCCTGATTAACCGAAGTGCACCAGGGGGTGTACCAGTTGAGTCGCTGACAACCCGACCCGAGACAGGTAGTAGTGGGCTAGGTGATACCAGTAGCAAGGTAAGGCCCTGACCTGACTCAGCTAGTGGAGAGACCATCATCGTGCCCAATGCCGCCCCCCTAGGCCTGGGTCGACATAGCAGCAGTAGTAGTAGTGAAATAAACTGGACTGTTTGCTCAGGGGCACTCACGTTTGGTGCAGCCACAAGGCTCAGTGGGAAAGGTCCAAAGTTAAATCCCCTCCCACCACTGCACACAGTGGGATCTAAAGAACCTTTAAAATTCTCCTTGGAATATTTGGTCTTAGAGTGCACGCAGAGAAAAAAAAGATTATACTGATATAATCAACACACACAAAATGCTGGAGGAACTCAGCAGGCCAGACAGCATCTATGGACAAGAGTAAACATTCGATGTTTAGGGCTAAGACCCTTCATGTCTCCTGATGAAGAGTCTTGGCCTGAAACTCTGACTGTTTACTCTTTTCCATAGATGCTTCCTGGCTGCTGAGTTCCTCCAGCATTTTGTGTGTGTGTTGTTTGGAATCCAGCATCTCCAGATCTCCTCTTGTTAGTGATTACACTGATATAATGTTAATCTTGCAAGTGTATTATGAAAAGAGATGATGACTGTATTGCATTATATATTTGCAAATTTTACGAACAAATTTTGAGGGGGAGAAACCGTTGCTGAGACTATAATCAACAATGGGATAGGAGCACAAATATTAATTCATATTACCAAAATTAATAAGGCATTGTATTTTTCAGCATCACCCAACTTCTCCACTACTTCGTATCTTGAGATAACTTCAAAGTTTGGCATTTACTTTTGTTCAAAAATAAGGTAAAATTGAAATAATTTAAATAATCTAAATTTAATTGTGCTTTCTCTCTCTCCTGAGGAGTTTCTCTCCAGCATGATTCATGCTATAAGAATCTGGTGGCACTGCATTCAGGGAGACCTCATGAAACAAACATCCATCAAATCTACCAGCCCACAATAAGCATGAGTGGAGAACTACTGTATAATATTGATGTTGCAGGAAAGTGAGTGACAGGCCATTCCGTGGTCTGTGCAGTCACCTGCTGGAGAAGTGGCAGTGTTACAAAATGAAGAGAAATAGCTACCTTGCACTTACAAAGAAACAAAGCACTCCAGTTATGGTAAAGGAATTTCTGTGGTAAGGATGCAGCAATGGATGGAGTCATCTTTTAGAGTTATCTATTATGTAATCTTGTTGACAATGTTTATCAAAGCATAGTATTCATATTAATATCCTGCTCATTGACATGGGACAATCTGCAGATGCTGGAAATCCAAGCAACACATGCAAAATGCAGGAGGAACTCGGTGGGCCAGGCGGCATCTGTGGAAAAGAGTAAACAGTCGATGTTTCAGGCCAAGACCCTTCATCAGGACTGGAAAGGAAGAGGAGAAGTCAGAGTGAGAGGATGGGGGGAGGGGAGGAAGAAGTACAAGGTGGCACATGATAGGTGAAACTGGGAGAAGGGGAGGGGTGAAGTACGGAGCTGGGAAATTGATTAGTGAAAAAGATAAATGGCTGGATAAATCTGTTAGGAGAGGACAGGAGGCCATGGAAAAAAAAGGAAAAAGGGAGAAGCACCAAAAAGGGGAAAGAGGAGGTAATGGGCAGCCAAGGAGTTAAGGTGAGCGAGGGAAATAGGAATGGGGAAGGGTGAAGGGGAGGCGATTACTGGAAGTTCAAGAAGTTGATGTTCGTGCCATCGGGTTGGAGGCTCATTGATACAGGTTGGGCTTTCATGTCCAAGCCCACAGTACTATCCAGATCCAAAAATGGACAAAATAACTGAAATAAAGCAAGAATCACTGCCTCTAACATTAAAATACATTTTATTTAGGAACCTGGTAAAACTTAGGTTGAAAATAAACAGAGGAAAATGTCTACTGCATATAATCCTGGTATTGCTGATGGACAATTATCTCACCCTTGGAACACTGTTGTAGATATTCCCTAGGCCCATGATCTGGGGTCAACCAATATCAGCTGCTTAGTTAATAAACTTTTCATCAGCATAACATCAGTAAATTGGCTGTTCAAAAAACAATGCAGTATTCTGTTTGGTTTGCAACTCCTCAAGTAATCAGCACAAATTGGACAATTATTAGATTTAGGTCAGTAAGTGGAAGTAATATCTGAACATTGATCGCAATTCCCTGATGCTCAATGGCATTACCATCATTATCCTGAGTGCTAGCGCAATTAGCAAGAAATCTAAATAGATTAGTAATGTAAAAGTCCCATGACTATGAAAGTAGATTGGAGACAAGATATCCTCCAGTGAGCATGTCACAGCCTGAATCATCTGAGGTTTACACTGACTACAAGGAGTGCATTGCATCGTTCTCCCTTATCTGGATGAAAGCATCTTCACCAACGTTCAACACCATACAGGACAAAGTAGTTCTGTGATTACCTCCTCATCCAACATCTTAAATGCTTCCTCTTTTTACCACCAAGCTCAGTAAACTTTGATGTGTACCATTTTCAAGATACACTAGCAACTCACCAAGACTGCAACAGCACCTCCCAAGGCCGCTTCATCTGCCATCCAGAAGAAGGGCAGTGAAGGTTTGCGATTCCACTCCTATGATTTCCTAATTCCCCCCTCCCAAAGCTGCACTCCATCATGACTTGAAACTTTGTCAACAAATAACCAAAGTCTTTAAATCCTAGAGCTAACCTCTCAGTGTGATTACAGCTGGGAAACATGGAGTTTTTAATATATAAATCAAGAGTAGAATTTTTGGTTGTATTTCCACTGGATCATCTCTCCACCCATCCTAGCTGCAGAGGTTAAACTTTCATTCATAAAACCAATCATCTGATTTTTTATAGGTTACAGGTTTATCAACATATCTTGACAACTTCAAAGAGATATTTCTGTTCTGTTATCCACTTCTTCTTATTAGAATTCCTTTAATATTGTATCATTAGGCAGTGGATCCACAAGTGGCCATTGTAGTCAAACCTCTGAAAGAATGCATTCAACTGAACCAGCATGGAAGGATTCAGATGGCTGTTTTGTGAAGGAAGGTTTGAGGCTGTAACACCAAAAATATGGGGGACCAATGGACTTCATTATACAAGCCTTACGATAAAATAAATGCAGATGAAACTGAAAATAAGAAGTGTGCTCCAGGAAGTCTGGATTCATCACTGAAAGGTTTTGTGCCAGGGGGACAACATAACGCATGTGTACCTCATCACTGAATCTCCTATGAATGCCATTTGATGCTTCCTCTCCTCACATCTCCTGTCACAAAGACAGAATTTTAGACGTCTTTCTGGCATACTTTACTTCTTTTCCGTGGAAATCTAGATGACTTATGCCAGTTAGATGTTGGTGAGGGTCGGTTTCTCATCACTAATTCAGGAGTTCCACTTTGTCTCTGCACAATTGGTAGGTTAGTTTCCAGGCCAATAAATCACTTGTATGTATGCACTGGGAGTTGTTGGAAACTGCACGTGGCAGTAATTCATTCATCTAGATCCATAAAGAAAACATTATAAATCATTATTTATATATGTATCATTCAGACGCAATGACATAATGATTATAAGTGTTTAGTTATTATGTAGTATTTTGAAAGGAAACATTCCTTTTAAGTAAATACATAATGAACTGCATTAATTTGATTAATTAATTGCATCACTATTTTGCTGTTTCTAAAGAGGTGTTTCTCCCTTATCTGAAATTTTGACTCATTCTGGTCTGTATCCGAGAAGGACTTTTCTCCATCCAGAGCTACCTTTCCCTTGATATGTATTCAGAGTCCTCTCTTCTGCCATGTCTGCAAGATCTGAATCTTGACCTTCTCTTGGAACTGTTTCATGTACAATCCAAATAGCTTTCTTGCTTGTAACCAGATAGTTTGCTACATCCCCATTTTCATGTCCATCAATCTTGCTAGGTACAATGTGATCAATATGCAAATTCTAACTTTACCAAACAGCTTGATCAAATATTCCCAGGATTGTAATCTCAGGATTGCTAGTGAGGCCAGAACTAGGAAGATGGTACAGTTTAACACGTGGATAAGGAGTTGATGTAGGAGGGAAAGCTTCAGATTTTCGGATTTTTGGACTCTCTTCCAAGGAAGGTGGGATCTGTATGGAATGGATGCTATGCACCTGAACTAGAGGGGGACTAATATCCTTGCAGGAAGGATCGCTGGTGATGCCCAGGTTGGGGGGTGGGATTTAAACCAGAGTTGCAGGAGGTTGGGAATCAAAGCACCAGAACAGATAGTAGAGAGGTTGTGGAGCAAGATGTTGTTAAGTCTACATACAAAGCCAGGAATCAAAAGGTCAAGCATGGTTCAACCAATGTTCTGAGCTGCATATATTTCAATGAAATGTGTATTGTAGAAAAGGCGGATGAGTTTAGGGCACGTGGAATTATGACATTGTAGCCATTAGTGAGAATAGGTTGCAGGAGGAGCAGGACTGGCAGATCATTATTCTGGGGTTCTGTTATTTTAGATGTGACAGAGTGGGAGGGATTAAAGGGGAAGGGGTGGCATTACTAGTCAGGCAAAATGTCATTACAGTGCTCAAATATGACAGACTAGAGAGCTCATCTAGTGAGACTTTTTGAGTAGAACTGAGAAAAAAGTAAGTTAAGACCATGATATTGGGATTATATTATAGACCACTCAATAGTCTGTGGGATTTAGAGGAGCAAATTTGTAGAGAGATCACAGGCTATTGCAAGAAAAATGAGGTTGTGATGGTTGGTGATTTGAACTTTCCACTAATTGACCGGGATTCCCATATTGTAAAAGGGCTGAATGGGACAGAGACTGTGAAATGTGTTCAGGAACATTTCCTTGAACAGTACATAGAAGTCCCAACTAGACACAGTGTGATACTAGATCTCCTACTAGGAAGTGAGACAGGCCAGGTGTCTGAGGTTTGTGTAGGGAAACACTTTGCATCTAGTGATCACAATGCCATTAGTTTCAAAATAAATATGCAAAACGACATGGTCTGCAGGTTGAGATTCTAGAGTGGAGAAAGGCCAATTTTGATGGTATCAGAAAGGATCTGGCAAGTGTGGATTGGGACAGGCTGTTTTCTGGCAAAGCTGTACTTGATAAGTGGGAGGCCTTCAAAAGTGAAATTTTCAGACTACAGAGTTTGTATGTTCCTCTCAGAATAAAAGGGGAGGATAACAGCTTTAGAGAACCTTGGTTTTCAAGAGACATTGAGGCCCTGGTTAAGAAAAAAAAGAAGGTACATAACAGGTATAAGCAGGCCAGGACCAAATGAGGTTCTTGAGAAGTATAAGAAAAGCAAGAGTACACTTAGGAGGGCTAAAAGAGGCATGAGGTTGCTCTAGCAGAGGTGAAGGAGAATCGTAAGGGTTTCTACAGATATAATAAAGAGCAAAAGGATTGCAAGGAACAAAATTGGTCCTCTGGAAGATCAGAATGGTAATGTATGCGTGGAGCTGAAAGAGATGGGGGAGATCTTAAACGGATTTTTTGCACCTGTATTTACTTGGGAGACAAACACTGAGTCTATAGATGTTTGGCAACGCTGCAGTGAGATCATGGACCATACACAGATTACAGAGGAGGAGTTGTTTGCTGCATTGAGGCAAATTAGGGAGCAGATGTGCCATGAGTTGGAGACACTGAGGATGAGGCTCATATTAGATGAAACAAAAGGCAGTGCATACTTAGGACATACACCATATAGCAGACAAGGGCATCCGAAAAAAGAGGGACATATGCCATCACAGGAAAATCTCCAGAGAGACTTACTTGTTCAAAGCAGAATGGACACACCACTATCCATGTAGACAAAGCCACTGCAAGAAATGTTTTTGAACATATGCTATAAATTCTGCTATAAATAAATAACTGTTATTAGTCAGGTTAAACTGCTGGCTATTGTCTCGTATCTTAGCGAATGAATGATGAATCATATTGAGAACAGGTGTTGCTGAATCTCCAAGTTTTTGGACTTTAACCTTGGCAAAACATTGGGTATCGCAATTCTCAATAGCATTCCACACATTTACAATCCTTTGCAATTTCTTGTCATATTCCACCTTGAAAACAAGGTGTCTTAAACCCCACCAGGTGTATTCTGTGAAGCCAGCACACACGCTGGTGAAGGGTGTTCAACCTTAAACTCTGATTCTCCTTCAACAGATGCTGCTGAATGTTTTTGGCTTTTTCTATTTTTATTTCCTACTTTCTCTCGCCAGAATGATTGTGTTGATGACTTTTCTCTATCCAGTTTCCTCAGACACCTTTCACATAATCTAATATAAAAGTGATATTACCTCAAGAATTTGCAGCTATAGGGATGATGGTGTTTCATTTTATATTTGTAATTAATAACGTTATTTACTTTAGTAATGAATTGTTACTTTGTTTTATAGTATTTTCACTGATCAGGTGTAGTCAGGAGCTTGAGTTTAACTCCAGGGAATACCTCCCTCCTCACCACCCCAAATAAAGGTATTAGAAGATCAAAGTACATTTATTATAAAAGCATGTCTACAGAATACAACTTTGAGATTCAGCCTCCTGCAGGCAGTCCCAAAACAAAGAAACACCATGGAACCCATTGACAAAAATATCAAACACCCAACGCACTAAAAAAGAACAAATTGCGTAAACGGCAAAAAGCCAGCCATAAACAGATCGAATATCAGATATCAGTCCAGCAGTATTATTTCATTTTCCATCCAGGCTCTCTCCTGGTAAGTTGTCTGATTGTGTGTGAATGTCAGTTGAACAAATGGTTCTGTCTAAATATCTCTTCCTACATATGGTAAGAATGAAAATGAGATTCTATAGATGCTGGAAATCCAGAGCAACACGAGTAAAATGCTGGAGAAACTCGTCAGGTCAGGCAGCATCTATGGCAAGGAATATGTTTAGGGCCGAGACCCTTCATCAAGTCAAAGAATAAAGTACACTCAGTTTTACACATAAACTAAACTGCTGTCAAAACTGCCAAATCAAAGATTGGGCCTAATGGCATATAGGGAACAGGTTCCCAAGTGCCTGTATCTGCACCTCATAAAAATCCTAGTCTGATGGCAATCTCAGTGAAAGTCCTCACCATTACAATTATTGAAGCATTTTGACTCATTTCACCTTTACTATCAGGAGTCTTGGTCCAATCTAGCATACTCTGCAAATGCAGTGACCTTTCTACAGTCTCGGTCAGTGATGATTTAACTTTTCTCTCTCTCCTCCATGCAATGCAGCACAAAACTCTCCTTAGACATATTTTCGAGGCAACTCAGGCAGGCCATGTATTTAATCCACAGTATTAATTCCAATGCAGCAGTACAGGTACAGAAAGCATGGTGATAGTACTGAGTAAATATTCATCAACATGTAGGCAAGGTAGGAGCTAGTATTACATGTGAATTAGGCTGTCAAAATGCCACATTCAAAGTCCAAACCACTTGGCAGCTGACCTACAGCTTGCAGAGGCTGTCTGACTCTCATCTCGACGAAAATTCTGGTCTGATGGAAATACAGTCAAATTAATCACATCTACAATAATGAGGCATGCAATTTTATATTATCTTTGAAACTGGTGGTTTCAGCCAAATCAGATACACTTGGTGAATACAGTGACCTTCTTGATGGTCAATGATAATTTGATTGATCGTGTGCCTCAAGAAACTTTATCATGTGAAATAACTTAAGATTAATTCCAAATTTAACTGTAAGCAACTGGAGAGCACTTTAGTGAACTGATTATATTTAATTTGAATATAGTTGTAATTTATGACATCTGATTCAATTATTTTATTATTTTTCCCTCAAATAATAGTTACAGCTGTCAGCTGTTACAGCTCCTCAGACAGTCATTCCACCAATCGCGTAGCCAAGCATGTGAATCAGCTGCCAGCCGATTATCTCAAGGGAGCACCGAGTCCGTTGCTCAGCAACCAGGATGTACGGTGGAAGAAGGGCCAGCTCCTTCCGATCCAGGACACTCCACAAGCAGTCTGTTTCCGGTGCTAAACCTCAGTGAGCAAGAGCATTGGTCGTTCATTCGGTCCCGTCCCCAAACGCACTGACCTGCATGTAAAAGTACACTCGAGAATAGAGCATCACACGATACAAAAAAATCCTGGCCATTCTCCAGTTGTGAGAGCACAATATTCAATCTTCACATTAGCCACTCATTTCATACACGGCATCTTGCATCTTATATAGATATTGCAGTAGCATTAGAATCTCCACTGTGCTGTCACACTAATCTGGTCCTGAAACAGGAAGGAATAACACAGGAATAAGTGCAAAGCCCTTCTGGAGTATTATTGTACGTGGTAAGATTGTAAGAGTAATAATTCTAAGTACTTCTTCATGGGTAATGATACATCGAAGTACATGAAGAGCGTCTTGGAAATCACAGCAAGACTGCTTCAGGAGCACAAACCGACTGCAACTTTGAGGAGGAATCTATCAAAACTCAAAGTGCAACAAAATGTGACTGGTAGAACAAATATTATCGACAAAATCCAGTCCAGTGCCTGCGACGAGTACCACGTTGGTCAAACAGGAAGAAAACTATTGACCAGGCTACGTGAGCATCAGCTAGCAAGCAAAAGGCACCACCCACTCTCACCACTATCAGCTCATGAAGCCAAAGGACACCATTTCAACCGGACGGCAGCCGGAGTCTTGACTCTAGCAAGAACATTAAAAGAACCAGAATGTCTTGAAGCACGGTTTTGTACAGAAGGATCCATCAACATAGATCCCTTATGGTGAAGAGAGTAGCAACGATGTCAGCAATTAATGAATCGTCAGTAGTCTATCTGGATAGTGAAGCAAGCGTTTTCAATCGAAGCTAGCCAATCAGAATCTTCTCTGCTAAACTGCTCACAATGCTTTGAACCAACCAACCAGACCATGACATCCGATCAATATCCTCTTGGACCACGGAGGAGTATATAAGCCGGCATTCTGAGGAGACAACGCTCTCGACTGAGTACTGATGGTGGCTTCTCAACTGGAGCCGAACTGTCTGGAAATATTTTGCCAAGCTCGGCGATCAGCTAAGCTTCCAATGATACACAGAGCTACATGTACAGCTAAGAACTAGAGGTTCCCTTATTCTGCCTCATCAATCACTGACCAAACAAGTACAGCACAAATTGGATACTTATTAAAGTATGGTGTAAAGCACTTTCTAAATTAATTCATCAAACACAGCCAACCCAAGTACAGCAATTTAATGAACACAATGAGGAGCTCCTCTATCATGATTAAATAAAGCATACCAGTTCAATCCCAGCACAGCATTAATACAGAACCAAAGGTCTTCTACTTGCAATTTTCAGACTCATAGAATTGAAAAATAAATGAGATCCAGGTTAAACATGACTCTTTGTTCTTAGACCATAAGACAACAAGGTTATAAGACATAACAGCAGAATTAGGCCATTCAGCCCATCAGATCTACTCTGCTATTCAATCACGACTGATTTATTTTCCCTCCGAATCGCTATCTCCTGCATTCTCAAAGTAACCTTTGATGGCCTTACTCATCAATTCCTCTAAGTGGTTCTCAGTGCGGCCTTGGATCACCTGGACAATACAAATACATATGTCAGGATGTTGTTTATTGACTGTAGCGCAGCATTTAACACCATCATTCCTCTAGTCCTGATCAAAAAGCTAAAGAATCTGGGCCTCAGTACCTCCCTCTGCAACTGGATCCTCAATTTCCTAACCAAAAGACCACAGTGCGTGCTCATTGGTAGTAACATTTCCACCTCGCTGACAACCAACACTGACGCATCCTAGGGATGTATGCCTACCCCACTGCTCTACTCTCTCTACACCCGTGGCTGTGTGGCTAGGCATAGCTCAAATGCCATCTATAAATTTGCTGGTGATATAACTATTGTTGGTAGAATCTCAGGTGGTGACGAGAGGGTGTACAGGATTGGGATATGCCAACTAGTGGAGTGGTGCTGCAGCAACAACCTGGTACTCAACGTCAGTAAAACGAAAGAGCTGATAGTGACTTCAGGAAGGGTAAGGGAAGGGAACACGAACCAATCAGAAATGGAGAGTGTGAAGAATTTCAAGTTCCTGGGTGTTAATATCTGTGAGGACTTAACTTGGTCCCAACACATCAATGCAGCTATAAAAAAGCAAGACAGTGGCTAATTTCTTTGGGCATTTGAAGAGATTTGGAATGTCACCTAAAACACTCGTAAATTTCTATAGATGTACCATGGGGAGCATACTGGTTGGCTGCATTACCATCCAGTTCGTCAGGAAGAGAAGCTTCCTGACGAACTTAACGTATTCTACGCAAGGTTCGAACAGAAGAGGAGCGTCCCACTCCCTCCGGATGAACCGGACCTGGTGGCATTGAGATTCATCGTCACCGAGGAGGATGTTAGAAGGGCCTTCCTGAAGATAAATCCAAGGAAGGCGACAGGCCTAGATGGCGTCCCGGGACGGGTTCTCTGGACCTGTGCAAGCGAGCTAGCTGGAGTGTTTGCTGACATCTTCAACTGCTCCTTGCTTCAGTCTAAGATCCCCTTGTGTTTTAAGAAGGCAACGATAATCCCAGTGCCGAAGAGGAGCAAGGTGGCATGCCTGAATGACTATCGACCTGTGGCTCTGACATCAATTGCTATGAAGTGCTTCGAGAGATTGGTTATGGCACACATCAACCACAGCCTACCGGTCAACCTCGACGCTTTGCAATTCGCCTACCGGAGCAACAGGTCAACAGTAGATGCCATCTCTCTGGCCCTACATTCCTCCTTAGAACACCTGGAGAATAAAGACGCATATGTAAGGCTCCTTTTCATTGACTACAGCTCTGCCTTTAATTCTACCATTCCCAATAAACTGATTCCTAAGCTCCAGAACCTGGGCCTTAGCACTGAGATCTGCAACTGGATCTTCAACTTCCTCACAGACAGGACCCAGGCTGTAAAAATAGGGGACAAGCTCTCCTCTACAATCGCTCTGAGCACCGGTGCCCCACAAGGCTGTGTACTCAGCCCCTTGCTGTACTCACTGTACACCCATGATTGTGTAGCCAAGTTTCCATCAAACTCAATATATGTTTGCTGTTGACACAACAATTGTAGGCCGTATCTTGGGAAATGATGAGTTTGAGTACAAAGAGGAAATTAAGAACCTGGTGGCATGGTGCGAAGACAATAACCTATCCCTCAACGTCAGCAAGACGAAGGAATTGGTTGTTGACTTCAGAAGGAGTAGCGGACTGCACGACCCAATTTAAATCGGTGGTGCGCAAGTGGAACAGGTCAAAAGCTTTAAGTTCCTCGGGGTCAATATCACAAATGACCTGACTTGGTCCAACCAAGCAGAGTCCACTGCCGAGAAGGCCCACCAGCGCCTTTACTTCCTGAGAAAACTAAAGAAATTTGGCCTGTCCCCTAAAACCCTCACTAATTTTTATAGATGCACTGTAGAAAGCATTCTTCTCGGGTGCATCACAACCTGGTATGGAAGTTGTCCTGTCCAAGACCGGAAGAAGCTGTAGAAGATCGTGAACACGGTGCAGCACATCACACAAACCAATCTTCCGTCCTTGGACTCACTTTACACCGCACGCTGTCAGAGCAGTGCTGCCAGGATAATCAAGGACACGACCCACCCAGCCAACATACTTTTCATCCCTCTTCCTTCCGGGAGAAGACTCAGGAGCTTGAAGACTCGTACGGCCGGATTTGGGAACAGCTTCTTTCCAACTGATAAGACTGCTGAACGGATCCTGACCCGGATCTGGGCCGTACCCTTCAAATATCTGGACCTGCATCTCGGTTTTTTTGCACTACCTTATTTTCCATTTTTATATTTTCTATTTACAATTTATAATTTAAATTTTTAATATTTACTATCAATTTGTAATCCAGGGAGCGGGAAGTGCAGAATCAAATATTGCTATGATGATTGTACGTTCTGGTATCAAGTGTTTGGCAACAATGAAGTATAAAGTATAAAGTATGGGGGAGGGGCTACTGCACAGGATTAATGTAAGCTGCAGAGAGTTGTAAAATTAGTCAGCTCCATCATAGTGTCTAGCCTCCGTAGTACCCAAGACACGTTCAAGGAGTGCTGCCTCAGAAAGGCAGCATCCATTATTAAGGGTCTCCTCCACCCAGGACATGCCCTCTTTTCACTGTTACCATCAGGAAAGAGGTACACACTCAATGATTCAGGAACAGATTCTTCCCCTTTGCCATCCAATTTCTGAATGGACATTGAAATCTGAACACTACCTCACTACATTTTTATTTCTGTTTTTGCAGTACTTATCTATTTTAAATGTTTGATATATATATTTTCTGTACTTTACTGTCTTTTTCGATATTATCACGTATTGCTTTGTACCACTGCTGCAAAGTTAACAAATTTTACGACATATGTTGGTGATATTTAACTTAATTCTGATTAATCCACTGTAGATACAGTATACCAAATTATTTTTGCCTCCACAGCCATCTGTGGTAATGAATTCCACAGTTTCATACACTCAAGCTAAAGAAATTCCTCCTCATCCCTGTTCTAAAGGGATGCCTTTTTTCTTTGATGTTGTGTTCTCTGTTCCTAGACGTTCCCATTATTACAAACAGCCTATCTTTGTGCTTTCTATCTAGGCCTTTCAATATTCGATAGGATTCAATGAGATGCCCTTTCAATTTTTAAAAACTCCAGTGAGTGCAGGCCCAAAGTTCTTCATATCAAATGTTCTTCATATGTTAACCTTTTTATTCCCAGGATTATTCTCGTAAGCCTCCTCTAGATACTTTCCAAGGCCAGCTCATCCTTTCTTAGATAAGGGAATCAAAACTGCTCACAACACTCCAAATTTGCTCTGTCCGACATCGTATAAAGAGTCAGCATTACATCCTTGCTTTTATATTCTAGTCCTCTCGAAATGAATGCTAAAGTTATAGTTGCTTTCCTTACTACCAACTCAACCAGCAAGTTAACTTTTAGGGAACCTTGCACTGGGACCTCCCTGTCCCCTTGAATGTCCAATTTCTGAATTCATTCATCATTTAGAAAATAATCTCTGCCATTATTCCTCTACCAACATGCAGGACCATAAACTCCCCGACACTATTCCATCTGCCGCTTCTTTAATCATTCTCCTAATCTGTCTGTCCTTTTGCAGGTTTCCTCAACACTACCTGCCCTTCCACCTGTCTTTATGTCATCCATAAACCTGGCCACAAAGCCATCAATTCCATCTTCAAAATCATTGACATATAACATGAAAAGCAGTGGACTTATCATTGACCCTCTGCAAAACAGCACTGGTCACCAGTGATACAAATAAAGATTATTGTTTCTTTTAGTTACTCAATGAGAATGCTGCCTGGACTTGAGAGCCTGAGTTACAGGGAGAGGCTTGCCACAATGGATCATTATTCCTTGGAGTGGAGGAGAATGAGAGGTGAACCCTTAGATGTTTATAAAATCATGAGGGGCATGGATAAGGTAAATAGTCATAATGCCATCTCCATAATTGTGGGGGTCTAAAACTAGAGGTCACAGATACAAAATTAAAGGAAGATTAGCTTTGGAGCGTGAAGGAAAATCAGGTCACAGGGAGAATGTTCAAATGTAAGAGAACATAAGAGGGAAGAGATTTAAAAGAGACCTGAGAGGGAACTTCTTTACACAATGTGGAGTGATTACATGGAATGAGCTGCTAGGTGAAGTGGTCAGGCTGAGTACAATTGCGCTATTTAAAATCATTTGGATGGATGCACAGAGAGAAGGTAATTGAAAGCTTATGAGCCAAACGCGGACTATCAGAGAGGATGCAATGTCAGCAGGGCCCAGTTGGTTCGAAGGGCCTCCTTCTGTGCTGTTTTATTTTATGACTCTGTGGCTGTGGGAACTACGTAGACCCAGTGCACTGAAGCACCTGTTTTCCTGCTGTATTTTTTATAAGTCTGCACCAATAAATCTGATGGGTCAGCCATTGGAGAAATACCAGTAAATCTCTCCATTGAACTGTAAAGAAGTTTCAGAAGTGGGAGTTCAGGATCAGTGTTAGTCCCTAGTTTTGGCCTTGCCTTCTGGGCCTCCTTCACTGAATGCCATTGCTGTGTTTAATGAGGCAGACTCTGATGATGCAGGAAGATTATGGCAATGCTCTACCACAATAGAGTTTTCTGATCTGCCAGCTATCAGAAAACGTGCTCAAAAAGTGTGTTTTGTGTTGATCCTGATGGTTAAATATATATTTTAGTTGGTGCAACGGGCTCTCATATCGTTGCAGAAGACTGCCATTATAACATATACTATTTTTTCAAATTGCCCATAAACCGAAGATTTATTTTGAAGTAAAGTAAGAAGGCATCTTTGCTGGTTGGTGGCCCAGGATTATCCAGCTTTGATACAGACCTCTGGTGTTCGTGTGGAGTTTGCACGTTCTCCCAATAACCTGACAGGTTTTCTTGGAGGCTCTGTTTTTGTTTTGCCTCACTTCAGAAATGGTTAGTTGGTTAATTGGTTTCTGTAAATTGCCCCTAATATGTTTGTTAATCTCCACTGTAACATGTACTACCCCCTCATTGGAACAGCCTCACCAATGCAAGTCTTTAAAGTCAACCTTGTCCCCTCTGTGGTGAGAAGCTGCAATTTCTCTTTCTAAACTGTTTCTGACACCAGCAATATTTCAGTACCCTGTCCACCTGCATCTCCACTGTGACCCCATCCAACCGTGAGATCATCCAATGTCCTGAAGCAGGTAAAACATGCAAAGCTTCTTCAGCCCCAGAGTGGGGGTCATTCAGTCTGTCCTCTGTTTGCTGCATCTTTTTATGTGTTTATTTTTGTTTTTCCAAAAGTCATTTTTCTTTATTACAGTGTTTTTGATTGACAGTGTCTTTTTACTTTTACAGGTGTGTTCAATATGTCACTTTTTGCCACCGTTTTGGCAATTTAAGTCCCTATACCAGCAATCTTTTTCTGAATGCCCAGTTTTGCCACAACACGAACATTGATTGCCAATAGGTATCTTATTCTTAGTCAATAGAAACTTCACGAACTTGGGAAGATGCGCACAATAGCTGTGCATCTTTAGCTTCCATCTCCGTAGGTCTAGGAATCCCAATTGCCTTCTGTTGCGTTAGTCTGTCTTCCGTAAGTAAATGTTTCTGAATTGCCTCACTACACAGACCACATACGAGTCTAGCACATAAAATGTCAGTTCAAAAGCTGCTCAAAATCACAGTGTTCAGATAATTACTTCAGTCCTGCCATGAACTGTGAAATAGACTCATTTTTCTCTTGATTCCTTTTAAGAAATCTAATCCTCTCAGCAATAATCAAAGTTTTAAGTGAATAGTGGTTCTTTAAGATTTTAACTTTCATGTTCTTTCTTTGTTTCGTGGCTATCTGAAGAAGACAAATCTCAGAGTTCTATATGGATAAATACTTTGATAATAAATGAACCTTTGAACCTTTAAATCTTTGAACTATGTCCTCATAAGGCTTATCACCAGGCTTAGCTGGTTGCACTACCCTGCGTAATGAATTACTGTAAACATTTTTGCACCCATCACCCTCAGAAAAGTTAGAACATGAAAATCATCTGAAATTTAATTTTCCAGTGCAAAATATTCAAATTTTCAGGATATGAATTACATTGCTCTATCATTTTTATAGAGCCATTTTATGTCATAGAGCCATTTTTAAACACAATCAAGTTAATCTTTTCCATCCCTCTCTCTCCCCTTCTCATTTGTTTTATTTAACTGTCCCTTTCTTGTTCTCTTCCCTCGGATTCTTCACTCAGCACGCTTCCTGTGGCCTTTTTCTTTTCACTCACCCACATTACATAGCAGTACACAACCAGTGTTACACTTGGACTTTTCTTGTTACAGGGAACAGAACAGTAAATATTGCATAAAGGCTTGTCACCTCATCACTATTTGTTATGTTTGTAGTACTGGGAAGCCAGGCAGCCGTGCATAACACATACAAGAAACGGAGAGGTGAGGAACAAATGTACTACTGTTTATTTTTCTGTAAGTCACCTACCCAGAATGCTCTCTCACATTATGTTCAGTTTGTAACACACAGGGAAACTTGAAAGCAACCCATAAGGTTCAAAATATACACAAATGCATAACAGTGTCTACCTGCAAAGGTGCTGAACAGGGAAACTGACCGTACAGGACAATGTGGGCAATAAAAACCAAGACCCGGCAGACTTTTTCTGTCACATGCTGTTTGTGACAGTGTGCCATTTCCCTTATTATGACTGAAAAATATTATTTGCAAGTTGCCAACTTTTATTTATGACTAAAAAATATTAGTTGTAAGTTGCAAACCTTTGATTTATTTTTGGTTAACGATTCTCCATCAACACGAGAGACAAGAGACACAAGAGTCTGTTGATACTGGAATGGAATCTGTTGCAATCAGATATCTGTGCTGTGCACATTAGTGAAGATGATGATGGTGCATTTTCAGGAAAATGCAACAAAAAGTCCCAATAGAAACTGGATTGGATGCTAGGAAATTGGACTCCTACCAGCAATGCTATTGTGGCAAGCATTTGGTCCAGTGTTCCCCACTGTGAGTATAAGGCTTTGGTCTCTGAATCCAGGGCAGAGACTTCTGCCCACTCTGGCTGTCATCCCACCCCCAGCCATCTCCTAACCTGGGCCAGCACGCGACCTCTCACCTGTTCGCCATGCAGCTACTGCTCCATGGTGAGGGGGTCATCGCTGGCCGTCACTGTCGCTTGCCTGTGGTTCAGCTGTGTTGCATTGGGCCACAGCCGGGTGTTCTGCACTGCCGCGGGCCGCTGTGAGACCGGTGGTGGTTGCGGCTCCCGCTGGGTCCGCTTCCTGGAGCTGCCCTGCCGGAGAGCCACGGCTTCGACGCCGAGGTGGAGTGTTGCCCCCGACACATCCACACGGGCCGCCCAGCAGGACAGCAGGTCCAGGCCAAGGATGCAGGACTCTCGGATGTCAGCGAGCTGCACGTGTTCCGCTGCGTTTCTCCCCACCGTGATGTGCAGCCTCCTCTTCCCTCACATTGCCGTACGAGTCACCGGTGACAGTCGCCAGCTGGACGGCCATCGTTGTCCACCTGGGGAGATGGCTGGTCCGTGTTGGGGAGAACACCGGGACGGATAGTGGCGACGGTTGACCCCGTGTCCACCAACACACGGCACCTGATGCCCTCCACCACGCAGTCCACGTATAAGCCTTGCTCTTCACTCAAACGGCCCACCCGGAGGGGTGACAATGGAGGGATTCTGCTGGAGAATTCGGGCGGTGCTGCCCGATCGGTGTTTCCAGATGGATGTTCTGAGTTGTGGCGTGGTGCCGGTGCGGGGCAGTCCCAAGCCAAATGACCTGTCTCACTGCCCCTGTAGCCAAGGTCATTTTGTGGCCGCTGGCAGGGTCAGCGAGGAGCTGGTCGGACCTGTCTCACGGGCTCCTCCTTGTCAGTTTCCTCCTCCGCCTCAGTGACACAAACCCAGGTTCGCTTCATGCAGGCGACACTGGAACACCTTGAGGGGCTAAAATTAGTTCTGCTCTGTCCGTCTCGGCTAGTGCTTTGTCCAGCGATGATGACGAGGTCAGGCAAGCATGATGCCGAAGGCGCTCCGGCGTGTGGTAAACCATATATATATGTTGTAACTGGGTTAACTGTCTGGACACGGCCCTCTGCTGACTGCCCCTGTGGATCCTCCCACAGACCCCTGAATAAAGGCGATTGGGCCATTGCTCCTCCTCTCAGTCCAGGGGCAGACTCCCAGCATGCTGGAGGTCACATTTTACTGCTAATAAAAGCCTTTCAGTATTTAGTCTACTTCCAGTCTTTTGGAGTTATTGATGGTGCATCAAGTTTATTAGCAGTAATTTTAAAGCATGGAACGCGCTCCAAGACCCGACAAGTTAGACCTCGACCCGCAAACACCTGAAGCTGGAAACGCTTTCGAACTCTGGCTGGCCTGCTTCGAATCATACCTCGAGGCGATTGAAGTGACCGAGCCCACCGCGAAGTGCAGAGTTCTCCTTTCCAGGGTCAGTCCACGGGTCTATTCGCTGATCAGAGACCAGCCGAGCTATGACGGCGCAATGAGCGCCCTCAAAGGACAATACCTGCAGCTGGTAAACACCATCTACGCACGGCATCGCTTAGCAACATGGCAACAGCGGCCCGGGGAATCGAGTACTGAGTTTGTCCTGGCACTACAGACGCTCGTGCGGACCTGCGGCTGCCAGGGGCTGACAGCAGAACAGCATGCAGATCTCCTAGTGAGAGACGCCTTCATCACGGGAACCAGGTCAGTGTACGTGCGCCAGCAGCTGTTGGAAAAAACCAATCTTACCTTAAGTTCGGCGATCGAGCTGGCCAATACTCTGGAGGCCGCTCTTCATAACTCCAAGGCTCTCCAGGCACGCGATCCCCCGATGGCCTCGTAGGCGCTGCAGACCCCGCAACCTGCCAGCGAATCGACCTCGGCTGCTGCCAGTCGTGAGTCCGCAAAGTGCTACTTCTGCGAACTCGAGAAGCACCCCCGGAAACGCTGCCCGGCCCGAGAAGTTACCTGCTCCAGCTGCGAAAAGAAGGGCCACTTTGCCAAGGCCTGTAAGTCCAAATTATGAACGGGATCGATCAGCACTGCGTGCGAGGCATGGGTGTCGCCATCTTGCCTGCATGCCACCACCATGTGCGAGACATGGAGGTCGCCATCTTGCCTGCCGCCATCTTCCCTGCACGCCGCCACCACGTGCGAGACATGGGGACGGCCATCTTGGTCGGCGCCACCTCCCACTGCCTACGACCAAAAGGTGCTCACAGGGCACCCCACCACGCCGGACCAAGACAGTGACTCAACCCTGGCCTCCGTGACCCTCGACCAAAGCGCTCCCCACCAGCTCGCAAGGTCAATGATGGACATCCCGGTGGAGGGGCGCAGGACAAGCTGCCTGTTTGACACAGGCAGTACGACGAGTTTTATCCACCCGGACACGGTGCAGCATTGCAGACTCGCGATACGGCTGGTAAGTCAGAGGGTCGCCATGGCTTCCGGGTGGCATACAACAGACATCTGGGGGAGTTGTGTAGCGACGCTGGTGGTGCAGGGCACAGAATATCAAGACTTTACGTTACTGGTCATACCTCAACTGTGTGCCCCTGTGCTATTGGGGCTCAACTTCCAGAGCCACCTGAAAAGTTTGACAATGGAGTATGATGGGCCCCTCCCACCAATTACTGTCGTAAATCCCCAGTTTTGTAGAGATACGTTACATACCCCGCTACTGATCACCCACACACACCGACCCGCACATCCCACCCAACACAATGCCAACTGCTGCACTACCGACGCCACCTGTGGCCTCTCCACCCTCAGGATCCCTCCCCCACCACTGTTTGCCAACCTGACCCCCGACTGTAAACCTGTGGCAACTAAAAGCAGGAGGTACAGCGCGGGGGACAGAGCCTTCATTAAGTCGGAGGTGCAGCGGCTGCTCAGGGAGGGGGTCATTGAGACAAGCACAAGTCCTTGGAGGGCGCAGATGGTCGTTGTTCGGAACGGGGAGAAGAATAGGATGGTCGTGGACTATAGCCAGACCATCAATAAGTTCACGCAGCTTGACGTGTACCCTCTACCCCGCATCGCGGATATGGTCAATCAGATAGCACAGTACAAGGTGTACTCGACCGTAGACCTAAAATCCGCTTACCATCAGCTCCCCATCCGCCGGGAGGACAGCCCTTACACCGCCTTCGAGGCAGACAGCAGGCTTTATCACTTCCTGCGCGTCCCTTTCAGTGTCACGAATGGTGTATCTGTCTTCCAGAGGGCAATGGACCGGCTGGTGGACCAGTGCCAACTGAAGGCCACGTTCCCATATCTGGATAACACCACCATCTGCGGTCACGAACGACAGGATCACGACAACAACCTCCAAAAATTTCTCCAAGCGGCCAAAGCTTTCAATCTCACCTATAACAAGGACAAGTGTGTGTTCAGACCACCCGACTTGCGATCATTGGGTGTGTCATGGAGAATGGAGTCATTGGCCCTGACCCCGACCGTATGCACCCCCTGTTGGAACTCCCTCTTCCCAACACCCTCAGAGCCCTCAAAAGGTGCCTGGGCTTCTTTTCATGTTACGTCCAATGGGTCTCTAACTATGCAGACAAGGCCCACCCCCTGGTCAAGTCCACCACATTTCCCCTCTCAGCCGAGGCCCGCGCGGCCTTCAGCTGCATAAAAGCAGCAATGCATGCGGTGGACGAGGCCATTCCCTTCCAAGTAGAGGGTGACTCCTCCGACTTTGCGCTGACTGCTACCCTCAACCAGGCGGGAAGACCGATGGCGTTATTCTCCCGTACCCTTCAAGGCCCTTAAATTCGGCACTCCGTGGTGGAGAAAGAGGCCCAGGCCATAGTGGAAGCTATTAGGCACTGGAGGCACTATTTCGCCGGCAAAAAGTTCACCCTGCTGACTGACCAGCGCTCAGTCACATTCCCGTTTAGTAACCAACAGCGGGGCAAAATTAAAAATGATAAAATTCTGAGGTGGAGAATTGAACTCTCCACCTTCAACAATGACATCATGTACAGGCCTGGGAAGCTCAACGAGCCCTCCAATGCCCTATCCCGGGGAACGTGCGCCAGTGCGCAGATCGACCGGCTATACGCCCTATATGTAGATCTTTGCCACCCGGGGGTCACCCGGCTTTTCCACTTCGTGAAAGCCCGGAACCTGCCCTACTCCCTTGAGGAACGATGACCAGGGACTGCCAAGTCTGCGCAGAGTGCAAACCGCACTTCTACTGACCCAAAAAGGCACAACTCATCAAGGCCACCCGCCCCTTTGAGCGACTGAGTGTTGACTTTAAGGGCTCCCTTCCCTCCACCGACCCAATGTGTACTTTCTTAACTTTATCGACAAGTATTCACGGTTCCCCCTCACCATCCCCTGCCCTGATACCACTACCATGTCAGTTATAAAAGCCCTGCGCAAGCTCTTCACTCTGTTCGGATACCCATGCTATATCCATAGTGACAGAGGGTCCTCGTTTATGAGTGACGAGCTGCGCCAATATCTACTGGCTAGGGGAATTGCAACTAGTAGGACCATGAGCTATAATCCCCAGGGGAATGGACAGGTGGAGAAGGAGAATGTCACAGTGTGGAAGGCCACACTCTTAGCCCTCAGGTCAAAAGGACTGCCGGTCTCCCGCTGGCAGGTGGTCCTTCCCGAGGCACTCCACTCCATCCGCTCCCTGTTATGCACGGCCACCAATGCCACCCCTCATGAGCGGCTCTTTTCTTTTCCCAGAAAATCGACCACTGGAACCACCCTACCATCTTGGCTGACGTCCCCGGGGCCAGTGCTGCTCCGGAAACATGCGAGGAGCAATAAATACTCCGCGATGGTCGAGAGGGTTCACTTACTTCATGCGAACCCTCAGTATGCCTATGTGGTTTGACCTGATGGGCAGGAGGACACGGTCTCCATCCGCGACCTGGCGCCTGCAGGAGCACCAGGCCCCTACCCTGAACACTCCGTGGTGACTATTGATCCCGTACCCACCGATGTATGTACCCACGAGACACCACACATTCCAAGCCCTACACAGACACCGCACGACACTCCCATACCGGGCGCAACGCACACGCACGAGGGATTACTGTCACCTAACATGCTGGCACCGCAAGTCCGGCCGGAGCCAGCACAACCACCATCGCCAACGCAATCACCACCGGTGCTACGTAGATCACAGCGACAGACTCGACCGCCTGATAGACTTGACCTGTAAATATACTTGTTTTAAATATTGTCAGTCACTTCACCCTGCGGGACTCTTTTGAAAAAAGGAGGGGTGAATGTGGTAAACCATGTATATATGTTGTAACTGGGTTACCTGTCTGGACACGCCCCTCTGCTGACTGACCCTGTGGCTCCTCCCACAGACCCCTGAATAAAGGCGATTGTGCCATTGCTCCTCCTCTCAGTCCAGGGGCAGATACTCAGCATGGTGGAGGTCACATTTTCCTGCTAATAAAAGCCTTTCAGTATTTACTCTACTTCCAGACTTTTGGAGTTATTGATGGTGCATCATGGCGTCAGTGCCTTTACAAAGGCATGGAGGGCAAGCTCTTCCTGGTTCATGGGAGTGAACTTGGGGTAGCCATGCCGAGCATGGTGGTGAAGATCAGCTGCTAATGCCCCCAGACTTTCTCCCATACGGCGCTGTCTGCTGCACAGTTCTTCCCTCATTGCCTCCACCAACAGTCTCTACTCAAAACGCTGCTCCAGCGCCACTACGAACGCCCTGTAGTCACGCTGCTCTTGCGGCGTTAGGTTGAGGAGAGCCTTCAGGGCATCTCCCTCCAGTGCCAGGGCAAGGGTGCACCGGGGTCTCGATGGGGCTTTACCTGTTGTGTCACGCGGCAAGTTTGACTTGCGCCAGATAAGGCTCCAGGCAGTTGGTGCCCTCCTATCTGGGGAGCTTCAGGGCGGACCTTGAGACACAAATCGTCACAGCCCTTTGATCTTTCTGTTGCTCTGGCGGCGTCTGCCATGGTGGCCATCCTCCCACGGCTACGGTGTCTTGGGTTCTCCGGTGTGGATGGTGACGGAGGCGAGTGATGCGCTCCGCTCTGTCCCCTGGGTTGGGGAGCCTAGGTACGCTCGCTCCTTTGGGGCTCCCTGAGAAGGCACGATGCCCGGTTCGCAGGTCCTCCCTCTGGGTCCCGTCTTCATGAGCCCTGCCCCTGGGTGCAGGGGAGGCATACTGCTCAGTCCCTCGTCTTATCCCCAGGTCTTAAGGCACTCTATCCAGTGTCATAGCTCTTCAATCACGTCGCCGATCTCGCATCTCACTCCTGACACCAATGTGTCAAGCATTTGGTCCATAATGACAGACGAGGAAGCTCGTTGAACTCAACAACCATTTTATTGTGATAAAAACAAAACAGACCGGGCACCACGACCGGAGAATGAACCCAACCAGTCTCACCACTCGGGGGAGGTGACCATCACACACCCCGGTTACAGTTAATACACAAGGAAACAACTACATAACCCAAGCTAAAATGTAACAGTAAACGAACTGGAACTTCCCACCATAATCCCACAAAAGCATTTTAACACAAGAACAATAAACAGAACTGGTCATTAGAAATGCAGGGGCGGGTTGTCAACCACGCCCCTCCACCTCAGAAAGTCACAATATGCAAACAGTTTAAAAGCTCAAAATGTACAAAGGGCTCTTTATATGTGATTAATGCATTGTGGGTAATTTCTAAGCTTGGTTACTTGACAATAAGTCAACTTTATTTAAAATAATTCACCTCAGCCTTTACATTTCAGGTCAAAGATCTTTCACCTGCAACAATCATTCTGCTTCTCTTTCCTCAAATGCTGATGAGTTTTTCCAAGATTTTCCACTTGTATTATAAATTTTTAATGTCTTGAGTTTCCTTATGATTCTCATTCTTCCATTCAGTCTCAATCCTACCCTTCAGAAGCAAAGTAATGTAGTATATATTATTATGTTTGTTTAGTAATTGTGAAATCAGTAACACGCATTAGAAAGAAAGATCAAACTCCCCGTGCAATAACTTGTTCTAACAGCGTTATTGCCTTAAAATAGAATTGCCTTATCACCCAGATGGAAGATGTGTATTGTTCCACAGCTTACTTTGGGAGCTAGGGAAAGTTCTTTGATTTTAACTTATTTAATAGCTTGCGTTGTGAATCATGGGGGCAGGCGGCTGCACTGGAGGAAGAGAGAACTGTTCCATTTGGGCAGACTTCAGGCTTCATTTGATCTGTGCAAAGCACATCAGTATGGTTAAAGACTTTGAATAAATTAAAAAGGAGAGGGTAATAGTGATGGGAGCTTTAATAACTCAGAGAAATGAGCAAATGATGCTGCATGATGACACAAAGTGTGACAGGAAGGGCAGTAAATAGATAGCACAAAATAGAAATTAAGGCCTAGGACAGATTAGTCATGATCATATTGAATGGTGCAAGCATTAAGAGGCCAGATGGCCTGGTCCTGCTTCTATTTTGTTCTTGTGTTTCATGTCAAAGATCTTTCATCAGAACTTAAACATCCACTCTGTTTATCTCTCCATGGTTGCTGGCTTCCGGCATTTTCTGCAGTCCATCCTTGCCACAGGCACAGGGCCCAGGGCTCAGGACATATACACTTTCTGTGTGCTGGGTTTGTATTGTTTGAAGATGCCGGATACAGATATCCCACCTCTCCCGGAAGTTCCAGGAGTCTCCTGCATATTAATAGTGGCTCCCTACTGCCCGCAAATTATATACAATGTCCTGCAAATCAATTTTCCCTGTTACCCCCTGCCTAATAGGGGTCAAAAATAATGACAGTGTTGTTCGCTGCTCTGTTTGCAACAGTGACTTTTCTATTGCCCAGATGACTGTAAAAGACATGTTGAGGTGAGTTTAACAGGTGTCATTCATTCATTAGCATAGCTAGCATTATTTAAACTAGCTGGCTAGCTGCTAAGGAGCTACTCTATTGCAGACATCCCACCTCCCCCGGAAGTTCTGTGAGTCTCCCACAAATTGATGGTGCTACCTCCCTGAAATGAGTTTTTGCAGGGCGGGATGTCTGCGGATATTTACTCTCCAAGCTGAGGAGGATCATAGTTACAGTAATGCAACAGGCCTTTGGCCCAACAAATCCATGCCAACCATGAAGCACCCATTTCAATACCAATCCAAACCCATCTGCCACTTCTTTGCTCGTTCTCCTAATCTGTCTGAGCCTTTCTGCAGACTCCCTGCTTCCTCAACACTACCTGCCCCTCCACCTATCTTTGTATCATCCACCAAGTTGGATCCCATCAATTCTGTCATCCAAGTCATTGACATATAACATAAAAAGAAATGGTACCAGCACTGCAGAATACCACTAGTCACTGGCAGACAATCAGAAGAGGCTTCCTTTATGCCCACTCTTTGCCTCCTGTCAATCAGCCAATGCTCTATCCATGCTAGTATCTTTCCTGTAATACCACAGGCTCTAATCTTGTTAAGCAGCCTCCCGTACAGCACCTTGTCAAAAGCCTTCTGAAAATCAAAATACACAAAATCCACCAAATCTCCTTTGTCTATCCTCAAAGAACTCCAACAGATTTGTCTGGTAAGATTTTCCCCTAAGGAAACCAAGCTGATTTTGGCCTATTTAATCATGTGTCTTCAAGTATCCCAAAGCTACATCTTTAACAATCAACTACAACATCTTCCCAACCACTGAAGTCAGGCTAGCCAGCCTATAATTTCGTTTCTTCTACCCTGCTCCCTTCTTGAAGAGTAGAGTGACATTTGCAATTTTCCAGTATTCGGAAACCATGGCAGAATCTATTGTTTCCTGAAAGATCATTACTAATGGCTCCAAAATCTCTTCAGCTACATCTTCCAGAACCCTGGGGTGTAGTCCATCTGGTCTAGGTGGCTTATCTACCTTCAGACCTTTCAGTTTCCCAAGCACCTTCTCCCTAGTAATAGCAACTGCACTGACTTCTGCCTGCTGAAACTCTCGAATCTCCAGCATACTGCTAGTGTCTTCCACAACAGCAAAATACTTAATCAATTCGTCTGTCATTTCCTTGTACCCCATTATCTTTCCAGTGTAATTTCCCAGTGGTCCAATATCCACTCTCACTTTTTTTACTCTTTATATATCTGAAAAATGTTTTGGTACTTTCATTGATATTATTGGCTAGCTTCTCTTCATAGTTCATCTTCTTCCTCCTTATGGTTTTTTTTTAGTTGCCTTCTGTTGGTTTTTTAAAATTTTCCAATCCTCTAACTTCCCACTAATGTTTGCTCTATTATATGCCTTCTCTTTGGCTTTTATGTTGGCTTTGACTTCTAATATCAGACATGGTTGCATCCATCCAGCCTTTAGAATACTTCTTCTTCTTCAGGCTGTATCTGTCCTACACCTTCCAAATCACTCCCAGAAACTCTAGCCATAACTGCTCTGCCATCATCCCTGCTAACGTCCCCTTCCAATCCACTTTGGCCAGCTCCTTTCTCATGCCTCTGTAATTCCCTTTACTCCACTGTAATACTGATACACCTAACTTCATCTTCTCCCTCTCAAACTGCGGTGAATTCTATCATATTATGATCACTCACTCCTAAGGGTTCCTTTACCTTAAGCTCCCTAATCAAATCTGGTTCATCATACAAGGCCCATCCCAGAAATAGATGATCCCCTAGTGGGCTCAACCACAAGCTGCTCTAAAAAGCATCTTGTAGGCATCCTATAAATTCTCTCTTTTGGAATCCAACACCAACCTGATTTTCACAATCTATCTGCATATTGAAATCCTACATGACTATAATAACATTGCTTTTTTGACAAGCCTTTTCTATCTCCCACTGTAATTTGCAGCTTAAGTCCTGGCTATTGTTCGGAGGCCTGTGCATAACTCCCACTGGGGTCTTTTTACCCTTGCAATTTCTTAATTCTACCCAGGAGATTCTACATCTTCTAATCCTATGTCACCTCTCTCTAAGGATTTGTATTCATTTTTTACCATACAGGCACACCACTCCCTCTGCCTACCTGCCTGCCCTTTCGATACAATATGTATGCTTGGATGTTAGGCTCCCAACTTCTTTCGGCCACAACTCAGTGATGCCCACAACTAACAATCTCTAACTGCTTTACAAAATCATCTACCTTACTCCATATACAGTCCTGTTTCCATCACCCATTTCAATTTTGTCCCCCTTTTTGCACTGCAACTCATCCTACTGACTGCTATCTTACCCTATCATCTGCCTGTCCTTCCTGACTTACAGTATACACTGCCTTTGCTTGTAAAGCAACAGCCCTATCCTCAGCCCTAACACTCTGGTTCACATCTCCCTGCCAAATTAATTTTAATCCTCCCCTTCAGATTCAGGTATAATGCATCCCTTTTGTAATGTCATATCTTTCCTAGAAGAGATCCCAATGATCCAGAAATCTGAAACTCTGCACCCTGCACCGCATATCCACTGAGTCACAGGGAGAACGTGCAAACTCCACACAGACAGCATGGGAAATCAATATCAAACCAGGACCGTTGAAGTTGTGGAACAACATCTTTATCAGCTGCTCCATTGTGTCACACTCTACCGGGACAGCACTGTTGAGGATGAGTTGCCTGTACCGCCCAAACGTTTCTGGTCTTTGGTCACAAGGATGCAGGTTTTTGTTCTCTAAGAGAATGAGGGGTTGTTCTTTACTGAGGGGTGAGGGGTTGCTGATCTCTAAGGTTAGGGATCTGTGGTCTCAAGGTTAAGGGATCAGTATTCTCAGGGGTGAGGGGTCTGTACTTTCCAAGGGCAAGAGTTCTATATTGTCTGAAGGTGAGGAATTTGTATTCTCAAGGGTGAAGCAAAAGGACTTCTCCACTTGGAGTTGCCATACACCAAGCTAACCAAGTTTCTTTTGTGGAATACGGAAAACCAAAACAACTTAGCATCAAGTCATATACTTTCTGAGAGACAAGGACTCTATCTTAAAGGATAAGAGATCTCCATTCTCTGAATGTGAGGAGTTTGAGTTCTTAAGGGGGATAATATTCACCTTAGATATATAATCTGTCTGTATTCTTGGGCAGATTAGGGATCTGTTCTCTCCAAGGGTGAGGGATCTGACCTCTCTGAAGGATGAGGGAAGTGCACTCTTTAAGTACTATCTGCAGGGAGAGTCTATAATCTCAAAGTGAGATACATGTACTGTTCAAGAGTACACTCACACTCTCTAAGATAAATTATTTGAAATAATTATATTATATAAGATTATTACAAATGAAACAAAGTCAGTGCCAATAACGTGCCCTTACTTACCTTACTTAGTTACTTTGATATTAAATAATATCCCATATATAATCATGAGTGATAGAAGCTTTATTTTTAAATGCTTGCTGGTTGGAATCAAATAAAAAGCACAGTGTTGTTGCATATACTTTAATTTAACAGCTTTAAGTACAAATGCTGAAAAAGATACGTTTTCAGGAATACTGGTGTTACATATATTAAGGCATAAAGATAATGCAAAGAAAATATCAACAAAATAGTGTGAGAACACCAGCTTACATGAAATTGTACTGGTCAGATTTTGGAAGTATATAAGAAATATCCTTAACTAACAAAATCATTCTTTGAGCATTTCACCATCAAACTGTAACCAACTGCAACAAAACCAGTAAATATATATATATATATATATATAAAATATATGATTTGTAAATCATGTAGATAATTTGCATATTGACTTATTGCTGAGGTACTTTCCTTTTTGGAACCAGAACTTTTCTCTTTGGAAGGTTCTGCTTTTTCCTGGGTCCGCTTGGTTTTTCAGCAAGATTAACTTTAATTTGATCAACAGACTCTTCCAGAGCACTAAATTTTTCAGTTAGGTGTCTGAGGTGTTCTTTCAGTGAATTAAACTCTTTGAAGAGATCATCAAGTGCCTCGGACAGAGGAGAGATTCTGAAATAGAAAAAGATTTCAAAAATGCGACAAATTTTACACTAATTATTAAAGTAGCCTTGTTTTGAGTCATTGTTTTGCATTGTTTTCCATTTTTTGTGGCCTTCCTAAATTATCAGGGTTACCTACTTTGCTGTTGGCTTGGCTTGGATCCTAGAAGGTGCACTAGGTGGGACAAATTGATTTGCTTTCTGATTTCCCCTCCCTCCACTTCTCTACTGATGTAACCTGTGTTCCAGATAGAGATTTGAGCTCTGTTTCTCAACAGATCAGTGTTCCTGATGATGTAGAGGCACTTAAGTACAATGGTAGGTATTACTTTATGATTTTTTTAAATCTTGCTTCCCCACTATCAATCTATGCAAACAGTCTGCAGGTTTGCAAATTGGTTCTAATGACATTGGAAAATTGAGTAAATTTCAAACTGGTGCAGGTTGTCCACAGGATATTGTCTGATTTTATCTGTACCTTTCAACTAGTGTAGTTGCATCTGATTGTAAACTTGTATTCCAACTTTAGTCGGGTCCTGCCGAAGAGTTTCGGCCCAAAACATCGACTGTACACATTTCCTAGATGCTACTTGACCCGGCCTGCTGAGTTCCTCCAGCATTTTGTGTGTGTTGCTCAGATCTCCTCTTGTTTTTAAACATTAAAGGCTGTACTTTTTTCCAGTCTATGATCTTCGATTATTTTTAAAGAAATGGCGATAGTTACTTGTGTGACGAGAATACACATAAAATTAAGATGTTTGCTGGCCTGGGCTAGCATCAGTGGCATCAGCAGTTGGTCTGCCACCTGCCCTCAGGGGAAGGAGAGATAAGGAACAATGGAGCAGCGTCTGGAGATGTGTAATGAAGGGACGTGGGAGAGAGAGAGCTGTCTGGAGCGGCTCCCCCCTTTGAACCTTGAACTGTTTGAAGTGATGGACAGGCGATACCCCAGCAGGGGGATAAAAAGGGACCGGTTCGCTAAGGCAGGACACACACGCCACCCGAGGTAACAAGACCCTGGAAGCGGTGCGCCTCTCACGAGTGGGTGAGAAGTACCAGACAACGACCAGGGTGGAAAGGTACGATCAGCGGGAACCCGGTGTGTGTCCGCCCTTGCCTGGGTGCCGGGTTCACTGCAGAGGATCGACCGCATCTGGAGGAGGGGTCACAGTCGGTGACCTCAGGTGACATCACCAAGGACCCGCCCAAAAAGTTGCTTGTGAGCCATATCGCCGGTCTGTGAGTGAAGCAGTGTTCTGAATGATCAGTTGTTCCTGTTCTATCTCTCTCTTCCCCCACATTGTCCATCGCCATGGCAACGATTACTGCGAACTGAACTGGACTGAACTTTGAGTCATTTTGAAATTTGGTCATTTACCCCTAGACAACGATAGAGCTTGATTGATGCTGTTATCTTAATTCTGTGCACATGTGTGTTTATCATCGCTGAACTGTTGCATTTATTATCCTTTCGATTACTGTGTTGCTTGTTTCTGTAATAAAACTTTCTTAGTTCTAGTACTCCAGACTCCAACTGAGTGATCCATTTCTGCTGGTTTGGCAACTCAGTTACGGGGTACGTAACACTTGTTATTCAGGGATATGCACTCTAATCAAATATTGATTCCCCCATATGGACTTGAAAACACAGCACCATCTAGGGTTCTTTCTTTGTCATTAAGCTTTGCTTTATAAAATTCTAAATATTCCACCTTGGACAAAGTGACTGCTGATTTCAAATTTGTGAAATGATTTGGGTGGATCAACAACAGTCGACATTTGGAAGCTTCAATCGCTTTACAGCAATACCCCATAATTGATGCTGAATCAAAGCATGATGTTCTTGGCTGCCACAGAAAATGCTAGGAAATTTGGATTCAGGATTATGCCAGCCTGGCACAAATTGAACCAAGTAATTCAAAGCCAAAGTTCTGTCTCTTAACTTTGCAAAAACATTTTAAAATCAAACTAGATTTGTTTATCAATTGGAAATTTAAGTTACTGAAACTAATGTTGATGCATCCAAGTACAAAATGATAGCTCCAGCATTGAAATAAAAGTTGCCAAATCAAACAATTCTCTGAAATATTTACTCAGCCGACTTCTGGATTTTGTTAATCTTAACCTTTGGGGTGAGATATAAATTTGTTGAAAAATGTCCCCATTCTTTGTTCTACAGTAAAGGATCAATTTCAGTTGGCAAAAAAAGTTTAATTTATACTCTTAGTGAATCAGTTTCTATATTAAGTTAGGCAAACAGGTGTCATTACAATTAAGGTTAAAATGTCCATTAAATCTGAAGCTGAATCTATATTTGAATCAAGTAAATAAAACGAGCACCCCTGTGTTAGTACTATATCTCATTAAAGAAGAATTCCCATTATAGCTTAAGTTTGGTTAAAGGCAATTAGATCAATCAGTTTTGAGTTACTGCATCTAACATATCCATCACCTGGAATAGTCAGGGAGGAGAGACTGGTGATCATTCGTCAGCAAGTTTCTCATCTGAGTCATAATGTCAAATCTCCAGTTGTCCAATACTTCTGTCAAATTGGCAACTCCTCGCATATTAACCTTTTCAGCTGCAAAGAAATGTTAGATATCTATATAACTCATATTAATTGAACTGCTTCAATAAAAAAACTGATAATATAAACTATCATCATGCCCTTAAGAAATACTACTACCTGCAGCTGTTTTTATTATTTGACATGCTGACAGACCCTGTGAAGGAGCTTAATGTTACATTCCAATTTGGAAATTGGAAGTACAATTTAAAATTTGGCAATTTTTATCACTTTTCTAGACCTAAGACTTTGAAAGGTAACAGAATGTTTTAAGTCAAGCTATAATCAATTTGTAAGGTAACAAAACAATAATTGGAAGCTCCGTGCTTTCACGCTTTGCTTCAATACTCAACTTTACTTTTGAAATAGTAAACATAAATATACAAAGATAAGAACAAATATCTAGTATGCTTCCTGTAGATGATCGGATCAGGTTTCTCAGTTGGCGAAAGGAATTGAACGTTTTAAAGCACAATCGATCAGTTACAAAAACAGTACTCACATCCATATCTATAGTCCCACACATCACTTTGCAAAGGTCGTTTTCTGCTCTGCACAACCGTTAAAAGAAACAAGGAAATCACAAAGAGTCTGAGAAGCATCCTGAGTTGAAAGGTAGGAAGCTCCCCTCAATAACTATCCTGAAGTAACGAGAGAATGCAAAGTAAAAAACAGCAGTAATGAGCTTGTACAGTATATTCAAATCACATTTCTTAAACTATTTAGTGCTGGACTTTTAAAAAACAAAATGGCATTAGAATTCTAAATATACACATTTCTACAAAAGAAAATATTATTTCAATGGATTGTGCATTTCTTCAAGAAGTAAATAAAATTCCTTACTCTATACTGAACGAAGTGGTTGCTGTGAACTCCCTCAATGCAACAAGCACTTTGCGATCTTTAATCTGGAATTGATTTGAATGTTGTGTTGGAACATGTAGAGACGATTGCCAGCATCACATGGTCTGGGAGTGGAGGACAGAAAATAACTACTTAGCATCTGGATAAAGCTAAAAATGCTCCTAGCATGCGTTTTAAATTTTTAAGCAGCTACAAAAAAAAGCTTATTTTAACCCTATATTGTGTGACAGTTTTTAAAGAAAAAGCTAGTCTTCTTGTTACACATTTAAGTAGGTATCATTTTGCATTCTTTTATAGAAGCTTAAGAAGGAATTTCCTTTGTCAAATAATTGGAGAAGTATTGTGAACAGAATGAATTTTTGAACTGAATGAACTTTGGGAAGCTATTCAGCCCATTGAATCTAAACTGCTTCCTAATACAGCAATCCCTCCACTCCCATTTCCCCACTCTTCCCCTACCCTTAAAATGATTCACTCTCCAAAGCCTGTCCAGTTCCCTGACCATAACCCTGCACTCACTGATCTTTTTGTTGCCTGCTTAAGCAGCAACTTTGTTTTCAAGATTCTTTTTTTAACTTCTCTGTCTCCTTAACCACCTCCAGCCTTATCATACCCTGGGGTATTTGTGATTGTCTATTATTAGGTGCCAAACAATGAGCTGAAAAGACCCTAAATTTCATTCACTCTATAAACCTTTCCACTCTTCTGTTTATTTTAAGAGCTACCACTTTCATCATTTAGTTATCTGAATTAATGTCTCCTTATGGTCTTATGTAACCTTCTATCAGTTTAATTTTATTTGATAAAATTCTCTCACACACATTAGGACATTTTTCCTAAGGATGGGGACAGGGGCACTGAGTTCTGAGGATTATAACCATTAGGAGATTAAAGATTTTGAGAAGTTGAGAGTATTAGGTGTCTGGAGTATTAGAGTGTTAGGGTGTCTCAAGGAGAATCAAGGGCAAAAATAGGGCTGCCATTTTGGATAGGTTCAAAGGTCGGTATGGGCCATAACTTACAGGGATCTCAATCCTTGTTCATATTAGTAAAACCAAAAGTGCCCATCAATAGTTGTTCTTGGGTCAGTGTGGTCTATTCTTTCCTACAATGTTCCATAGGGACTTTTCATAAGAATATAAAATACCTATAGAACAGGAATGTCATAGTATGACATTTGACATTTCTATCCAAAGAATGTCTTAAATTTATCAGTGAGTGATGTTGAAATCGCATCTGGAGTATAAGGATCAGTCACCCTGTAGTGTATTTAAATTCAATATATAATGCTTTAAAAGTTGCTGGGTCTGGAAGTCCTACTATTGTGACTTGGATGTTGCTCTAATGCATTTTGCATTACAAAGTGGGAGAATCATGTGTAGTGAATGCATACTATTGATCAGGAGCAATCTTGCAGGACATGAAAAGTAAATTACTTTGCAGTGTGAGGTAGTTGTCAACACACATCCTCCTAAACCCTGAGACTATTGGCTACTTCCACAGAGGAGACCGTAACCACTTGGAAATTTGCTGAGAGTTACATAGAACATAGAACAGTACAGCCCAGGAACAGGGTCTTCAGCCCATGATGTCTATGCCCAGCATGACTCCAAATTAAACTAACCTTTTCTGCCCACACAGGATCCATATCTCTCCACTTGCCCTCCAGTTTTCAGCATGTCTGCCCTGGGAAAAGACTCTAGCTGTCTACCTTATCTATTATGCCTCTTAAAATTTTCTGAACTTCAAACAGATCTCTCTTCAGCCTCCAACACTCCAGAGCAAAGAATGCAAGTTCGTCCGACCTCTCCTAAAAACAAATATCCTGTAATCTAGGCAGCATCCTGGTAAATCTCTCCAAAGACTTCACGTTCTTCCTGTAATGGGGTGACCAGAACTGAAAGTAATACTCTATGGGCAGCCTATATTAAAGTTTTATACAACTGCAACATGATTCCTTATACTCTATGCCCCATAGCAAAGAAAGCAAACATGCCATTCATCTTCTTTACCATCTACCTACTAGTGTTGCTTCTTTCAGGGACTTATGGACCTAAATCCGAAGATACCGCCAAACATCAATGCTGTTAAGAATCCTGCCAGAAACTCTATACTTTCCCCTGCGTTGACCTTCCAAAGTGCAACAGCTTACACTTGCCATATTAAATTCCATCTGTCATTTCTCCACCCATGACTGTTGCTGATCTACAACCTTCTGTATCACTTGATGACTTTTGTTACTGTTGGTAACTCTGCTTATTTTTGTGTCATCTGCTAACTTATTAACCCATCTACATTTTCATCCAAGTCATTTAAGTGTCACAAAGAGCAGAGGTCCCAGCACTGATCCCTGCCGAACACAATTCACAGACCTGCAGCCAGAATAACAACCTTGATAGGTTCAATCTCTCAGTTAAATGATGAATTCAGCATTCTTTGTTCAATGCCGATCTGAAAATTCTAATTACATCAGTAAATATCCATTAAGTGGCATAGTATAGTAGTTCAGTTATTCCACTAGTAACCACTTATCTGGTTAACAACTCAAAGAATGTGATTAAATCCCAGCATGGCAGCTGTCAAACTTAAGTTCAGTTAATAGCTACAGAAGATTTACAAAACCATTTCTTTGTTATAGTAACCTCAAACTTAGTGACCTATTGTTTAAAATCTCATCCAGCTGCCTGGTGTGATTCAGAGGAGGAATTCTGCTGTCCTCACTTGGTCTAGTGTTTATGTATCTCCAAACTTGCAGCTATTTGGTTGACCCCAAAATGACCAAACATGACCACAAAGTTGAAACAGGAAAAGAATAAAATTACATGGAGCAGGACTTTGTACCAACCAGGGACTGAACTTCAGTGTGGCAAATTTGCTGATGAGAGGCTGAGATAGCATCACCATTGAGTCATTCAGCAAGGCTACAGGTGCTTCAGCTCACGGTGCATGCTGACAATCAATACCATATAACCAATAGTATTGTTCTTTCTTAATCCATAGCAAACTACGTCTTAATGATTCAACTTCTCTACCGTGTGCTATGCAAATATTGTGAGAATATCTGCCTCCACCACCCTCACTTTAAACCTATGTCCTTTAGTTTTGGACACATCTGCCATGGGGAAAGTTTCTTAATATCTACCCCATCTCTGTGTATCATAGTATTGTATATCTCTGGCAGGTACCCCCTCAGCCTCTCTTCATACAGAAGCACCCCATCTCAAATAATATCCTGGTGAATCTTCTGTCACTCTCTTCATACAATCACATTCTTCCCAGGGTGTGGCAACCAGTACTGCACACTATATTCCAGCTGTTACTGAACTAAAGTTTTATAAATTTGTACCAGGTTCTCACTGCTCTTCTGCTCCGTGTGCCAGCTAATGAAGGCAAGCATTCTGTATGCTTTTTTCACAATCTTGCCCACCTGTTCTGAAACTTTCAGGGATCTTTGGACTTGTAAACCTAGGTCCCTTTGTTCCTCAACTTTATCTAGGGTCCTACCATCTTTGGACTGGAGTCTGAACTGACCGACAAGCTAGCTAAGCAGCTGTCGGACTTGGTAAGGCAACATTGCCAGCTTCTGTCTTCACAATGGGCTCGATGGAAGAAAACTTCAAGAAGTATTTTCAACACATCTTTGACACTTACTGTCAAAATAAGTATCTGTTCACTGTCTCCTCAATTCCAGGGTCAAGCTGTCTCCCAGCCATGGGATGGATGCTCAAGGACCAAACACCAAGTCAATGCTACCTCTTTCTCTGAAGTGGACAAAACAACATGGGTTTACTTCACCACTGACAACACCACTGTTCAAAGATAAAGATCCAAGATGAGATCCTGGTTAGACTGGACCACTGCCTGCATCTCAGGTACCATCTTTCAGTGATGAAATTCGCTTTTGCCTCCAGTGCACCAACAGAGCCTTGGCCAACTGTAGAAAAGAACATTGGAACATTAGGCATGACCTCAAACCCAACACAGATTCCTGCTTTCCTGTACCTTCAGGGCCATAAACTAAATAGAGCAGGTACCTCAAAGAAACACCACATATTCGTCTTTCAGATATACTGACATGAAAAACAAGCAAATGTCAGCAACCTCTCCGAGGCAAACAACACAAGGCTGAAAGACTCCAATTACATAGAGGCACCAATTTTACTCAGCTGGCTTTGATGGGCAGGTCATGCTGTTCAAAGGCCCAATGCTACATTCACAGTATAAGTATTTTACTCCAAGTCTAGTCAAAACAAGAGATTATCGATGGAGAGAGGAAAAGATTCATGGATATTCTGAAAGACTCCTTGAAAAGGTGTAAGGTTCCTACACATATCTTGAATCCCTAACAACTGATCATCCAAAATGTGAAGGGACATTGAAATAGCACTGAGGGCCTTAAGTCCATTTGACAGGAGCTCATAGAAGCCCAATGTAAATGGTAGAAGGAACACACGATCATCCTCAATCAAGCACCTCTTGCCCTATCTGTGGGGCAGTCTGCAGGTCTCACATTGGCCTCATCAGCCCCCTTGGAACCCAGAGGACTAGAGTGTTATGTAATTCATACTGGGTCCTGAGAGATGGTTTAAGAAGGAAATGAAATTATGGAATCCCTTCTCAAAAAAAGCCGCTTGTTTGATAAACTTCCTGTAAACCATCCTAAAACATTAACTTCACCATGCTGTGGCTGCAGTGCATGCCATCTACAAAATGCACTGCAATTTCTCACCATGAATGCTCCTGGAATTCCCTATCCAATATCACCGTGGGACTAATGTCACCAGAAGTACCACACCAATTTGAGAAGATAAGCACTAAATAAACATTTTTACCTATGACACTGGCATGCAATAAGTTTTTAAAAAATCTAACTATTTGCACAAGTATTTGTACACACATGTGCAATGTAAAACTTACAGTACTTCCTGCAGTATCACAGGCACATAGCATCATACACAAAAAAAACATAAATTATACACAATTTTTAGAAGAAAACATAAGTTTAAAAAATTATAATTTTCATTTTAGTGCAAGGTGGTCAAAGTGGTTGCAGTGTTGCTAAACTATAATGATTAGGGATTTGTAAGTTGGTACAAAACCTGAATGGTTGGAGGAAGGTATCTGTTCTTGAACCTGGTGATGTGGAACTTCAGGCTTCTATACCTCCTGCCCAATGGTAGCTGCAAAAAGATGCAAGGCCCATATGGTGAGGATCTCTGATGATAGATGCTGTCTTCTTGAGGCATGGACGCCTGCAGATATCAGCAATAGTTGGGAGAGATGTGCCTATGATGTATTGGATGGAGTCCACTACACTCCACCGTTTCTCACTTCCCCGCACATTTGAATTGTTGTATCAAACCACAATGCTACCAGTTAGGATACTTTCAATAGTACATCTGTAAAAGTTTGTTAAGAGTGTTGAATGACAAGCTAAACATGCTTAACCTTCTAAGAAAGAAAAGACACTGGAGCATTTCGCCTTATGATTGCACCCATGGACGTTTGACATCTGGGAGCTTAACATCCAAGGATAAACATTGTATTAAAAGAACAGGAAGGTGGGCAGAAGGAATGGAGTGGATTTGACGGTAAAAAATGAAATCAAATCCTCAGAAAAAAATGGAAAATCCTTGTGGATTAGAGTTAAGAAACTGCAAGGGGGAAAAGACCCTGATTAAAGTATATGCAGGCCTCCAAACAGTCGCCAGGATGTGGGATTCAAATTAAAATGGGACATAGAAAAGGCATGTGAAAAGGGCAATGTTAGAGTGGTCATGGGAATTTTCAATATGCAGGTATATAGGGAAGGAATGTATAAAATGCCTTTTGAGATGGGTTTTTAGAGCAGCTTCTGGTTGGGTCCACTAGGGAAAAGGCAATTCTGGACTGGGTGTTGTGTAATGAACTAGATTTGATCAGAGAACTTAACATAAAGGATACCTTAGGAGACAGTAATCACAACATGATAGAATTCACCCTGCATCTTGAGAGGGAGAAACTAAAATCAGATTTATCACTATTACAGTTGAGTAAAGATAACTATGCATGAGAGAGAAGATGGCCAAAGGTAATTGGAAGAGGGCACTGGCAGGGATGATAATAGAGCAACAATGGCTGAAGTTTCTGGGAGTAAGTTGGAAAATGCAGGACCGGTTCATCCTAAAAAACAAAAAGCATTCTAAAGGGAGGATGAGGCAACCAGGCCTGACAAGGGAAGTCGGAGACAGCATAAAAGCAAGAGCAAGTGCATACAATATAGCAAAAAAGCAAAAACTAGCATGAAGGTAGAGGATTGGAAAGCTTTTAAAAACTAACAGAGGGCAGCTTAAAAAGCAGTAAGAAGAGAGAGTACAGCTGGTGTAAAGTGAGACTATTCAGTAGTCAGAACACACAACCTACATCAATACCCTGGTGGAAGGACAATCTGTGATATTTCAACTTGATTCAGGAACTACATGCAACATCTTCCTGAAATAAGTCATCAATCTAAAGGCGGTGCAGTTGTAACCAACAAGTTATACTGTCAACATGGAACTACGTGAAGCCAGCAGAGCATTGCTCACAGAATCTTCAGGAAAACGTCATTAAACTTCAGGAATCAAGAGAGCTTCAATGTCATAGACCAACATACTGTCACACTTGCAGGTATAGAAACATAGAAACATAGAAAATGGGTGCAGGAGTAGGCCATTCGGCCCTTCGAGCCTGCACCGCCATTTATTATGATCATGGCTGATCATCCAACTCAGAACCCCGCCCCAGCCTTCCCTCCATACCCCCTGACCCCTGTAGCCACAAGGGCCATATCTAACTCCCTCTTAAATATAGCCAATGAACTGGCCTCAACAGTTTCCTGTGGCAGAGAATTCCACAGATTCACCACTCTCTGTGTGAAGAAGTTTTTCCTAATCTCGGTCCTAAAAGGCTTCCCCTCTATCCTCAAACTGTGACCCCTCGTTCTGGACTTCCCCAACATCGGGAACAATCTTCCTGCATCCAGCCTGTCCAATCCCTTTAGGATCTTATACGTTTCAATCAGATCCCCCCTCAATCTTCTAAATTCCAACGAGTACAAGCCCAGTTCATCCAGTCTTTCTTCATATGAAAGTCCTGCCATCCCAGGAATCAATCTGGTGAACCTTCTTTGTACTCCCTCTATGGCAAAGATGTCTTTCCTCAGATTAGGGGACCAAAACTGCACACAATACTCCAGGAAAACAACAGGAATTCTGCAGATGCTGGAAATTCAAGCAACACACATCAAAGTTGCTGGTGAACGCAGCAGGCCAGGCAGCATCTATAGGAGGAGGCGCAGTCGACGTTTCAGGCCGAGACCCTTCTTCAGGACTAACTGAAGGAAGAGTGAGTAAGGGATTTGAAAGCTGGAGGGGGAGGGGGAGATGCAAAATGATAGGAGAAGACAGGAGGGGGAGGGATGGAGCCGAGAGCTGGACAGGTGATAGGCAGAAGGGGATACGAGAGGATCATGGGACAGGAGGTCCGGGAAGAAAGACGGGGGGGGGTGACCCAGAGGATGGGCAAGAGGTATATTCAGAGGGACAGAGGGAGAAAAAGGAGAGTGAGAGAAAGAATGTGTGCATAAAAAAGAGTAACAGATGGGGTACGAGGAGGAGGTGGGGCCTAGCGGAAGTTAGAGAAGTCAATGTTCATGCCATCAGGTAGGAGGCTACCCATACGGAATATAAGGTGTTGTTCCTCCAACCTGAGTGTGGCTTCATCTTTACAGTAGAGGAGGCCGTGGATAGACATGTCAGAATGGGAATGGGATGTGGAATTAAAATGTGTGGCCACTGGGAGATCCTGCTTTCTCTGGCGGACAGAGCGTAGATGTTCAGCAAAGCGGTCTCCCAGTCTGCGTCGGGTCTCACCAATATATAAAAGGCCACATCGGGAGCACCGGACGCAGTATATCACCCCAGTCGACTCACAGGTGAAGTGATGCCTCACCTGGAAGGACTGTTTGGGGCCCTGAATGGTGGTAAGGGAGGAAGTGTAAGGGCATGTGTAGCACTTGTTCCGCTTACACGGATAAGTGCCAGGAGGGAGATCAGTGGGGAGGGATGGGGGGGACGAATGGACAAGGGAGTTGTGTAGGGAGCGATCCCTGCGGAATGCAGAGAGAGGGGGGGAGGGAAAGATATGCTTAGTGGTGGGATCCCGTTGGAGGTGGCGGAAGTTACGGAGAATAATATGTTGGACCCGGAGGCTGGTAGGGTGGTAGGTGAGGACCAGGGGAACCCTATTCCTAGTGGGGTGGTGGGAGGATGGAGTGAGAGCAGATGTACGTGAAATGGGGGAGATGCGTTTAAGAGCAGAGTTGATAGTGGAGGAAGGGAAGCCCCTTTCTTTAAAAAATGAAGACATCTCCCTCGTCCTAGAATGAAAAGCCTCATCCTGAGAGCAGATGCAGCGGAGACGGAGGAATTGCTAGAAGGGGATGGCGTTTTTGCAAGAGACAGGGTGAGAAGAGGAATAGTCCAGATAGTTGTGAGAGTCAGTAGGCTTATAGTAAGCTGTGAGAGTCAGCAGGCTTATAGTAAGCTGTGAGAGTCAGTAGGCTTATAGTAAACTGTGAGAGTCAGTAGGCTTATAGTACGCTCTGTCCTCAGTAAGGGCCTCACGTTTGTCCCCCTTCGTCCACACCTCAGTGAATTCCGTGTTCGCCACGATGCGGAACTTTTCTTCCGCCGTCTCCGTCTCCGAGCCTACTTCTTCGGCAAGGACTCTTCCACCCCCACCGATGACCCCTTCTCCCGTCTTCAACCCTCCTCTTTTTCATGGACACCCCGCTCTGGTCTTCTGCCTGCTCTAGATCTCTTTATTGCCAATTGCCGACGGGACATCAACCGTCTCGACTTCACCGCACCTTGTCCCCATTCCAACCTCACTCCTTCGGAACGCTCTGCTCTCCACTCCCTCCGCACTAATCCTAACATTATTATTAAACCCGCTGATAAAGGGGGTGCTGTTGTAGTCTGGCGTACTGACCTTTACCTTGCCGAGGCACAGCGACAACTCGCGGATACCTCCTCTTATTTACCCCTCGATTGTGACTCCACTAAGGAGCACCAGGCCATTGTCTCCCACACTATCAACGACTTTATCCGCTCAGGGGATCTCCCATCCACTGCTACCAACCTTATAGTTCCCACACCCCGCACTTCCCGTTTCTACCTCCTACCCAAGATCCACAAACCTGCCTGTCCTGGCCGACCTATTGTCTCAGCTTGCTCCTGCCCCACCGAACTCGTTTCTGCATACCTCGACACTGTTTTATCACCCCTTGTTCAATCCCTTCCGACCTATGTTCGTGACACTTCTCACGCTCTTAAACTTTTCGATGATTTTAAGTTCCCTGGCCCCCACCGCTTTATTTTCACCATGGATGTCCAGTCCCTATATACTTCCATCCCCCATCAGGAAGGTCTCAAAGCTCTACGCTTCTTTTTGGATTCCAGACCTAATCAGTTCCCCTCTACCACCACTCTGCTCTGTCTAGCAGAATTAGTCCTTACTCTTAATAATTTCTCCTTTTGCTCCTCCCATTTCCTCCAAACTAAAGGTGTAGCTATGGGCACCCGTATGGGTCCTAGCTATGCCTGCCTTTTTGTTGGGTTTGTGGAACAATCTATGTTCCGTGCCTATTCTGGTATCTGTCCCCCACTTTTCCTTCGCTACATCGACGACTGCATTGGCGCTGCTTCCTGCACGCATGCAGAACTCGTTGACTTTATTAACTTTGCCTCCAACTTTCACCCTGCCCTCAAGTTTACCTGGTCCATTTCCGACACCTCCCTCCCCTTTCTAGATCTTTCTGTCTCTGTCTCTGGAGACAGCTTATCCACTGATGTCTACTATAAGCCTACTGACTCTCACAGCTATCTGGACTATTCCTCTTCTCACCCTGTCTCTTGCAAAAACGCCATCCCCTTCTCGCAATTCCTCCGTCTCCGCCGATTCTGCTCTCAGGATGAGGCTTTTCATTCTAGGACGAGGGAGATGTCTTCATTTTTTAAAGAAAGGGGCTTCCCTTCCTCCACTATCAACTCTGCTCTTAAACGCATCTCCCCCATTTCACGTACATCTGCTCTCACTCCATCCTCCCACCACCCCACTAGGAATAGGGTTCCCCTGGTCCTCACCTACCACCCCACCAGCCTCCGGGTCCAACATATTATTCTCCGTAACTTCCGCCACCTCCAACGGGATCCCACCACTAAGCATATCTTTCCCTCCCCCCCTCTCTCTGCATTCCGCAGGGATCGCTCCCTACACAACTCCCTTGTCCATTCGTCCCCCCCATCCCTCCCCACTGATCTCCCTCCTGGCACTTATCCGTGTAAGCGGAACAAGTGCTACACATGCCCTTACACTTCCTCCCTTACCACCATTCAGGGCCCCAAACAGTCCTTCCAGGTGAGGCATCACTTCACCTGTGAGTCGACTGGGGTGATATACTGCGTCCGGTGCTCCCGATGTGGCCTTTTATATATTGGTGAGACCCGACGCAGACTGGGAGACCGCTTTGCTGAACATCTACGCTCTGTCCGCCAGAGAAAGCAGGATCTCCCAGTGGCCACACATTTTAATTCCACATCCCATTCCCATTCTGACATGTCTATCCACGGCCTCCTCTACTGTAAAGATGAAGCCACACTCAGGTTGGAGGAACAACACCTTATATTCCATATGGGTAGCCTCCAACCTGATGGCATGAACATCGACTTCTCTAACTTCCGCTAGGCCCCACCTCCCCCTCGTACCCCATCTGTTACTCTTTTTTATGCACACATTCTTTCTCTCACTCTCCTTTTTCTCCCTCTGTCCCTCTGAATATACCTCTTGCCCATCCTCTGGGTCACCCCCCCCCCGTCTTTCTTCCCGGACCTCCTGTCCCATGATCCTCTAGTATCCCCTTCTGCCTATCACCTGTCCAGCTCTCGGCTCCATCCCTCCCCCTCCTGTCTTCTCCTATCATTTTGCATCTCCCCCTCCCCCTCCAGCTTTCAAATCCCTTACTCACTCTTCCTTCAGTTAGTCCTGACGAAGGGTCTCGGCCTGAAACGTCGACTGCACCTCTTCCACAATACTCCAGGTGTGGTCTCACCAAGGCCTTGTACAACTGCAGTAGTACCTCCCTGCTCCTGTACTCGAATCCTCTTGCTATAAATGCCAGCATACCATTTGCCTTTTTCACCGCCTGCTGTACCTGCATGCCCACTTTCAATGACTGGTGTATAATGACACCCAGGTCTCGTTGCACCTCCCCTTTTCCTAATCGGCCACCATTCAGATAATAATCTGTTTTCCTATTTTTGCCACCGAAGTGGATAACTTCACATTTATCCACATTAAATTGCATCTGCCATGAGTTTGCCCACTCACCCAACCTATCCAAGTCACCCTGCATCCTCTTAGCATCCTCCTCACTGCTAACACTGCCACCCAGCTTTGTGTCATCCGCAAACTTGGAGATGCTGCATTTAATTCCCTCATCCAAGTCATTAATATATATTGTAAACAACTGGGGTCCCAGCACTGAGCCTTGCGGTACCCCACTAGTCACCGCCTGCCATTCTGAAAAGGTCCCGTTTATTCCCACTCTTTGCTTCCTGTCTGATAACCAATTCTCCACCCACACCAATACCTTACCCCCAATACCGTGTGTTTTGAGTTTGCACACTAATCTCCTGTGTGGGACCTTGTCAAAAGCCTTTTGAAAATCCAAATATACCACATCCACTGGTTCTCCCCTATCCACTCTACTAGTTACATCCTCAAAAAATTCTATGAGATTCGTCAGACATGATTTTCCTTTCACAAATCCATGCTGACTTTGTCCGATCATTTCACTGCTTTCCAAATGTGCTGTTATCACATCCTTGATAACTGACTCCAGCAGTTTCCCCACCACCGACATTAGGCTAACCGGTCTATAATTCCCCGGTTTCTCTCTCCCTCCTTTTTTAAAAAGTGGGGTTACATTAGCCACCCTCCAATCCTCAGGAACTAGTCCAGAATCTAACGAGTTTTGAAAAATTATCACTAATGCATCCACTATTTCTTGGGCTACTTCCTTAAGCACTCTAGGATGCAGACCATCTGGCCCTGGGGATTTATCTGCCTTCAATCCCTTCAATTTACTTAACACCACTTCCCTACTAACATGTATTTCACTCAGTTCCTCCATCTCACTGGACCCTCTGTCCCTTACTATTTCTGAAAGATTATTTATGTCCTCCTTAGTGAAGACAGAACCAAAGCAATTATTCAATTGGTCTGCCATGTCCTTGCTCTCCATAATCAATTCACCTGTTTCTGTCTGCAGGGGACCTACATTTGTCTTTACCAGTCTTTTCCTTTTTACATATCTATAAAAGCTTTTACAGTCCGTTTTTATGTTCCCCGCCAGTTTTCTCTCATAATCTTTTTCCCCTTCCTAATTAAGCCCTTTGTCCTCCTCTGCTGAACTCTGAATTTCTCCCAGTCCTCAGGTGAGCCACTTTCTCTGGCTAATTTGTGTGCTACTTCTTTGGAATTGATACTATCCCTAATTTCTCTTGTTAGCCACGGGTGCACTACCTTCCTTGATTTATTCTTTTGCCAAACTGGGATGAACAATTGTTGTAGTTCATCCATGCAACCTTTAAATGCTTGCCATTGCATATCCACCGTCAATCCTTTAAGTGTCATTTGCCAGTCTATCTTAGCTAATTCACGTCTCATACCTTCAAAGTTACGCCTCTTTAAGTTCAGAACCTTTGTTTCTGAATTAACTATCTCACTCTCCATCTTAATGAAGAATTCCACCATATTATGGTCACTCTTACCCAAGGGGCCTCTCACGACAAGATTGCTAATTAACCCTTCCTCATTGCTCAAAACCCAGTCCAGAATAGCCTGCTCTCTAGTCGGTTCCTCGACATGTTGGTTCAAAAAACCATCCCGCATACATTCCAAGAAATCCTCTTCCTCAGCACCTTTACCAATTTGGTTCACCCAGTCTACATGTAGATTGAAGTCACCCATTATAACTGCTGTTCCTTTATTGCACACATTTCTAATTTCCTGTTTAATACCATCTCCGACCTCACTACTACTGTTAGGTGGCCTGTACACAACTCCCACCAGCGTCTTCTGCCCCTTAGTGTTACGCAACTCTACCCATATCGATTCCACATCTTCCCGGCTTATGTCCTTGCTTTCTATTGCGTTAATCTCTTCTTTAACCAGCAACGCCACCCCACCTCCCCTTCCTTCATGTCTATCCCTCGTGAATATTGAACATCCCTGAACGTTGAGCTCCCATCCCTGGTCACCCTGGAGCCATGTCTCTGTGATCCCAACTATATCATAATCATTAATAACAATCTGCACTTTCAATTCATCCACCTTATTACGAATGCTCCTTGCATTGACACATAAAGCCTTCAGGCGCTCTTTTACAACTCTCTTAGCCCTTATACAATTATGTTGAAAAGTGGCCCTTTTTAATGCTTGCCCTGGATTTGTCGGCCTGCCACTTTTACTTTTCTCCTTTGTACTTTTTGCTTCTACGCTCACTTTACACCCCTCTGTCTCTCTGCACTGGTTCCCATCCCTCTGTTGTGAACTAACCTCCTCACGCCTAGCCTCTTTAATTTGATTCCCACCCCCCAACCATTCTAGTTTAAAGTCACCTCAGTAGCCCCCGCTAATCTCCCTACCAGGATATTGGTCCCCCTAGGATTCAAGTGTAACCCGTCCTTTTTGTACAGGTCACGCCTGCGCCAAAAGAGGTCCCAGTGATCCAAAAACTTGAATCCCTGCCCCCTGCTCCAATCCCTCAGCCACGCATTTATCCTCCATCTCATCGCATTCCTACTCTCACTGTCGCGTGGCACAGGCAGTAATCCCGAGATTCCTACCTTTGCGGTCCTTTTTCTCAACTCCCTTCCTAGCTCCCTATATTCTCCTTTCAGGACCTCATCCCTTTTCCTACCTATGTCATTGGTACCTATATGTACCACGACCTCTGGCTCCTCACCCTCCCACTTCAGGATATGAAGTATGAGATCTTGTTGATGGAATTGTTTGAGGCCCACCATGACTGGAGGTAGTTGTACGGAGACATGCACACTGCAGAAGTGCTGAAGACAGGTCAACAGCAGCAGTCAGAAACACGATGGGCCAATACCAGAAAGTGACAGAAGTTTCAGCGTCGCTTACAACATGTGTCTCTTCAGATTAAGCAAGTGCCTGATGGAGGACAACCCCCTTTCAGTAGAACTGGCACGAACTCAGAATCTTTACAAAGATGGAGAGAGGACCAGTCTCTCCACAGTGTAAGAACATCACATAGTGAGGCTTGAAGGGTCAGAAGGGTCTATTCCACACTCTATCTCAATAAACTAAATAAATAAATAAGCTCTGAATAATCAACAGCTCATAATCATGTCAAACTAATTGATTTTAATGTTATATCCCCATGTTGTGTATTTAATATTTTAGCAGTTTTCGAGTAATCTTTTATATACTTTGGTTGACTAAGCATTTTTGTTTGTTTAAATAATTCATTATGGGTTATAAGTATAATTACGTGAATTGCATACGTCATCAGGCTGCCCATGTGATACGTGTGCGCCTCGCTTGAAGTAAACACAAAGTTAAACCTGCATTTTGGAACCTGCATCTTCCTTTGAATTGGTTTAATGTTTTGAAGTTACAAAACTTAACACCCCAGCTACTTTGAGGTTATAGATATTAACCAGTCTCAGATGGCCAGTTCCCACAAGTTTCCTGAGGACTGCATGTGTTGATATTGATTGAAGCTCTGGTTGTCTGGCTTCAGGTTTTTAACCATATTTAAACAACAGACTGGTGCAAATGACCAGGCAGGCCCAGGCTCACTCGTTCACTCACACTCTCTTGCTTCTTATCTGTTTCTCTTGATCTCTCCCATGAACCCAAGTTTCACACATTTTATTGTACTTCTATCTCAGAAGTGGGCTTAATGTAATTTTGTTTATTTCTTTAGTCAATTTTGGAGTGTGTCTTGTCACCTCCTGACGATCCAATCATTCAACTCAAACCATCCAATCATCCATGTGTCCAGATTCCAGTGTGTACAGTCACCTGTGTCTGCAATCATCCTGTACATTTTATCAGTAAACATTGAATCTTGATCTTCTCTCAATTACATTGTTCAGGTTCGCTCCACTGACTCTAAGTTTGTCTCTCACATAGATATTACACTGAACGTTTCTTGATTTGGCAAGTGACCGCATTTCTCCCAGCAACTAAGGTCTTAACAATTAACGTGAATATCATATTAAACAATAACAACACACTATGTCACATACATATACACTCACTGGCATACTTTATTAGGTAACCTGTACATCTGCTCCTATGCAAAGATCTGATCAGCCAATCATGTGGCAGCAACTCATTGCATGAAAGCATGCAGAGATGGTCAAGGCGTTCAGTTGTTGTTCAGACTAAAGATTAGAATGGGGACGAAATGTGATCTAAGTGATTTTGATCATGGAATCATTGAATCATTGAATCAGACCGGGGTGGTTTGAGAACCTCAGAACTGCTGATCTCCTGAGATTTTCACGCAGAACAGTCTCTAGAGTTTACAGAAAATGGTGCGGAAACAAAAAAAAACCCAGTGAGTGGCAGTTCTGTGGCTAAAAAATGCCTTGTTAATGAGAGAGGTCAGAGGAAATTGGCCAGACTGGTTCAAGCTAACAGGGTTGGGGTGCAACAGTAACTCAAATAACCTCACGTTACAACATTGGTGTGCAGAAGAGCTCAACATGTCAGACCTTGAAGTGGATGCGCTACAGCAGCAGAAGACCGCAATCATACACTCAGTGGCCACTTCACTGGGTACAGGAGGTAGACACCAGGGACTGCAGATACTAGAATCTGCTATAAACATACAAGTTGTTAGAAGAACTCAGCAGGTCAGGCAGCAGAGGACTAAAGATTCAATGTTTTGGGCTAATAAAGAGAATCTTCTTGCAATACTTATTTAATATATTTTTAATATATCATATTTTATTTTTTATTATGTATTGCCTTGTACTGCTGCTGCAAAATAACAAATTTTATGACATATGCCAGTGATATTAAACTTGTTTCTTATTCTTTAATCCTCTACATAGATGCTGCCTGACCTGCTGAGTTCCTCCGGCAGCTCACTTTTTACCCTACACAGTTATTTTGAGCTCTTGTTTTTTTTTGGCTTTGTTTCCCCTCTAGTTGTTCATTATTAAGGATGCAACATATTATTATTATATGTATTATTACCTATTGTAATATTTGGAGTATCTCATGCTCTGAATGTATGCATACATTGCTAGTGTGGAATGGGCTAGATTTGATTTGCCTCTCTATATGTGACCACACAAGAAGAAATGCCTTCCCTTTCTCTTAGTCACCCTACCTTTATTTTATTGATTCAAAGACTCAAACTGCATTTATTATCAAAGTATGTACACAGTATACAACCCTGAGTTTCGTCTTCCCACAGACAGCCACGAAACAAAGCAAACCATGGAACCCGTTCAAAGAAAAACATCACACTCACCCCGCAGCCCCACGCACAAAAAAAACTAATTGTGCAAACAACAAAAAAAGCAAACCCAAAACACAGAATATCAAACACCAGCCCACAAAAGTAATCGAATGAGTCCAGGTGTATTCAGTTCAGTTCAATGTAGCACTGCGTCGTTCATTATCTGCAAGCTCCCCCAATCAAAATCACACAAAATAGCAACAAAAAAATGGAGCGACCGGAATAAAACACTTTGTTAATTTAGCTTATGAGAGGGATACTGATATGGTGACGATGAATCTTCACCCATTGTTTTTGCATAGCTTCAGTTTAAGTGGTCATGTCTGCATATCGGGCACATTGAAATTAGGGAATGCATTCAGAAAGAGCATGAGATACCACAGGCTTTAGCACCCCAAGATGGCAACAGACAGACCTGGTCAGTTTTAAGAGGTTGCAGGCTGCCCCAGGTCCAGGGTAGAATTGATGAGTCGCTCATCGTTTTACACATTTCCACATCCTAAATTTACCTTTAGAAATAGCTATCATACAGAGGCTCAAACGCGAGGAATTCTGCAGATGCTGGAAATTCAAGCAACACACATCAAAGTTGCTGGTGAACGCAGCAGGCCAGGCAGCATCTCTAGGAAGAGGTACAGTCGACGTTTCAGACTGAGACCTGATGCAGGGATTCGGCCTGAAACGTTGACTGTACCTCTTCCTAGAGATGCTGCCTGGCCTGCTGCGTTCACCAGCAACTTTGATGTGTGTTGATCATACAGATGCTGACAGCTTTGTTATGATATCTAGATCCTTAAAATGTGCAGTCTCTATGAATTCTTTGGAAGGTAAAGATATTTTTGGTTGCTGAGACTAATATACTTGAATCAATAATGCACTCAATAAAACTCCCTTATACTGTAGAAGAAAGCAACTTTTTATGCTGAAAAAGACTTTTTTTGTCCAAGTCCTCTGCATCCCAGGTTTTTGGTCTCAGCAAGATGCAGATTTTTGTTGTCTGTATGAATCAGCTTAGTCCACACCCCTTCTACCTCATTTCATCGACTCGTCCTGATGAAGCTCGAAACTTGAACTGTTTATCCGTCTCCATAGATGCTGGTTGACCTGCTCAGTTCCTCCAGCCTTTTGTGTGTTACAAAAATCAGAGTTTGTACATGGGAGGAACACAGAAAAGAGTTTATACAGTGTTTGGTATGTCACTGACAAGACTAATATTTAATGCACATCCCTATCTGCCTTTGAGAAGATTTTGGTGAGACTCCTTGTTTTTGAAACCTATTCCCAAATCCGGATGATGTGCAAATTGAAGAAGGGATCTGTAAACTGTGGTGCTGCCAGTTGATAAAAATGATGGAAGGAATGAATACCTAGGGTGACAGATGGGGAGCAGTAATGCATGCATTTTGACCTTGTTGGAGCCAAGCATAACGAGTGTTGTTCAAACTGCACCCTTCCTGGCAAGGGGTCTGGTTCTGGAGGAATAAGCGTGTGCACCTTGGTAATCTGCTTTGAGACAAAGCCAGGACCTATAATTGTGCTGTGAAGCTCCCCAGTCTGGTTGGAGAGGGTCTACATTAGTTTGGTAGGGGAAAAAAGACTGAAATATTTGAATTATCAACAATAAGGTGAGAAATAGTAAAGAAATTGGAAGGACTGGATTGAAGCAAATAAGATATCAATGCTCATAAAATAACTAGTAAAATGTGAGAGTTTCTGAGAAAAGATGCACCATGGGACTATAAATATGATTAGATTGACAAAGGTGTTATTCACACAAGGCCAGAAATGGCTTCTGAATATTCCTGGTGTCGAGAATTCAGAGATCACAGCGAAGAGAAATGGTGTGGCAGTACTGACTAAGGGTGAACTTAGTTTGCTAAATAGGAAGGCTGTAAATAGGAAGTCCTGGATTCAATCTCTTTGGCATAATTTAGAAAATATAAGGAGTAGCTGTGTTATTGTGTGGATTTCCTGTTAAGGAAACATAAACATATTTGCTTGTAAAACAAATTTGTTTGGCAAAAATTAGGAAAATTTTATGACCTTAAAATAGAATAGGAAGACAGCATTAACAGAAGAAGAACTTAATTTATTTATCTGTCTTGTATACATTATGTCTCTGGCCCAGTGAGACTTTGTGGGGAATGTGAATGGAGCAAGTGAAGCATGTTACAGCTGAAAAATAACAACCGAAGCATAATTCAGATATAAGCAGTTGATGAAAGATGCCATGAAACATCAAAGGTAAAATGCTCAGTACAGAAGAGCTCATCTCTGATACCTAAGAAGGTCACTTCAAGCCAAAGTGGTAAACTGATATCTTCAGAAGCAAGTAAACATGCAGGATCAAGATTCATTTAATAAACAAGCAGGTTATGGAAAGTACCAAGGGAAATTGAAATACTTAATACGGAAGTAATAAAAGATTAAAAGACTAGATTAGCAGGAGCATTAACCTGAACACAAACATATTGCAAATAAAATCTTTTGTGGTTGGCCATGAGAAACATTCGGCTTTATTAAAACTCTAAAAGGAAATCTTATCAAGTGAATGTGTGGTTGAAGTATTAAATTAGTGTCACATTGATCTATACAAAGCAACCAAATGGTGTGAAGGTTATAGAGTCATAGGGTAATAGAGCAAGGTAACAGAACTTTGGGTCCAACTGGTCCAAGCCGACCACAGCATCCTCCCCACTTGCGCAAGTTGCCTGAGTTCAGCCCATAACACTCGACAACAAATGTTTCCAAAAGTAATGCTTCCTCAGAATTTTTTTGTTTATGATAGACTACTGGAGGCTGAACACAAATATAATTTCAGACTGTTTGCATCATGTAGGAAGAACTTGGAGAATGAATAAATTAATTTTTATTGAATATAATGTGCTTAATTGCATAACGGTGCTTAGGTTTTGCAATAGCTCAACAAAGCTAAAACTGTTTTGTTGATGAGTTTCATTTGTATTCAGTGGCTGAAGCTTCTTGCTTAAGTAGCCAACAATAATCAGCCAGCGTTGATGGATTCCAGTTGCCCTGATACCATTTCTCCATGACCGCAATGTCCTGGTTTCCACCATGTTCGTCACTGACAGCGCCAAGATTTATAGGGAAGAAGTCTAAGTGGGAATTTAGAAAATGATTCTTTAGTGACATGTTGCACTTCATGAATTTGTATGATTGAAGCATGTTGTCAACCAGCTGCATGTAGTTCGGTGCTCTGTAGCTGCCAAGAAAATTTTCAACAACATTCTTGAATGCTTTTTATGCAATTTTCTGCAGTCCCACTAGAAGTTCTTCAAATTGCCTGTCATTGATGACCTGTTTGACTTGTGGACCAACAAAAATGCCTTCCTTAATCCTGGCATTAGTTATTCTGACTTGAATTATGAATTGAAATAACTAATGTAGGCGAGTTTTAAAAAATGGTGCGTGATAGGGAAATTTCATGGTGATTTTCATGACCAGCAGCCCAAAATCCATAAGATACACCCAAAAGTATTCAGAAGCAAAAACTTTGTTGTCCAGTGTAACCCTCCAATGAATGGAGAAAATGAATTTACCTACAAGATTGCAATGGAGAAGGAAAACATGCTGGGTAGATTAATTTTAGTCAAAGTTGGTGTATCACTGGTTGGAACGGAATGCATCATAGATTGCTTGATTAAAAAAAACAAGATAGAAATTTCAGAGGCATTGGTAATAAACTTGCAATTATCATTCAATACAGAACTTGCACCAGACTACCAGAGTTAATAAATTTATATCATATTCAAAAAAGGGGAAGTTAGCCCAACATAAGTAACAGGAAGGTTATTGGAAACCATTATTAAGAACACAATAACTTTCATATAGAAAGTCATTTATTAGTCAAGGAGAACCAGCAAGTATTTGTTTAAGGAACTCATATCTGATTGATTTCTTTGCAGTTTTTGATGAAATAACAAGGAAGAGTAGTCTGGTTAATACAATATTCATAAATGTAGATCATCAGCATCCAGCATTTGACACAGGAGTTTGCCAAAAAGATGAGGACCCATGTAATTATGGAGAAAGTAGAAATATGGTTACAAAGCTGATCCAGTGGAAAGAGGCAACAAGTAGTGATAGAGGGCATTTTTCAGACTGGGTAATAGCTTACAGTGGGGCTTAGCAACAATCCTTTTTGGATCAAACACCTTTTACAGTGACTGTACATGTTCTTGTGACTGAACCAAGAGCAACGATGTAAAACTTGCAGATCACGGGAAACTTGGTGGAGCAGCTGATAGTACTGAAGATGCCCTGAACGGGATGGGGAAACGGGCAGAGGCATGGCCATTGGGAATAAGTGCAGAGAAGTGTACAGTGATGCACACCGTGAAGACTCATATGAGGCTAGTTAAGTATATTGAATAGATGAATAATGTTTATAGATGACCAGTGAGACCCCATTATCCATATAAACCAATGTTTAAAAGTGGTTAGAAAGAAAAACTTTTTTTTTCAAAGCAGTACTAGTATTTAGAGGAATAGGATTTTAAAAAAGAGCAGCCATTATACTAAGAATCATCTGTTGGCCATCAGCTAATAAATTGTGGAGAGTTCTGGACATCATATTTAAGAAAAATGTAATGATTTTCCAGAACATGACCAGGTTTGTAAGGGACTTCAGTTATGAGGAGAGATTGTAAAAGCCAAATCTAATCTCCTTGGAATAAAAAAGGTTAAGAGGAGTTTCCAGGAAGGATGAGAGGTCTTAATAGAGACAAACTCTTCTGTTTGGCTAGTGTTCAATGGGTTTTACATTATTCGCAAGAAATTGAGGAAATAGATAATGTTTAGTTTTCACTTTTAGAGAGTTGTTAGGAACTAGAACAATCTCCCTGAAGAAGATGATGGAAGCTGATTCCACAAATATTTTTTAAAAAGAGTTAGTTGGGCTTTGGAGAATAAGAAGCTTATAGATTAAATTCTGGATGTAAGGCTGATCATGCTGCTCTTTTTAGCACAGACACTACTGGCTGCTGGTTCTCCTTTTCTACCACAGGATTCTATGTTCTCTTCAATAACAGAAGATTTCCTATTCCTCATATGCAACAGTCAATTCTTCCATGTTTTCCACACAGAGCTCAGTCCTGTGATTCAACTCAAATTAACTTGAAACTTCAGACACAGTGTGCCAATCATTACTTAAGGTAATTAACACCATCTGCCTCCTGTTCACTTGGAGAACAAAAAGGAAAATCTCCATTAATGACTAAAATATAAAAATAAATGTTTTTGTAGCACATGTGAAACTTATTATATCATCTTCACGGTATTTTAGAAAAGGGCCAGACTGTATCACATTGAATTCAGGTCAGCACTATGTTCAAAATTCAGTTATCCCTTTACAAAAACAATCGTCTTTCTCAGGCACAACACCCTAAATATACAGTAAGGCACTCTTCATTTGAATAACTATTGAAGCATACCTATATACTTAATAAATTAAACCAAAGTTTTATTATCTGTGTCATCATGATATGAGTTCTCTTCAAAGTCTATCGCTTCTATTAGCAGAATGATTTTTCAACACCATTCATGGTTGGATGGGGGAGCATTTCAAAGCTTTGACCTGAACTATTGGTTGTCGGATTACTTGATTGCACACTAGTTTTCATCCAGTCCTATGCTTTTCCTTTACCCACTTGGCACTTAAGTTTTAGGTATGGCTGTTACTGATCTTGGCATATCCTTCTCATCATCATCATCATTATACATTGTGTCATGTGACATAGGTGACCATGGCCATGAACGTTCTTGGCAAATAATTTTACAGAAGTACTTTGCCATTATTTCTTCTGGGCAGTGTCTTTACAGGACGGGTGACCCCAGCCATTATCAATACACTTCAGAGATTGTCTACCTGGCATCAGTGGTCGTAGAACCAGGGATTGTAACACGTACCAGCTGCTCACTTGACCATCCTCCACCTGCTTCCATGGCTTCACATAACTTTGATCGGGTGGGGGAGGGCACTAAGCAGGTGCTACAGATTGCCCAAGGGTGATCTGTGGGCTAGCAAAGGGAAGGAGTGTCTTTCACCTCCTTTGAAAGAGACGTATCTCGACCCTACCACTCTGCTCCTCATTAAACAGGATTGGTTCACTAGTTTAACCTGATCATAATAGCAAACCTTAGATCATAAGACCGCAAGACATAGGGGTAGAATGAGGTCATTCACCCACTAAGCCTGCTCTACCATTCATCATGACCGATTTATTATCCCATTCAACCACATTCCCCTGCTTCGCCCTGGATATCCTGACTAATCAAGAATCTATCAACCTCCATTTTAAATATATCCAATTACTTAGGCTCCAAAGCCATCTGTGGTAATGAATTTCACAGATTTACCTCCCTCTAGCTAAAGAAATTCCTTCTCTTTTTTTCTTTTTAAATCTTTTTATTGAATAAGTATACAAAAAGGTAAGCCATATAGGCACTAATACACTGTTAGAATATAATAAAATTACAGAAGATATTAATACAAAAAAAATAATACAAACAATGTAATTTAAACGTAACGTATCAAGGTAACATAATAGTATACTAATTTTTATATATATATCAATAGAGAAAAGGAAAAAAAAACCCCAAAAAAAAACCCACCGTGCAACTAACTGAAAGCAAAGCAAAGCAATGGGCTAACTTGAAACCAAACAGAGTTAAAAAACTTAAAATCACATCCTCAATCCCGACCTCCATTAAAAACAGTAAAAAAACAAGAAGGGTATATATTACATTAAATGAAAATATTGAATAAAAGATCTCCAGGTCTGTTCAAATTTAAATGAGGAGTCATAAAGATTGCTTCTAATTTTCTCCAAATTCAAGCATAATATCGTCTGAGAAAACCAAAAAAAGGTAGTTGGAGCATTAAGCTCTTTCCAATGTTGTAAGATACATCTTTTTGCCATTAAAGTAAGAAATGCAATCATTCTACGGGCTGAAGGAGAAAGATTACTGGAAATTTTAGGTAGTCCAAAAATAGCAGTAATAGGGTGAGGAGAGATATCTATATTCAATACCTTGGAGATAATATTAAAAATGTCTCTCCAAAAAGTTTCCAGAGTAGGGCAAGACCAAAACATATGAGTTAAAGAGGCTATCTGCCCCGGACATCTATCACAAAAAGGATTAATATGAGAATAAAAGCGAGCTAATTTATCTTTGGACATATGTGCTCTATGAACAACTTTAAATTGAATTAGGGAATGTTTAGCACAGATAGAGGAAGTATTGACTAATTCTAAAATCTGCCCCCGGTCATCCACGGAAATGATAAACCCCAATTCCTGTTCCCAATCTACCCTAATCTTATCAAATGGAGCTTTCCTAAGTTTCATAATAATATTATAAATCATAGCCGTTGCACCTTTCTGACATGGATTAAGGTTAATTATAGTATCTAAAATGTATGTAGGAGGAAGCATTGGAAAGGAAGAAAGTATAGTACTTGGGAAATTTCTAACTTGTAGATATCTAAAAAAATGTATTCTTGATAAATTATATTTATTAGATAATTGTTCAAAAGACATAAGGGAACCATCTAAAAATAAATCCAAAAACCGTGAAATACCCTTAGTTTTCCAAATTTGAAAAGCACGATCCTTAAAAGAGGGAGGAAAAAATATGTTACCTAAAATAGGAATCGCTAACCCAAATTGATTAAGATCAAAAAATTTTCTGAATTGAAACCAAATACGTAAGGTATATTTAACTATCGGGTTAGACACCTGTTTAAGGCGTTTCAAATCAAAAGGAAGAGAGGAACCTAAAATAGAGCCAAGTGTATAACCCTGAACAGATTGTAATTCCAATGCTACCCATTTAGGAATGGATAGTATATCCTGGTCAAGTAACCAAAATTTCATATGTGGAATATTAATTGCCCAATAATAAAATCTAAAGTTAGGTAATGCTAAGCCTCCATCTCTCTTAGCTTTCTGTAAATGTATTTTACCCAGTCTCGGGTTTTTATTTTGCCAAATAAATGAAGAAATTTTGGAGTCGACTTTATCAAAAAAAGATTTTGGAACAAAGATTGGTAATGCCTGAAATATATATAAAAATTTTGGCAAAAAAAACATCTTAACTGCATTAATACGACCAATCAAAGTTAAATATAAAGGAAACCATTTAGATGAAAGTTGAATAATATGGTCAATTAATAGTAAAAAGTTAATCTTAAATAAATCTTTGTATTTACAAGTAATTTTAATCCCAAGATATGAAAAATAATTATTAATCAATTTAAATGGAAAGTTATGATATAAGGGAAGTTGTTTATTAATCGGGAAAAGTTCACTCTTACTAAGATTTAATTTATAACCCGAAAAAAGACCAATTGTGCTAATAGCTCTAAAACAGCCGGGATGGATTTTTGGGGATTAGAAATATATAAAAGTAAGTCATCAGCATAGAGTGATATTTTATGGGACTTTAAGCCCCGAGTCATCCCAGTAATATTTGGAGATTCTCGAATGGCAATTGCAAGAGGTTCTAATACAATATCAAATATTAAAGGACTAAGAGGACAACCTTGTCGAGTACCTCGAAAAAGAGGGAAAAAAGGTGAACTTAAAGAGTTAGTACGGACCGAGGCTACAGGAGAATGATATAACAGTTTAATCCAGGATATAAATTTCGAGCTAAAATTAAACATTTCAAGCACCTTAAATAAATAAGGCCATTCTACTCTATCAAAAGCTTTCTCAGCATCTAAAGAGATAACACACTCAGGAACATTTTGTGAGGGCGTATAAACAATATTTAACAGTGTGCGAATATTATAAAAAGAGTAACGACCTTTAATAAAACCCGTTTGGTCTTCCGAAATAATAGAAGGAAGTACTTTTTCTAATCTATTTGCTAATAACTTAGAAAAAACTTTAGAATCAACATTTAATAAAGATATTGGTCTATAAAATGCACATTGAGCAGGATCTTTATCCTTCTTTAATATTAGAGAGATTGACGCTCTATTGAAAGATTCAGGAAGTTTACCAAGTTTCAAAGAAGCCTCAAAAACCCTACAGAACCAAGGGATTAATGAAGGAGCGAAACATTTATAAAATTCTACGGTAAACCCATCAGGGCCAGGAGCTTTCCCCAAATTCATAGAGAAAATAACATTCTTAATCTCATCCGTGGTAATGGGAGTATCTAACATAGAAGACATATCCTGTGAAATCTCAGGGAAGTCTAGATTATCTAAAAAATCATTCATATATTTAGAATCTCGAGGAGACTCTGATTGATATAAGGAAGAATAAAAGTCACAGAAGGTTTGATTAATCCCCACATGATCAAGTATCAGTCGGTCATTTTGGTTATAAATCTGATTAATTTGAGATTTAGCATAATTAGACTTCAGTTGATTAGCCAACAGTTTGCCAATTTTGTCACTGTATACATAAAATTCATTTCTTGTTTTCTTTAATTGGTTTACAATCGAGGACGAAAGTAATAAACTGTGTTCCATTTGAAGTTCAGTTCTTTGTTTATATAACTCCTCAGAAGGAGCTATAACATATTTCTTATCAATTTCCTTAATCTTGTCCACAATTACCAACTCCTCCTGCTTCAGCTTCTTCCTCAAAGCAGCAGAATACGAGATAATCTGACCACGAGTATAAGCTTTAAAAGTGTCCCAAAGAATGTTGACAGAAATATCCTCTGTATAGTTAATTGTAAAAAAAAGATCAATCTGTTCATTCATAAAGTTAACAAAGTCCGAGTCCTGAAGCAACAGCGAATTAAAACGCCATTGTCTATTATTTTGTATATTGGCCAGAATTTTAATAGAAAGCTTAAGTGGAGCATGATCCGAAATGGTTATAGAATCATAATCACATTTAATCACTGAAGAAATAAGACGAGAATCAATAAAGAAATAATCAATTCTTGAATAAGAATGGTGAACATGTGAAAAAAAAGAAAAATCTTTTTCCTGAGGATACAAAAAACGCCAAATGTCCGTCAACTCAGAATCAGAGAAGAATAAATTAATCAAAGTTGCAGATTTATTAGGTAAGGTCCGTAGAGGAGCCAAACGGTCCAAAGCTGGAGACAAACAGGTATTAAGATCTCCACCCCAGATCAATGAAAACTCATTCAAATTCGGGAACTGATTGAATAATGGTTTATAAAATTCTGGACAGTCCATATTAGGAGCATAAACATTAACCAAAACTACCTTTTTATTAAATAGTAGACCACTAACCAATAGAAATCTACTATTCGGATCAGAAATAATATCATGTTGTATAAAAGTAACTGAGGAGTCTATAAAAATAGAGACGCCTCGAATCTTAGCATTGGAGTTCGAATGAAACTGTTGTTCCTTCCAGAATTTAAAAAAACGTAGTCTGTCCCCCCTCTGCACATGGGTCTCTTGTAAAAATAAAATTTGTGCTTTAAGTCTCCGGAACACTTTAAAAACTTTTTTCCTTTTAATAGGATGATTAAGACCATTAGTATTCCAGGAGACAAAATTAATAATAGACTCCATAAACCCTAAAGTCAACCCGCAACAAGGAGGATTGACGATAGGCTCGACCCATGAACCCGGAAAGGGAACAGAACATACAAGAGATACCGGGAAGAAGAACGCAACCAATACTTCAATAATGTACATAGCCCAAGAAGAAAGAAACTAAAACGTGAAGCCCCTCCCACCACCCCACCCCATGATCCCAGGGCTAAATCTAACGCAGACCAGCCCGAAAGAAGCAAGCACTAAAACTACCTCCATGACTTCCGGTATACGCTCCCTAAAAAAAGTGTAAATATAAAAAAGATCAGCTGATTATTAAACAGTAAAAGAATTTAAAAAAAGATAACTCAATTAAAACAAACACATAATATAACAGAGTAAAAGCCAGAAAATATAAAAAAACCGCAACAAACCCCAGACCCATGAGTAAACAAAACAAAAAAAATGAGATTAACATAAACTAGTTATAAAAAGCTACAAAACAAAATAGATTTTAAAAAAACTACAATATTTAAGGCCACAAAGGAAATACGTAAAATGACGGTGAGGAAATAACCACCCAGAATCCCCTGGGAAAAAGAAAGAAATGACGCAGTTAAAAAGAAAGTTTAGCAACCATATTAAATAATCAAAAATAAACTTTTCTGCCCATATAGGGCAAACAAAAATTAAGACCGACAAATTCACAACCTCCGATCAACGGAGATAGTTAAAAATTACAATTAAGATGTTGAAGGTGAAAATTGATCCAGATAACTCTGGGCATCCGATGGAGATTCAAAAAAATGGAGGGCCACATCCAACGTACGAATCCTTAGACGTGCAGGGTAAAGCAGCGCTGGTTTTAAATCCATCTTGTAGAGTTCCGACATCACAGATCTGTAACGAACCCGTTGATCCCGGATTGGTTTACTGAAATCCTCCACGAATCGGAACTTAAGATCCAGAAAATCAATGTAACCTTTAGATCGAAAGAAACGAAACAGTTTCTCCTTGTCTTGAAAGTAATGAAAACGTAAAATGACATGTCGAGGTTTATCTGACTTAGGCGAGTATGATGGAACTCTGTGAACACGATCCAATAACGGTGGTTGGTCAGGAAATACAGTAGGAAATGCATCTTTTAAAAGTTGAGAAAAATACTTCATAGGGTTATCAGATTCAACAGCTTCACGCACCCCAATCATTCGAAGATTCTGCTGTCGCATTCTGGATTCTAAGTCAGAGTTTTTAAAGGTCAGAAAGTCGAGTTTCTTCTTCATTACATTAATTGTTTCTTCGATTTTCTCCATCTTGAGCTCACTTTGTTGCGTGGATTTTTGAAGATCAGATATAGCCGACCGATGTTCCGTAATAGATATTTGTATCTTCTCGATTGAATCGGCAATTTTCTGGAAACTAGTTGAAATTTCCTCACGAATTAGCTCCGATATAGCTTTCAAAGTCACCGGTGGTTCAGTCGGAGGGAGATCGGTACCTTTCAGTCTACCCGGAGGTTTGCCGAAGAAATTCCTTCTCATCTCTGTTCTTCTATTCAGAGGTGTGCCCTTGGGTCCTAGACTCCCACACTGTAGGAAACAAGGGTTAGGGTTTAATATTGGTGAAAAAACACAATTTCATGCTGTTGATGACTAATGCTACCTTATGGATGTCCAGCTTTAAACTGTTACCCAATCTAACCCATTTGAAAGGTAGGAAGGTCCCTCCTGCCAATGGGCAGGTAAGCCTACAACAAGTCAACAGATGGATGAACACAACCCTGAAGACGGGTCTCAGCCCAAAATGTCAACTGTTTATTCATTTGCATAGATTCTTCTTGATCTGCTGAGTTCCTCCAGCATTGTGTCTGTGTTGCTTTGGATTTTGAACATCTGCAGAATTCTTGTGTTTATGAAGACAAAGTTGATTAGTTTATCCCCTTCTTGGTTCTTTCTCCACATAATGCAGACTCATCCTGGTACGTCAACCTTCAGTATTCATGGGCCTTTCATGATAATAGACATTGACGTTTCCACCCAATGTTCAGTCTGTCTCCTCACTACACTCCCTGATATTTCTGTGTATTGTTTCCAGCGCATTAGAGCACTTATTCACAAGTTGCAAGCAGACCCTGGGTGACAAGCTGTGTCTTTGCTTCTGTTAGACCTAATGCCTTGAGACGTCATAGAATCTAGCGTCAATATTTGCACCCATATACCACTGTACCACCATTTTTAATAGGTCTATCTTGGATGGAAGAGTCTGGCACATTGTCAGTAAGATGATTATGTAATTATGTCAGGCTGTTGCTTGGGACATTATACTCCAGATCTTTGTGAAGACAACTTTGCAGTCTCAACTGGGCTGTATTTGCTGTGTCCATATTTGTTGCCTGGCTTGATCTTGTTCATATTATGGAACACAAAACATAGAAATCTACAACACATTACAGGCCCTTCAGCCCACAATGTTGTGCTGATCATGTAACCTACTCTAGAATCCGCCTAGAATTACCCTACCGCATTACCCTCTATTTTGCTAAGCTCCATGTACCTATCTAAGAGTCTCTTAAAAGACCCTATTACATCCGCTTCCACTACCGCCGCCAGCAGAGCATTCCACACACCCACCACTCTCTGTGTGAAAAACATACCCCCGACAACCTCTCTGTACCTACTTCCAAGCACCTTAAAACAATGCCCCACATGTTAGCCACTTCAGCCCTGGGAAAAAAATCCTCTGGTTATCCACACGATCAATGCCTCTCATCATCTTATACACCTCTATCAGGTCACCTCTCATCCTCCGTCGCTCCAAGGAGAAAAGGCTAAGTTCACTCAACCTATTCTCATAAGGCACACTCTTCAATCCAGGCAACATCCTTGTAAATCTCCTCTACACTCTTTCGATAGTATCCACCTTCTTCTCGTATTGCAGTGACCAGAACTGAACACTGTCCTCCAAGTGGGGTCTGACCAAGGTCTTACATAGCTGTAACTTTACTGCACGGTTCTTGAACTCAGTCCCATGGCTGATGAATGCCAACACACCATACACCTTCTTAACAACACTGTCAACCTGCGCAGCAACTTTGAGTGTTCTATGGACACAGACCCCAAGATCTCTCTGATTCTCAACACTGCTAAGAGTCTTGCCATTAATATTATATTCTGTCTTCAAATTTGACTTACCAAGATGAACCACTTCACACTTACCTGGGTTGAAGTCCATCTGCCATTTCTCAGCCCAGTTCTGCATCCTACCAATGTCCCATAATAACCTCTGACAACCCTCCAGACTATCTGCAACACCCCCAACCTTTGTGTCATTACTAACGCACTCTTCAACTTCAAGAGAAAAGGTCCCAGAACAGATCCCTGTGGAATACCACTGGTCACCGACTTCCATACAGAATATGAACCATCTACGATAATTTCTCCAATAACTTGCCCACTGCATTCAGGCTCACTGGTCTATTATTTCCTGGGTTATCTCTACTTCCTTTCTTGAACAAGTGAACAACATTTGCAACCCTCTAATCCTCCAGTCCTTCTCCCGACCCTATTGATGATGCAATAGGCTCAGCAATCTCCTTCTTCACTTCCCACAGTAGCCTGGGGTATATCTCATCCAGTCCCAGAGACTTATCTAACTTAATGCTTTTTAAAAGCTCCAGCACATCCTTTTTCCTAATATCTATATGCTTAAGTGTTTCAATCCGCTGTAAGTCATCCGGACATTTGCCAAGGTCCTCTTCCCTGGTGAATACTGAAGCAAAGTATTCATTAAGTACCTCCGCTACCTCCCCATCTCCATGCACACGTTTCCACTATCGCACCTGATTGGTCCTATTCTCACACGGTTCATCCTCTTGCTCCTCACATACTTGTAGAATGCCTTGTAATTTTCCTTAAACCTGCTTGTCAATGCCTTCTCATGGCCCCGTCTAGCTCTCCTAATTTCATTCTTAAGTTCCTTCCTGGCAACCATGTATTTTTCCAGAACTCCGTGAGTACCTAGTTTCTTGAACCTTTCATAAGTTTTCTTTTCTACTTAACTAGATTTTCTACATCGTTTGGTACACCATGGTTCTTTTACCCTACCACCCTTCCCCTGCCTCACTGGAACATGCCTATGCAGACACCATGCAAATATTCCCTGAAAATTTGCCACATTTCTGACCTGCATTCCCCTGAGAACATCTGCTCCCAAGTTCCTGCCTAATAGCATCATATTTTCCCCCACCCAATTAAGTGTTTTCCCAAATTGTCTGCTCCTATACCTCACCAGCGCTATGGTAAAGGAAACAAAGTTGTGATCACTATCTCCAAAATGGTCTCCACTGAGAGATCTGACACCTGACCAGGTTCATTTCCCAACACCAGATCACATACAGCCTCTCCTCTAGTTGGCTTATCTACATGTTGCTTCAGGAAACCTTCCTGAACACACTTAACATACTGCATCCCATCTAAACCCCCTGCTCTAAGGAGCAGTCAATATTAGGAAAGTTAAAATCACCCATCACAACCCTGTTATTATTGCACCATTCCAGAACCTGCCTCCTATCTGCTCCTGTTTCTATTGGGGGGGGGGGGTGGTCTATAAAAAACATCCAGTAGAATTATTGCTCCCTTCCTGTTTCTGACTTCTGACTAATATTTATACATAGCCGTTTGTTACAACTAAGCCACTTACTCAGTTTCAAAGGATACTTAAATGCTGAACATGTTACTCTAGCCCTAAAAACCAATTACATTTCCTTTACTGATGGACATCAGTAAACTGTGAAGTTTCAAGGTCACCATTATCAAAACTGGTATCTTTTGAAGTATTTCAGATAATTTAACCATTTAAATTAATTAGAAATCATTACTCAGGGCTTGAAGGTTAATAGTCCATAACGACCATGGTGCTGCCACTGAATTTCGAAGGGCAACAATTAGGCTTCCCATTGTGGGAATCAATACTTGGGCAGTGTGAAGGTAGCTCACTACATGTTTGCCTAAGCTGGAATGTCAACCAGGTCTTCCAGTTATGGCCTGTCCCTTTATCTGAGCCTCAATTAGGTGAAATGAAATCTATAGCTAACAGTATGTACTTGTTGTTAGGTCTTGTTTTGAACTCTGAACTCCTCAACAAATCTCTTTCACCTGCCACAGACAAAACCAACACCTGTATAAAGGCCAGGTTACATAGGAGCTGTAATGGGTGATCAAATGAGAAACCCTGTCTGTAATGTCTTAGAGTTCCCCTTCCCCACACCGACACCACTCCCAAACACCACCATCACATCTGGAACCTTTCTTTGAGGTACACAAAGGTTTCATATATGCCCATATCTATGGATCCTTTATGGGTAACGAGCAAGGCTAGCTGGAGCCCTGGCACTGGAAATTAAGGGAACAGCCCTTGTCTCCTGAAGAGGCAGTTGTTGTTAGAGGCACAATGGATAAGCTGAAGTGGGCTTCAGTCACCAAAGCTCCCTGGAAGATGGCAATTACCATTTATTTCTCCATGCTTCAACTTGGAGGACTTGGACACATGTCCAAAATTATGCAGAAGCCAAGACACCAAAGACTGCACTGATTTTCCCGGCACATCTGGTAGACCAGAGCTCTGGCAACAATGAATGGCATCTTGAAGAATTAAACTCTTGACATATTATCTCTGCCATGAAACAGTTGCTATGAGAAGACTTTTGAAATGTAGGTATACTCATGGCCAGAGCCTCTCTCCTCCTTTCCCTTTGGCCTCAGTGGTACGCAAACTTGTCTTCAGACCCTCTGTAGTAGGAATTATGTTGGAAGATAAATGGATCACAATTAAAATCCCCATTTTTAAAGGAAAGATTAGCTTTATTTGTCACTGTATATTGAACCATACAGTGAAATCCATCATCTGCATCAAATCAAATCAACAAGGATTATGCTGGGTAGTCAGCCCAATCCTCCCTGGATCTGTTGCCACACTTTCAGTTCCAATATAGCATACACATAACTCACTAACCCTAACCATACATCATTTGTTTGGAATGTAAGAGGAAACCAGAGAACCCGGAGGAAGCACACATGGTCACAGAGAGAACATCTAAACTCCGTACAGACTACAGCAGCAATCGAATCCCGATCTTACAGCTAGCGCTAACCGCTACGCCACGGTGCTGCTCCACTTCTTAAATAAAATGGCAACCTCTACTTCAAGAAGATGTTGGACACCATGCGGCCACTTATTTCTTTGAACAACACTCTCCTCCCATGCAATAATCAATGATCCTACCAATAAAGGGAGGACTTAGAACATAGAACATAGGACAGTACAGTTCAGCACGGGGACAGGCCATTCAGCCCTCACTGTTGTGCCAAACCAGCTAGAAAGTAAGTCAAAAAACACCCAAACACTAATCCTTCTAACCTACATGATGTCCATATCCCGCCATCTTCCTTACATCCACGTGTCTGTCCAAACACCTCTTAAAAACCTCTGGTGTATTTGCTTCTACCAACATACCATGCAGCACATTCCAGGCATCCATGATTCTCTGAGTAAAAAAAAATTACCCCTCACACCCCCCCTTGAACCTAACTCCCTCTCACCTTCAATGCATGCCCTCTGGTATTAGGTATTTCAACCCTCAGAAACTGATACTCTCTGTCCACTCTATCTATGCCCCTCATAACCTTGTAAACCTCTATCAGATCTCCGCTCAGCCTCCAGTGCGCCAGAGAAAACAACACAAGTTTATCAAGCCTCTCGTGATAGTATATGCCCTCGAAACCAGGCAGCATCCTGGTAGACCTCTTCTGCACCTTTTCCAAAGCCTCAGCATCCTTCCTACAGTGGAGTGACCAGAACTGAATGCAATACTCCAGGTATGGCCCAACCAAAGTTTTATTAAGTCGTAACATAACCTCTTGACTTTGAACTCTATGTCTCAACTCATAAAAACAAGCATTCCATAAGCCTTCTTAACCACCTTATCAACCTCTATAGCCACTTTCAAGGAGCTATGAACTTGGATCCCAAGCTCTCTATGCTCAGCAACACTGTTAAAGATCTTGCCCTTAACAGTGTACTCTCTCCTTGCATTTGCCTTTTAAAGTGGAACACCTTATATTTCTCTGGGATAAATTCCATCTCCCATTACTCTGCCCATATCTGCAGCTGATCTATATCATGCTGTATTATTTACCAGTCTTCTACACTATCCACAACTCCACCAATCTTGGTATAATCCACTAACTTACTAACACACCCATCTACATTTTCATTGGGGTCATTTATATACATTACAAACAGCAGAAGTCCTAGCACAGATCCCTGTGGAACACCACTAACCACAGACTTCCAGCTTGTATAATTAGCTTCAACCATTACTCTGTCTTCTATGCACCAGCCAATTCTGAATCCGAACAGCCAATTCGCCACGGACTCCATGCATCTAAATCTTCTGGATTAGCCTCCCACGAGGAACTTTGTCAAATGCCTTACTAAAATCAGTGTAGTCAACATCCACTTCCTTACCTTCATCCATCTCTCTCATTACCTTGTCAAAAAACTCAATCAAGTTCGTAAGGCACAACCTACCATGCATAAAGGCATGCTGGCTCTCCTTAATTAGGCCATGGGTTTCCATATGCTCATATATCCTATCCCTAAGAATTTTCTCCAGCAATTTCCTTACAACTGGTGTGAGACTCACCAGTCTATAGAACCCAGGACTTATCCCTTATTACTTTCTTACATAGAGGTGCAACATTAGCCACTCTCCAATCCTCCAGGACCTCACCTGTGGCTAGAGAGAACATGAAAATACTGGTTAAGGGCTAGAAATCTCACCTCTTGCCTCCTTCAATAACTTGGGATAAATCCCATCAAGCCTTGGTGACTTATCCACCTTAATACTACTGCGCTACTGTTACTGCTACTGTGAGATCAAGAATCTCCGGAGACGAAGGCCCCAAATCCTCGGCTTTGCGTATCGCCTGTTGCCGGGGCTGGGGTCGAAACGCTCGGCAGAGATGGTGCGCGGTGCTCGGTGCTGAATAGGTGGTCGGAGGCTCGGAGTTTTTTAGACGGATTCGGAGTCGGACTGTGGTGGGATGCTTCCAGGTTGCTGCATCGGCAAGTTGGCGGCACTGGGGGTTTACCGTCTGCTTGAGATAATGGGACTTTCGAGAGATTTTGAGACTTTTACCGTGCCATGGTCTGTTCTTATCAAATTACGGTATTGCTTTGCACTGTTGTAACTATATGTTATAATTATGTGGTTTTTTTGTTAGTTTTTAAGTCGGTTTGTCATGTGTTTTCGTGATATCATTCTGGAAAAGCATTTTTATCATTTCTTAGTGCATGCATTACTAAATGACAATAAAAGGGGATTGCGTGTCCTCATAATCATAATCATAATAATACTCAGTAAGAGGCCCAGCCACTTGCTCCTCCTTGACCGCAAAATGCCCAGATGTATTTATACACTCAGCACTGATCTCCTGGTCCTCTATTTCCTTTTCTTAGGTAAATACTGAAGCAAAGTACTCAATAAGTACCTCACTCACATTCTCTGCATCCAGGCAAATGTTTCCCCCTTTGTCATTGGGTGGTCCTGCCCTCTCCCAAGTTATCCTTTTATTCTTGATGAATGTATGGAATGCCCTGGGATTCACCGTAATTCCACTTGTCATGGACTTTTCCCCTTCTGGCTTTCCTATTTCCTTTCTTGAGTTCTTTTCTGGCTTCTTCATAATCCTTGGATGACCATTTGATCCTAACTTCCGAAGGCTTACATATTCTTCCTTTTGATTTCTGTCTAGACATGGTTTCCTATGCATGGTTCACTTCAAGTGTATTTACGTGGCAGAAAAACATTAGTAATTTTTCCTCCCTACTCCCCACCCCTGCATCTTGCTTAAAACTAATTTGAATTGCAGAATTACTCAGCAGATCAGACAGTGTGTGTGGAGATTGAAACAAGAATTGGCATTTCAGATCAATGTTGTTTCAGCAGAATTGAGAGAAGTTACAAATCAAACACATGCTAAGATGTAGAGAACTGAGTGAGGGCTGTTCCACATCATGACTTTAGATCAGAATTGTGTTCAAGGTCAAAGACTAAGAAATCGGAGTGGGATGTGAAGTAAAGTGACAGGAAACTGGAAGATCAGGGTCACCCTTCTAGACGAATGTAACAGTTTGACAAATTAGTCACCTAACCTGCATTCGGCTTCTCCTATATAGAGATCACTCTGTGAATGCTCCTTGAGTTCCTTGATGTTGGAAAAGTAAGAAATTATGAGAGAGTGTTTCATCTCCTGTGGTTACCTGGTGTTAGCAAGGGTAACACCTTAGATACAATAACCAGCTGGGCACAGAGAGAACCTGTATTTACTGACAAGTACCTTTGTTGTCTCAACTGACAAGCATGTGAATTCACAAACTATGCACCTGTGTGCATACTCACTAGGTTTCCCTGACTCTCCTAAATAGTCAAAGAATAGAAATGATAATACCCAGGCAAAGGAGTCTACACTCGTCAAGTGTTCCTTGTAGTCCCAATCCACTCTCCACGTGTCTGACGTGGCATTGCTCACCCATATCTGTGCAGGGTATTATCCGGAATTGTCGCTGCCTTGCATTCGAAACCTCTCCTTTTATACACTTTCCTCACCTGTTCAAATATTGTATTTCAATCTCGTTGGCTCAAGGTCACCTGACTGACCTGGTCCAAGACAGCGTCCATTTATTGCCCTCTTCCACAAGTGACAACTGTTCATAGCTCTTTTTCTTCAACCTAGTAACCAGCTCAAATCACTCAGGGTAGTCACAAACCTGCATGTTATATCATACCAACATCCCACAAATAACTTCTTATTTGGAAATCAACTCTAGCCCAGCAGATTACTTGGAACATCTTTGTCTCTACTTTAAAACAATTATTCAACCAAGCAAAGCCACTTCACAAAATGGAGGATACATAGTAGCTTCACAAAATGGCAGCCTCCACTCCTTCGACCTCATGTCAAGAACAAAGTCAATTGGTCAGTCTATTTCCACTGTCCTTGATTCACTCAAATTCACTGGTTTGTAAACTGTAGTTCTTCCTAGCCAATATCTCCCTCCTCTTCATCCAAAGGTATTTATCTTAGGATTATTATCCTTCTCCTTCAGTTGACTATGCATAGGAATGTCATGGACCCCCGCACCGCCACCCCCCATCACCACCACATAGGGGTGTGCAACACTAACAAGATAAATTTGAACAGGAAATCAAAAGGCTTTGCAGGGAAGTGAACATAGAACATAGAACAGTACAACACAGTACAGGCCCTTCGGCCCACAATGTTGTGCCGATCCTTAAACCCTGCCTCCCATTTAACCCCCCACCAACCTTAGATTCCTCCATATACCTGTCTAGTAGTCTCTTAAATTTCACTCGTGTACCTGCCTCCACCACTGACTCAGGCAGTGCATTCCACGCACCAACCACTCTCTGAGTAAAAAACCTTCCTCTAATATCCCCCTTGAACTTCCCACCCCTTACCTTAAAGCCATGTCCTCTTGTATTGAGCAGTGGTGCCCTGGGGAAGAGGCGCTGGCTATCCACTCTATCTATTCCTCTTATTATCTTGTACACCTCGATCATGTCTCCTCTCATCCTCCTTCTCTCCAAAGAGTATAGCCCTAGCTCCCTTAATCTCTGATCATAATGCATACTCTCTAAACCAGGCAGCATCCTGGTAAATCTCCTCTGTACCCTTTCCAATGCTTCCACATCCTTCCTATAGTGAGGTGACCAGAACTGGATACAGTACTCTAAGTGTGGCCTAACCAGAGTTTTATAGAGCTGCACCATTACATCGCGACTCTTAAACTCTATCCCTTGACTTATGAAAGCTAATACTCCTTAAGCTTTCTTAACTACCCTATCTACCTGTGAGGCAACTTGCAGGGATCTGTGGACATGTACCCCGAGATCCCTCTGTTCCTCCACACTTCCAAGTATCTTGCCATTTACTTTGTACTCTGCCTTGGAGTGTGTCCTTCCAAAGTGTACCAGGCTCCCACCTCTCCGGGTTGAACTCCATCTGCCACTTCTCAGCCCACTTCTGCATCTTATCAATGTCTCTCTGCAACTTTGACAATCCTTTACACTATCCACAACACCACCAACCTTTGTGTCATCTGCAAACTTGCCAACCCACCCTTCTACCCCCACATCCAGGTCGTTAATAAAAATCACGAAAAGTAGAGGTCCCAGAACAGATCCTTGTGGGACACCACTAATCACAATCCTCCAATCTGAATGTACTCCCTCCACCACCACCCTCTGCCTTCTGCAGGCAAGCCAATTCTGAATCCACCTGGCCAAACTTCCCTGGATCCCATGCCTTCTGACTTTCTGAATAAGCCTACCATGTGGAACCTTGTCAAATGCCTTACTAAAATCCATGTAGATCACATCCACTGCACTACCCTCATCTATATGCCTGGTCACCTCCTCAAAGAACTCTATCAGGCTTGTTAGACATGATCTGCCCTTCACAAAGTCATGCCTTCTGTCCCTGATCAGACTATGATTCTCTAAATGCCCATAGATCCTTTCTCTAAGAATCTTTTCCAACAGCTTTCCCACCACAGATGTAAGGCTCACTGGGCTATAATAACCCGGACTATCCCCACTACCTTTTTTGAACAAGGGGACAACATTCGCCTCCCTCCAATTCTCCGGTACCATTCCCGTGGACAACGAGGGCATAAAGATCCTAGCCAGAGGCTCAGCAATCTCTTCTCTCGCCTCATGGAGCAGCCTGGGGAATATTCCGTCAGGCCCCGGGGAGTTATCTGTCCTAGTGTATTTTAACAACACCAACACTTCCTCTCCCTTAATATCAACATGCTCCAGAACATCAATCTCACTTATATTGTCCTCACTGTCATCAATTTCCGTCTCATTGGTGAATACCGAAGAGAAGTACTCATTGAGGACCTCGCTCACTTCCACAGCCTCCAGGCACATCTTCCCACCTTTATCTCTAATCAGTCCTATCTTCACTCCTGTCATCCTTTTGTTCTTCACATAATTGAAGAATGCCTTAGGGTTTTCCTTTACCCTACTCGCCAAGGCCTTCTCATGGCCCCTTCTTGCTCTCCTCAGCCCCTTCTTAAGCTCCTTCACCTAAAGGAAAAGGTTATTGATTTACAGGGACATAGAAGTATGGATTTGATGCATATGAAACAGTTTCAGCTAAAATGTGAGAAACAAGTTAAATAAAAGAGTAAAAAGGAGGAAGCAGCCAAGTAGTTAAGACTGAGATGAAGGAATTGAAGAAAGAGGCAGTGAATTAAAGTCGGTTATGAATGTGGTACAGAAATCAGTACACGAAAAGAAAAATAACACTAACTTCATAAGAAGTGTTCAAAGCAGATACAGAAGCTGCAGGACCAGCTTGCTGCACAGAGAGGAATGGGATGTGCTTTTTGAAAGCGGGGCGGAGAGTGAATATGGAGATATAGATTGGAGCAGTTCAGCAGATGATGTGGCCAGATACGGTTACACTAACAAGGAAGTGCCTTTTCTGAAGATGCCCCACCAGCATACAATCTTAAGGAACTGATGGTGCCAATGACACCACTGTCCCCCCTAGTTACTGTCAGAAAGTGGGGAGCCAGCACAAGAAATCAAAACCAGAATGTCCCATTCAGGATACAGCAGTTGAGAGATATTGCTGAAGGTATTGGGACATACATGTTCAGCGACGATCCTCAGGAGCTGTTCCGGGCAACTAGTCATCAAAGAGTAATACAGGGTCTATGATGAACTGATTGTAATGTGGTTGCAACCAGATACACACTCAGCCTTGCCAGATATACAATGACAAGGTCGGGGAACAAATGAGGAATTGAAATTCCTCTGTTATAGGTGTTAACAGAGAGGACCAGGTAGACACAGTGGCCATATGTTACCAGAGGAGAGGTGAACATTTTTCCACTGCATTTGCATCCTGTTTATGAATGGCATTCCAAGGGGTAAATAGAACAGCACTACATTGAGACCATTTAGGACTAGAGTCCTTACATAGATGGTTAGGGACACTGGTGTCTCACTGTACTGATGAATCTAAAATGCCTTTGGAAATGTGGTCCCACTGACCCTACACATACTGAGAGATGGGCACTGTACAAAATCTGTAGAGCATGAGAAAAGGAGACACAAATGCAAGCAATAGGGAGGTACTGAGAGAAAAGAGAGTGGGTTTTACTGAGATGGAAGAAGCCTAAATATTCCTTGCCATTGTTCACATTGCTACCTGATCTGCAACTATTTTCCAGCATTTTCTGTTTCCATTTCAAACTTCCAGCAATCATAGTATGTTGCATTGTGTTAACATATTTCCTTCCATACACCTCATTTTGCTATAAAAAGGGTAAAACTCTAAAATGTAAATGCAGAGTTACAACTTAATTACAGATGTTTTTGGTTATATTCTTGAGCCATGTTATCAAAAACCTTTCCTGCAGCAGTTTACAAGCTTTCCCTTTTCCTTCCTCTAATGAAGGAGTATAAGGCTGTCTTGCTGTGATTTTTATTGGTAAGTGGATCAAAGTTATGGCAAACATTGCTATTTGATTTTCATCTGCTTTTATGATGTTCCTATAAAAGGAAAACACATGAATTCTTTTTTATTATTAGCCTTTAACCTCACCACAGCTCCTTTGCTGTGACTGGGAAGAGCCAGCAAGGATGAGGAGTTGGACTTTGGCAGACACTCATGTTAAAGCTGGCCCTTTTTTATACCAAGCCAAAGGAACCTGGTGACAACCTAAATAAGGCATTTGAGAAGAGTGCTGGGTGTGACAGGAAGAGGTCCAATAAAGAACAGCACCATCAGATGAGCAAAAGGACTGAGCAATCTATACCACATCATGGGAAAAGAATTAAGTGCACATTTATATAAAATGTCTTTGTTGCCCAATTAATCCATTCGCTAAAATGGTTTGTATGTAATTGGGCAATGCACACAAAATGGTGGAGTAACTCTGCAGGTCGGGCTGCATGTATGGAGGGAAATGAACAGACTTGATGAAGGGTCACGCCTCGAAACATTGACTGTTTATTTCCCTCCGCAGATGCTGTCTGGCCTGCCGAGTTCCTCCAGTATTTTGTGCATGTTGCTTTTCAGCATCTGCAGAATCTCTAGTGTTCCTCAAAAGTAACTGAAACACTTTTAACTTTTTGGCAATCTTCTCCTCAGTTGATTTCCCTTGATCAGCATAGTGGTAAACTGAAGGTGTAGCCAGGTTCCAATCAGCCATTGCCAATAACATTGTCAGCTCCAGTCCACTGGTAGGCCACTGAAGATTTGCACAAGGCTGTGACTTGCTTAAAAGGTGTCTATCACTTCAGTTCTTATCAGAATTGTCAGATGATTGACCTCAGAATCAATGAGGCCTGATCAATATTAACTGGACATGTTTGGGCAATGGTGGCTGTGGACGATACTTTGCATTTATGTCAGTGTGCTTTTATGTCTTTGAACAGGTGAATATTTAGCTGTGTCGGACAACAATCAAATGTCGGTTGTTCAAGCCGTAAGACCATAAAACATAGGAGCAGAATGAGACCATTCAGTCCATCGAGTTTTCTCCGCCATTTCATCACAGCTGATCCATTTCCTTCTCAACCCCATTCTCCTGCTTTCTTCCCATAACTAATCAAGAACCCATCAACCTCCACCCTAAAAGCACCCAGTGACCTGGCCTCCACAGCCGCCTCTGGTAATGAATTCCACAGATTCACCAACCTCTGGCCAAAGAAATTCCTCCTCATCTCTGTTCTAAATGGACATCCCTCTATATTGAGGCTGTGCCCTTTGGTCCTAGACTCCCCAACCAAATGAAGCATCCTCTTTACATCCACTCTATCTAAGCTTTTCAATGTTTGACATGTTTCAGTGAAATCCCTCCTTACTCTTCTAAATTCGAGTGAGTACAGGTCCAGAGTCATCAATCATTCCTCATATGATAAACCTTTCATTCCCAGAATCATTCTCGTGAACCTCCTCTGAACTGTCTCCAATGTTAGCACATCCTTTCTTAAATATGGGGTCTTCACGAGTGTCTTATACAGCCACAGCATTACATCCTTGCTTTTATATTCTAGTCCTCTTGAAATTAATACTAACATTGCATTCACCTTCCTCACCACCAATTTAACCTGCAAAATAACCTTTAGGGAATCCTGCAAAAGGACTCCCAAATCCCTATGCATCCCTCAGATTTTTAAATTTTCTCCTCATTTAGGAAATAGTCTATGCTTTTATTCCTTCCTCCAAAGTGCATGACCATACACTTCCTGACACAGTATTCCATCTTTCCATCTGCCACCTTGCTGCTTATTCCCCTAAGTTGTTCTGCAGCCTTCCTACTTCCTCAACACTACCTGCCCTCCCCCCTATCTTCGTATTGTCTGCACACTTGGCCAGAAAACCATCAATTCCATCATCCAAATCATTGACATACAACATTTAAAGAAGCATTTCCAACACAGACCCCATTGGAACACCAATGGCCACCAACAGCCAATCCAAAAAGGATCTATTTATTACCATTTTTGCCTCCTCCTCTGCCCCCTTCCCTTCTGAGCCACGGCGCCAGACTCAGTGACAGAGTCCCAGCCGGTGCAGCACCCCCGGTAACTCATTCTCCCCAACAGCATCTAAAACGATATTCTTGGTATTGAGGGGAAAGGCCACAGGAGTGCTCGGTACCAGCTGCCTATATTCCTTCCCTCTCCGAACAGTCGCCCATTCACCTGCCTCCTGCAACCTAGGGGTGACCAGCTCCCTGTAGCTCCTGCCTTTCACCTCCTCATTCTCCCATATATGTCGAAGGTCATTGAGTTGCAGCTCCAGTTCCTTAACACGTTCTCCGAGGAGCTCCAGCTCAGTGCGACTGGTACAGATGTGGTTATCCGGGAGGGTGGAGGGCTCCCAGGATTCCTCACATCCCACAAGGAACAAAACACACCCCTTGGAGTCATTCTCGCTGTCCTAACTATGCACTTTAGACGAAGAATGAGAGAGAAAAAGCTTACCAGATACTTACATCACCCAATCCTGTTGAGCCAAAGCCAAAAGTCTCCCACTCTGACACTGTCCCACTCCAACAGTGGGCATCTAATTATTGAAAAGGAGAAATAAAGAACACAAAAATAAATTGATGAAAAAGTAGATCACCATCTCCTTCAAGTCTGTACCCGCATTCAATATGATTACAGTTCAACTCAAATGTTTCAATTATTTATCTTTCTTTTCCTTAAATATTTCTAATGATGGGGCCTCTACCATCTCAGAATCCGGAGATTAACTCCCTCTGAGAGGTTAATACATTTTAAATTAAATCAAGGGGTTGATTTTTCTGTCACTGCCTTGTTTTAGTACTGATAAGTGTAGTGCAGTGCAGTTATCATATTTATGATTATTGATGTGGCCAACAAAACAGGAAGGTTGTTTAACAGAATCAAACGAAAGTACAATAAATAAATTCTACTCAGATTCCTGAGATCTAGGAAGCACAAGTCAGAGAACATGGAAATGTAAGAAGAAAATGCTGCAAAAACTCAGTAGGGTCAGGTAGTATTTGCATAAAGAGAATTAGAGTTAATATTTCATATCCTTTACAAGAACTGTGAAGAGAAAGCATGCTAGGTTTAAGTTGCAGAGAAGCAGGACGAGGTGGATAGGACGGAGAGAAGATACCATAATTGCTGAATAAAATACTACAAACTTATCCAAGTTATTTTGCTTCAAGTTAATGTAGGTTTCTTAATGTGGAAGATTCTGGAGCTATTTTTGTCACCAAAGTATGTAATCCTGGCGTCTGTTTAGCATCTGAAGTCAAGTGGTGTCTGGACAGAGTTACTGTTACAAAAGTAGTAAAATAAAAAAGAATACCTGTCTTTGCAAGCAAGTGAACAGATGTCTTATGAGAGGCATACATAATAGGTCTGTATCTCTGGCGAGAGACATTAGGGGTTGTGCTTTCCCCTGTATCAGAATCTATCTAACAGCTACAGGCTGATGTAATATTGTTTGTTGCAAAGTAATTTCAGTGAACAGCATTCATGCTTGTGGGTCTATCAAAGGGGACATTAGTAAAATTAGGCACGAGAGTAAGTAAAGCAGTACTACCTCAAATAAAATCTTTTCATCAGCGTCACCAAACACACTTGGAGACAGCACAAGGCTGGAGGTTTCCCCAAGTAAACAGCCTCATACACTTTCAAACTAAACAAGTGCCCTCATGAGTTCCAAACTGCTAATGTGTAACCAGTGTGGTTCATCATACTGGCGTGTGTCTGTTATTAGCTGTCAAGATGTTTTATTGTTAGACAGATCATTATTACCCACTCCTGTTCACTTTCAGTTCAGAGTTTAGAGTAAACACCACCAATCACACAGCATGTTCAAGTGTATATTTGGCATGTAAAAAATGGATGTGGCATCATCAGATTTGCTTCCTGCTCTTCTGCAACCACATTTTCTCCTTCCTCCTGTGATCTTTAATTGAAACTATGATTTTTTTCATGAACATATTAAAGACAGAAAAGATATGCAATAGAGTCATAGAACACTACAGCATTGAAACAGGCCTTTCGGCCCATCTAATCAATGCCAAACCATTAATTTGCCTTGTCGACCTGCCCTGGGACCATAGCCCTCCATACCTCTCCCATCCATGTACCTATCTATTTATTTTAAATATTGAAATCAAACCCGCGTCCACCACATATGCTGGCAGCTTGTTCCACACTTCCACCACCCTCTGAGTGAAGAAGTTCCCTTTAAAATTTCACCTTTCACCCTTAACCCATGATCTTTAGTTGTAGTCTCACCCAGCCTCAGTGGAAAAAGCCCTCTTGCATTAACCCTAACTATACCCCTCATAATTGCGTATACCTCTATCAGAGCTCCCCTCAATCTCTTAGGTTCTAGTCTAACTTATTCAACCTTTCCCTATAACTCAGTCCCAGCGACATCCTTACAAATTTTCACTGCACTCTTCCAATCTTATTGACATCTTTCCTCCAGGAAATGATCAAAACTACACACAATACTCCAAATTAGAGCTCACCAACATCTTATACAATTTCACCATAACATCCCATCTGCTGTACTCAATACTTTGATTTATGAAGACTAATGTGCCAAAAGCTTTCTTTACGATCCCATCAAGCAGTGACACAACTTTCAAGGAATTATGGATCTGTATTCCCAGATCGCTTTGTTCTACCGCACTCCTCATTGCCCTACCAATCATCATGCAAGTCCTACACTGGTTGGTCCTTTCAAAGTGCGACAACTCACACTTGTCTACATCAAATTCCATCTGCAAATTCTTTGGCCCAATTTTCCAACAGATCCGTATCCCAGTGCAAACTTTGATAGTCTTCTTCACTATCCATTACATCCCCGATCTTATTGTCATCCGCAAATTTGCTGATCCAGTTTGCCACATTATCACCCGGATCGATGTTATAGATGACAAACAATAATGGACCCAGTGCCAATCCCTAAGACACTTCACTATTCACAAGCCTCCAGTCAGTGAGGTAACCATCTACTACCACTCTCTGGTTCCTCCTCCAAAGTCAATGTCTAATCCAATTTAATATCTTTTCTACTTATGATTTATAATTTAAATTTTTAATATTTACTATTGATTTGTACTCCAGGGAGCGGGAAGCGCAGAATCAAATATCGCTGTGATGATTGTACATTCTAGTATCAATTGTTTGGCGACAATAGAGTATAAACTATAAAGTAAAGTACCTCATCTTGAATGCCAAGCAACTGGAACTTCTTAACCAACCTCCCATGTGAGGCATGTCAAAGGCCTTACTGAAGTCCATGTAGACAACATCAGCTTTCCTGCTAACTTTCTCGAAATTCGTTAGACATGACTTACCATGCAAAAAAACCATGTTGACTAGCCCTAATCAGTCCATGTCTATCCAAATACTTAAATATCCTGTCCCTTAGAATACCATAAAATAACTTTCACCCTACTGATGTCAGGTTCACCAGCCTATAATTTCTGGTATATTCTTAGAGCCTTTCTTAAACAACATCAGCTATCCTCCAGTCCTGCGACACCTCGCCCTTGGCTAAGGGTGTTTTAAATATCTCTGCTACATCTTGTCAAGCCCTGGGGATTTATTCACCCTAATTTGCCTCATGACAGCAAGCACCTCCTCCTCTGTATTCTATATAGGGTGGTTGACCTCGCTGCTGTTTTGCCTCACTTCTACAGACTCTGTGTCCATCTTACGAATAAATACTGATGCAAAAAACTCCATTTAAGATCTCCCCATCTATTTCAGCTCCACGCTTAGATTTCCACTTTGATCTTCCAGAGGACTAATTTTGTCCCCCGCTATCCTTTTGCTCTTAACATAACTATAGAAGCCCATAGGCTTCTACTTCACCTTATCGGCTAGAGCAACCTCATGCCTTCCTTTATCCCTCCAGATTTCCTTCTCACGTGTTCTCTTACATTTCTTATACTCCTCAAGTACTTCATTTGTTTATACCTCCATTTTGTAACCAGGGCCATAACATCTCTTGTAAATCAAGGTTCCCAGAAACCGTTATCCTTGCCTTTTATTCTGACAAAAATGTACTGCACAAACTCTGTAGTCTCAAAAATTTCACTTTTGAAGGACTCCCACTTACCAAGTACACCTTTGGCATAGGACAACCCATCCCGAACTATATTTGCCAGATCCTTTCAGATACCATCAAAATTGGCATTTCTCCAATTTAGAGTTTCAACCTAAGGTCCAGGCCTATCCTTTTCCATAATCACCTTGAAACTAATGGTATTATGATCACTAGATGCAAACTGTTCTCTGCACAAACTTCTGTCACCTTGTCCTGTTTCTTTTCCTAGTAGGAGATCTAGTATCACAATCTCTCTACTTGGGACTTCTATGTACTGATTGTACTGAGTAAGGAAACTTTCCTGAACACATTTGACAAACTCTATGCATCCAGTCCTTTCACAGTATGGGAATCCCAGTCAATATGTGGATAGTTAAAAATCACCTATTTTCACAATCTTATGTTTCTTGCAACAGTCTGTGATCTCTCTACTAATTTGATTCTCCAAATTCAGCAGACTGTTGGGTGGTTTATAATATACACCCAATAATGTGGTCATAACTTTCTTATTCCTTATACGCACCTCAGGTGTGTGTGCTTAGCCCACTGCTCTATATTCTGTATACACATGACTGTGTGGCTAGGCATAGCTCAGATACTACCTACAAGTTTGCTGATGATACGACCATTCTTGGTAGAATCTCAGGTGGTGACGAGAAGGCGTACAGGAGTGAGATATGCCAACTAGTGGAATGCTGCCGCAGCAACAACCTGGCACTCAACATCAGTAAGACGAAAGAGCTGATTGTGGACTTCAGGAAGGGTAAGACGAAGGAGCACATACCAATCCTCATAGAGGGATCAGAAGTGGAGAGAGTGAGCAGCTTCAAGTTCCTGGGTGTCAAGATCTCTGAGGATCTAACCTGGTCCCAACACATTGATGTAGTCATAAAGAAGGCAAGACAGCAGCTATACTTTATTAGGAGTTTGAAGCGATTTGGTATGTCAACAAATACACTCAAAAACTCCTATAGTTGTACCGTGGAGAGCATTCTGACAGGCTGCATCACTGTCTGATATGGAGGGGCTACTGCACAGGACCAAAAGAAGCTGCAGAAGGTTATAAATCTAGTCAGATCCATCTTGGGCACTAGCCTACAAAGTACCCAGGACATCTTTAGGGAGTGGTGTCTCAGAATGGCAGTGTCCATTAGTAAAGACCTCCAGCACCCAGGGCATGCTCTTTTCTCACTGTTACCATCAGGTAGGAGGTACAGAAGCCTAAAGACACACACTCAGCAATTCAGGAACAGCTCCTTCCCCTCTGCCATCCAATTCTTCAATGAACTTTGAAGCTTTGGACGCTACCTCACTTTTTTAATATACAGTATTTCTGTTTTTGCACATTTTTTAATAATCTATTCAATATACATAATTGATTTACTTGTTTATTTATTATCATATTTTATTTTATTTTTTTCTCTCTCTGCTAGATTATGTATTGCATTGAACTGCTGCTGCTAAGTTAACAAATTTCATGTCACATGCCAGTGATAATAAACTTGATTCTGATATATACAAACATATATACATATATGCATATCTGTTTTCAAAATAACACACAAAGTTACTTATAGGTGATTCTTTGACTTAATGCACTCTGTTACACCAAGAAGCAGGCACATCAATTGATCATTGTCTGACTGCATCACAGAACGTGTACACAGAGAAATCAGCTGGTTCCATGCATAAATATACCTTTTGAGTATTTCCACCTAAAGCATTCTTCAGAATGTGTGTAACTACTTTGCTGTTAGTGAGAAGGTTACTATGAATCTGACATTTAAAGTATTTGCATAGTAAATAGTTCAAAATAATTATTACCAACAAATCACTTGTAGGACCAGAGAAACCAACACACTGGACTACTGTTAGACCGCCATCAACAGCACTTACCGTGCTATCCCATGCCCACACTTTGGAAAGTCAGATCACCTGGCTGCACTTCTATTCCCTGAGTACAGGCAGAGACTGAAGACTGCAGCACCAGTAGTGAGGACCAAGAAGGTATGGACAAGGGAAGCACAGGATCACTGACAGGACTGCTTTGAATCGGAGGACTGGGTAGTATTCAGGGATTCATCTTCGAATCTGAACGAGAATGCCACAGCTGTCACTGATTCATAAAAATCTGGGTGAATGAGTGTGTGCCTCCAAGAACAGACTGTACATGCCCAAATCAAAAGCTGCGGATCATAGTCTGCTGAGGGCTATATCTGTGGCAATCAAGACTGGTGACGCAGGTCTGCACAAGAAAACATGATGGATGGCTATCTCCAGAGCAAAGGAACAATACCAATCAAGGTTGGAGGCAAAATCAGATGCATGTCAACTCTGGCAGGGTTTGTAGGCCATTGTGTCCTACAAAACGAAACCTGATATCAAGAATGGCAGTGATATTTCACTCGCGGATGAGCTCAACGCCTTGTATACTCACTTTAAAAGGGAGAGTGAAATGACAACTATGAGGATCCCTGCAGCACCTTTGGCTTATACAGGAGAGTGAAGAAATAATTGATCAGAGTTACAAGGAAGTAGTCAGCCCGAAGTTGCAGGAGGCGAGTAGCTGGGTGACTGTCAGGAGAAATGGAAATGTGAACCGGCACTTAGCGCAGTGCACGCTTGTGGCCATCCCCTCGATGATACTTTTGGGTACTTTTGTGGGGATGACCTCCCAGTTGAATGCCGTGGAGACCAGGTAACTGATACTGAACATAGATCCATGGTGCAGAAGGGAAAGAGGGAGGTGAGGGGAGTGGCAGTGATAGGGGACTCAATAGTCGGAGGAACAGAGAGGAAAATCTGTGGACATGAATGGGACACCCAGATGGTATGTCGCCTTTCAGGTGCCAGGGTCAGGGACATCTCAGATCGTGTCCACAACATTTTGGAGAGGGAGGGGGAGCAGCCAGATGTTTTGGTACATGTTGGTACCAATGACATAGGAAGGAAAAGCAACGAGGTCCACAAAAGAGATTTTAGAGAGCTAGGTAGAAAGCTGAGAAGCAGGACCTCTAGGATAGTAATTTTTGGATTGCTACCTGTGCCATGTGCCAGTGAGGGTAGAAACAGGATGATTTGGCAAATAAATTCGTGGCTGAGAAGCTGGTGCAGGAGACAGGGCTACAGGTTCTTGGATCATTGGGATCTCTTGTGGGGGAGGTATGACCTGTACAATAAGGACAGGTCGTACCTGAACCCGAAGGGGACCAATATTCTCACTGGCAGGTTTGTTAGAGCTGCTGGTGAGGGTTTAAACTAACTTGGCAGGGTCATGGGAACAGCAGTGAAGGGACTCAGGATAGGACAGATGGTAAAACAGCAAGGATAGCGTGCAGTCAGATTGTCAGGAAGAGCAGGCAGATGATAGGACAAATTGCAGCCAGCAGGGTGAGTATCAATGCATTAGGGTTGCAGAATCAAAAAGGGTAGCAAATTCAGCTCTCAAATTCTTATACTTCAATGCACAGAATAAAAGAAATTAGGTGGATTATGTTGTTGCACTTTTACAGATTGTTAGGTATGAGGTTCTGGTCATCACTGAATCATGGCTGAAGGATGCTTGTAGTTGGGAGCTGAATGTCTAAGGTTACACGTTGAATTGGGGGATAGGAAGGTAGGCAGAGGGGGTGACATGGCTCTGCCGGTAAAGAATGGCATCAAATCAGTAGGAAGATGTGACATAAGATTGGAAGATTTGAATCCTTGTGGGTTGAGTTAAGAAACTGCAAGGATAAAAGATGTTGATGGCAGTTATATACAGGCCTCCTAACAGTAGCTGGGATGTTGGCCACAGATTACAACAGGAAATAGAAAAGGAGTGTCAAAAGGTATAATAGTCATGGGAGATTTTAACACAAACAACAGGAATTCTGCAGATGCTGGAAATTCAAGCAACATACATCAAAGTTGCTGGTGAACGCAGCAGGCCAAGCAGCATCTATAGGAAGAGGTACAGTCGACGTTTCAGGCCGAGACCCTTCGTCAGGACTAACTGAAGGAAGAGTGAGTAAGGGATTTGAAAGCTGGAGGGGGAGGGGGAGATGCAAAATGATAGAAGACAGGAGGGGGAGGGATAGAGCCGAGAGCTGGACAGGTGATAGGCAAAAGGGGATACGAGACGATCATGGGACAGGAGGTCCGGGAAGAAAGACAAGGGGGGGGGGTGACCCAGAGGATGGGCAAGGGGTATATTCAGAGGGACAGAGGGAGAAAAAGGAGAGTGAGAGAAAGAATGTGTGCATAAAAATGAGTAACAGATGGGGTACGAGGGGGAGGTGGGGCCTTAGCGGAAGTTAGAGAAGTCGATGTTCATGCCATCAGGTTGGAGGCTACCCAGACGGAATATAAGGTGTTGTTCCTCCAACCTGAGTGTGGCTTCATCTTTACAGTAGAGGAGGCCGTGGATAGACATGTCAAAATGGGAATGGGATGTGGAATTAAAATGTGTGGCCACTGGGAGATCCTGCTTTCTCTGGCGGACAGAGCGTAGATGTTCAGCAAAGCGGTCTCCCAGTCTGTGTCGGGTCTCACCAATATATAAAAGGCCACATCGGGAGCACCGGACGCAGTATATCACCCCAGTCGACTCACAGGTGAAGTGATGCCTCACCTGGAAGGACTGTTTGGGGCCCTGAATGGTGGTAAGGGAGGAAGTGTAAGGGCATGTGTAGCACTTGACCCCACTAAGGAGCACCAGGCCATTGTCTCCCACACCATCACCGACTTTATCCGCTCAGGGGATCTCCCATCCACTGCTACCAACCTTATAGTTCCCACACCCCGCACTTCCCGTTTCTACCTCCTACCCAAGATCCACAAACCTGCCTGTCCTGGCCGACCTATTGTCTCAGCTTGCTCCTGCCCCATCGAACTCGTTTCTGCATACCTCGACATTGTTTTATCACCCCTTGTTCAATCCCTTCCGACCTATGTTCGTGACACTTCTCACGCTCTTAAACTTTTCGATGATTTTAAGTTCCCTGGCCCCCACCGCTTTATTTTCACCATGGATGTCCAGTCCTTATATACTTCCATCCCCCATCAGGAAGGTCTCAAAGCTCTACGCTTCTTTTTGGATTCCAGACCTAATCAGTTCCCCTCTACCACCACTCTGCTCCGTCTAGCGGAATTAGTCCTTACTCTTAATAATTTCTCCTTTCGCTCCTCCCATTTCCTCCAAACTAAAGGTGTAGCTATGGGCACCCGTATGGGTCCTAGCTATGCCTTCCTTTTTGTTGGGTTTGTGGAACAATCTATGCTCCGTGCCTATTCTGGTATCTGTCCCCCACTTTTCCTTCTCTACATCGACGACTGCATTGGCGCTGCTTCCTGCACGCATGCAGAACTCGTTGACTTTATTAACTTTGCCTCCAACTTTCATCCTGCCCTCAAGTTTACCTGGTCCATTTCCGACACCTCCCTCCCCTTTCTAGATCTTTCTGTCTCTGTCTCTGGAGACAGCTTATCCACTGATGTCTACTATAAGCCTACTGACTCTCACAGCTATCTGGACTATTCCTCTTCTCACCCTGTCTCTTGCAAAAACGCCATCCCCTTCTCGCAATTCCTCCGTCTCCGCCGCATCTGCTCTCAGGATGAGGCTTTTCATTCTAGGACGAGGGAGATGTCTTCATTTTTTAAAGAAAGGGGCTTCCCTTCCTCCACTATCAACTCTGCTCTTAAACGCATCTCCCCCATTTCACGTACATCTGCTCTCACTCCATCCTCCCACCACCCCACTAGGAATAGGGTTCCCCTGGTCCTCACCTACCACCCCACCAGCCTCCAGGTCCAACATATTATTCTCCGTAACTTCCGCCACCTCCAACGGGATCCCACCACTAAGCACATCTTTCCCTCCCCCCCCTCTCTCTGCATTCCGCAGGGATCGCTCCCTACACAACTCCCTTGTCCATTCGTCCCCCCCATCCCTCCCCACTGATCTCCCTCCTGGCACTTATCCGTGTAAGCGGAACAAGTGCTACACATGCCCTTACACTTCCTCCCTTACCACCATTCAGGGCCCCAAACAGTCCTTCCAGGTGAGGCATCACTTCACCCGTGAGTCGACTGGGGTGATATACTGCGTCCGGTGCTCCCGATGTGGCCTTTTATATATTGGTGAGACCCGACGCAGACTGGGAGACCGCTTTGCTGAACATCTACGCTCTGTCCGCCAGAGAAAGCAGGATCTCCCAGTGGCCACACATTTTAATTCCACATCCCATTCCCATTCTGACATGTCTATCCACGGCCTCCTCTACTGTAAAGATGAAGCCACACTCAGGTTGGAGGAACAACACCTTATATTCCGTCTGGGTAGCCTCCAACCTGATGGCATGAACATCGACTTCTCTAACTTCCGCTAAGGCCCCACCTCCCCCTTGTACCCCATCTGTTATTTATTTTTATACACACATTCTTTCTCTCACTCTCCTTTTTCTCCCTCTGTCCCTCTGAATATACCTCTTGCCCATCCTCTGGGTCACCCCCCCCCTTGTCTTTCTTCCCGGACCTCCTGTCCCATGATCCTCTCGTATCCCCTTTTGCCTATCACCTGTCCAGCTCTCGGCTCTATCCCTCCCCCTCCTGTCTTCTCCTATCATTTTGCATCTCCCCCTCCCCCTCCAGCTTTCAAATCCCTTACTCACTCTTCCTTCAGTTAGTCCTGACGAAGGGTCTCGACCTGAAACGTCGACTGTACCTCTTCCTATAGATGCTGCTTGGCCTGCTGCGTTCACCAGCAACTTTGATGTATGTTGCGGAGATTTTAACAAGCAGGTTGAATGGGAAAAATCAGGTTGATAATGGATCTCAAGAGAGTGAGTTTGTTGAATGCCTAAGAGATGACTTTTTAGAGCAGTTTGTCATTGAGCTCATTAGGGGATCAGCTATACTGGATTGGGTGTTATATAATAAACCAGAGGTGATTAGAATGCTTAAGGTAAAAGAGCCCTTAGGAGCTAGTGATCACAATATGATTGAGTTCAACTTGAAATTTGAGAGGGAGAAAGTAAAGTCTGCCATAGCAGTATGTCAGTGGAGTAAAGGAAATTGCAGTGGTATGAGAGAGGAGTTGGCTAAAGTAAATTGGATAAATTAAGTTGGATAAATTAAGTTGGCTAAAGGGGAAGGACATGTGTATTCCAAAAATGAAGAAATACTCAAATGGCAAAATAGTACAAAATAGTGGCTGACATGGGAAGACAAAGTAAATTCAAAAGAGAGGGCATGTGACAAAGCAAAAAAATTAGCAGGAAGATAGAGGATTGGGAAGCTTTTAAAAATCTACAGAGAGCAACTAGAAGAATCATTAGAAGGGAAAAGTTGAAATATGAAAGCTAGCGAGAAAACAACATCAAAGTGGATAGTAAAAGCTTTTTCAAGTATGTAAAAAATAAGAGATGAGAGTGGATATAGGACCGCTAAGAAGATGAGGCCTGAGAAATAATAACAGGGGACAAGGAGATGGCAGATGAACTAAATGAATATGTTGCATCAGTCTTCACTGTGGAAGACACTAGCAGTGTGCCAGATGTCGCAGTGTGTGAAAGAAGAGAAGTGAGTATAGTTACCATTACAAGGGAGAAGGTGCTCAAAAAGCTGAAAGAACCTAAAGTCACCTGGACTAGATGAACTGCACCCTAAGGTTCTGAAAGAGTGAAACAGATAGCGATAGAGATTGTGGAGGCATTAGCAATGATCTTTCAAAAATCACTGGACTGTGGCATGGTGCCAGAGAATTGGAAAACTGCAAATGTCACTCCATTCTTTAAGAAAGGAGGAAGGCAGTAGAAAGGAAATTATAGACCAGTTAGCCTGACTTCAGTAGTTGGGAAGATGTTGGAGTCAATTGTTAAGGATGAGGTTGTGGAGCACTTGGTGACACAGGACAAGATAGGACAAAGTCAGCATGGTTTCCATAAGGGAAAATCTTGCCTGATGACCCTGTTGGAATTCTTTGAGAAGATTACAAGTGAGATAGATAAAAGGGATGCAGTGGATGTTGTATATTTGGACTTTCAGAAGTCCCTTGACAAGGTGTCACACATGATGCTGCTTACCAAGTTAAGAGCCCATTTTACAGGAAAGTTACTGGCATGGTTAGAACATTGGCTGATTGGTAGGAGGCAGAAAGTGGGGATAAAAGGATCCTTGTCTGGTTGGCTGCCAGTGACTAGTGGTATTCCACAGGGTTTGGTGTTGGGACCACTTCTTTTTAAGCTGTACATCAATGATTTAGATGATGGAATAGATGACTTTGTTACCAAGTTTTCAGATGATATGAAGATTGGCGGAGGGGCAGGTAGTGTTGAGAAAAGAGTCAGGCTGCAGAAGGTCTTAGACAGATTAGGAAAATGGGCAAGAGAATGGCAAATGAAATACAATGTTGGAAAGTGCATGGTCATGCACTTTGATAGTAGGAATAAATGTGTGGACTACTTCCTAACTGGGGAGAAAATTCAGAAACCTGAGATACAAAGGGACTTGGGAGTCCTTGTGCAGAATACCCTAAAGGTTAACTTGCAGATTGAGTTAGTGGTGAGAAAGGTACATGCAATATTAGCATTAATCTCAAGAGGTCTAGAATACAAGAGCAGGGATGTGATTCTGAGGCTTTATACGGCACTGGTGAGGCCTCAGCTTGAGACTTGTGAATGGTTTTGGGCTCCTCACCTAAGAAAAGATGTGCTAGAATTGGAGATAGTCCCGAGGCGTTTCACAAGAATGATTCTGGGAATGAAGGAGTTAACACACGAAGAACGTTCAAAAGCTCTGGGTCTGTACTCTCTGGAATTTACAAGGATGAGGAGGGATTTTATTGAAATCTTTTTAATGTTGAAAGACCTAGACAGAGTAGATGTGGAAAGGATGTTTCCCATGGTGGGGGAGTCTAGGACAAGAGGATAGAGGGGCATCCATTTAAAACAGATGTGGAGACATTTCTTTAGCCAGAGGATTGTGAATTTGTGGAAATTGTTACCGCAGGTATCTGTGGAGGCCAGGTCTTTGGGTGTATTTAAGGCAGAGATTGATAGGTTTTTGATTGGAGACGGCATCAAAGGTTATGGAGAGAAGGCCAGGGAATGGGTTTGAGGAGGGGAGAAAAGGGTCAACCATGATTGAATGGCAGAGCAGACTCGATGGGCCAAATGGCCCAATTATGCTCCTATGTCTTATGGTCTTGTGGATATTAAACCTGATTCTGATTCTTCCAAAATGATGAACAGGAAGTGTGTACTGATTCCAAGCTGGATATGTGATGCCTACCATAGTGAATTAGGCATTCACAGTGCGTTCCAAGCCATGGAAAACACTATACTCTAAACCTGTTGGAGAAATCTGATTTTGATATGCTTAAGCATATGTCTTTCCTTGTGCTTTAAGTTAACATCTGTTTCTTTAACTTGTTATCTGACATGATAAATTAGTAAACTGGTTTATTATTGTCACACGTACCAAGGTACAGTGAAAAACTTGACTTCCAGCCAGCTAACATCTTGCTAGTGTTTTAATGCTGTGGAATCTACTTCTCTACAGAGACTAATAAGTAGGATGGGGAAAAACTACTACCTTCATCGACATGGTAGGATTCACTGGGTTGCAAGGAACCATAGACTACACCCTTCAATCAGACTCCCTCTCACTGTTTTAAACCCTGACAGATACAAAACTTCTCTCAGAAGATAATCCTCCCAACACAAGTCCTCACTGAGGGGTCAGCAATGGAAAAGGTGAGCAATTTCAAGTTCCTGGACATCAGTATTCAGAGGATATATCGTGGGCCCAACATATTGAAGAAGACAGGCCAGTAGCTTTAGTTCATCGGGACTTTGAAGAGATTTGGTATATCACCAAAGACTTGTGCAAATTTCTACAGATGTACTGTGAAGAGCATTCTAACTGGCTGCATCACTGTCTGGTATGGAGGGGTCACTGCGCAGGATCGGAAACACTGCAGAGGTTTGTAAACTCTGCCAGTTCCATCGTGGGCTCTCACCTCACCACCATTCAGAATATCTTCAAAAGGTGATGTTTCAAGAAGATGGCAGTCATCATGAAGGACTCTCACCATCTGGGATATAAGATATAGGAGCAGAATTAGGCCATGTGGCCCATCGAGTCTGCTCCGCCATTTCATCATGGCTGATCCAATTTTCCTCTCATCCCTACTCTCCTGCCTTCTCTCCATATCACTTCATGCCCTGACCAATCACGAATCTATTACCCTCTGCTTTAAATATACATAAAGACTTGGCCTCCACAGTTGCCTGTGGAAAAGAATTCCACAGATTCCCCATTCTCTGGCTAAAGAAATTCCACCTCATCTCCATTTTAAAAGGATACCCCTCTATTCTAAGGCTGTGTCCTCTGGTCTTAGACTCTCCCACCATAGGAAACATCCTCTCCCCCTCCACTCTATCAAGGCCTTTCACCATTTGATAGCTTTCAATGAGGTCACCCCTCATTGTTCTGAATTCCAGTGAATACAGGCACAGAGCCATCATATGCTCTTCATGTGACAAGCCAGTCAATCCTGGAATCATTTTTGTGAACCTCCTTTGATCTTCTCCAGTTTCAGCACATCCTTTCTAAGATAAGGGGCCCAAAACTGCTCACAGTACTCCAAGTGAGGCCTCACCAGTGCTTTATAATGTTTCAACATTACATCTTTGCTTTTATATTGTAGTCCTCTCGAAATGAATGCTGACATTGCATTTGCCTTCCTCACCACAGACTCAACCTGCAAATTAACCTTTAAGGAATCCTGCACAAGGACTCCCAAGGCCCTTTGCACCTGTTTTTTGTATTTTCTCTCCACTTAGAAAATAGTCAACCCTTTCATTTCTTCTACCAAACTGCATGTCCACACTCTTCCCGACACTGTATTGCATCTGCCCATTCTCCTAATCTGTCTAAGTCCTTCTGTAGTCTCTCTACTTCCTCAAAACTACCTGCCCCTCTAGCTGTCTCCATATAATCTGCAAACTTGGCAAAAAAACCATCAACTCCATCATCCAAATCATTGGCATATAACATTAAAAAAATTGGTCCTAGCACAAAAACCCGTGGAACACCACTGGTCACCGGCAGCTAGTCAGAAAAGGCTCCTTTTATTCCCTCTCTTTGCCTCTCACTAAATATTCACTGCTTTATCCATGCTAGAATCTTTCCTACAACACGACAGGCTCGTAGCTTGTTAAGCAGCCTCATGTGTGGCACCTTGTCAAAGGCCCTCTGAAAATCCAAGTACATGACATCAACCGATTTTACTTTGTCTGTCCTGCTTGTTACTTCTTCAGAGAATTCCACCTGATTTGTCAGGCAAGATTTTCCCTTGAAGAAACCATGCTGACTTTGGCCTATTTCATCATGTGCCTCTAAGCACACTGAGACCTCATCCTTAATAATCAACTTCAACATCTTCCCAACCTCTATACTTTCTTTTCTTCTGCCTCTCTCCCTTCTTGAAAAGTGGAGTGACATTTGCAATTTTCCAGCCTTCCAGAACGATTCCAGAATTTAGTGATTAGAAACATAGAAAACCTACAGCGCCATACCGGCCCTTCGGCCTACAATGCTGTGCCAAACATGTACTTACTTTAGAAATTACCTAGGGTTACCCATAGCCCTCTATTTTCCTAAGCTCCATGTACTTATCCGGGAGTTTCGTAAAAGACCCTACCATATCCACCTCCGCCACTGTCGCCGGCAGCCCATTCCACACACTCACCACCCTCTGAGTAAAAAAACTTACCGCTGACATTTCCTCGGTACCTACTTCCGAGCACCTTAAAACTGTGCCCTCCGGTGCTAGCCATTTCAGCCCTGGGAAAAAGCCTCTGACTATCCACACATCAGTGCCTCTCATCATCTTATACACCTCTATCAGGTCACCTCTCATCCTCCGTCGCTCCAAGGAGAAAAGGCCAAATTCGCTCAACCTATTCTCATAAGGCATGCTCCCCAATCCAGGCAACATCCTTGTAAATCTCCTCTGCACCCTTTCTATGGTTTCCATGTCCTTCCTTTAGTGAGGCAACCAGAACTGAGCACAGAACTCTAAGTGGGGTCTGACCAGGGTCCTATATAGCTGCAACATTACCTCTTGGCTCTTAAACTCAATCCCATGGTTGATGAAGGCCAATGCACTGTATACCTTCTTAACCACAGAGTCAACCTGCATAACAGCTTTGAGTGTCCTATGGACTCGGACCCCAAGATCCCTCTGATCCTCCACACTGCCAAGAGTCTTACCATTAATACTATATTTTGCCATCATATTTGACCTACCAAATTGAACCACCTCACACTTACCTGGATTGAACTCCAGCTGCCACTTCTCAGCCCAGTTTTGCATGTTATCAATGTCCCGCTGTAACCTCTGACAGCCTTCCACACTATCCACAACACCCCCAAACTTTGTGTCATCATCAAATTTACTAACCCATCCCTGAACTTCCTCATCCAAGTCATTTATAACAAATCGTGAGGAGGTGTGGTCCCAAAACAGATCTCTGAGGCACATCACTGATCACGAACCTTGTTAGAGTGGATTCTTTTGGGGTAGATGATTTGTTAACACTTAAATGACTTTGGCCACCAGACTTCTATTTTAACTGTTTGACAAAGGACTGTGGATTGAGTCCACCACAATGGGCTTCCTAAAAGGTGTAAATACCAGATGCTTCTGGTGCCTGATGCTGTAGTTTTGAAGGCAGTATCACCTATACATTATAAATATTAATTGTATGAATTGTCTTCTATGTTAGCACGGGAAATGCCAAATAAATGTATTGTAGACTTAACTTACATTCCTAAAGGCTGTAGATACCAACCCAGACATGTTGGCGTCAGGAGGAAAGGATGCTGTGAGATTTTGTATGTAGCTTCAATAGGAAGCATTGTCTATGCATTGTCTGTAACTTTTTAAGTAGCGATTGCCTTTGTGTTTAGCATATAAATATCGAGCCCACATTTAGCTAGCAGACCTTTCTACGGAAAGCGTCTCCGTGCGTAAGATGCCTGCTGTACCTTGTGTCGAATAAAGAAGCTGCTTTGTATCTACCAGTGACTCCGTCTCTCCAGTAATTTCATCCACGCTACAACAAACCTCCATGCAGAATATGACCTGTCTACAACCACTCTTTGCCTCTGTGAGCAAGCCAATTCTGGATCCACAAAGCAAGGCCCCCTTGGATCCGATGCCTCCTTACTTTCTCAATAAGCCTTGCATTGAGTACCTTATCAACTGCCTGGCTGAAATCCATATATACACTACATATACTGCAGTACCTTCATCAACATGTTTAGTCACACCCTCAAAAAATTCAATCAGGCTCATAAGGCAGGACCTGCCTTTGACAAAGCCATGCTGACTATTCCTAATCATATTAAGCCTCTTCAAATGTTCATAAATCTTGCCTCTCAGGATCTTCTCCATCAACTTATCAACCACAGAAGTAAGACTCACTGATCTATAATTTCCTGGGCTATCTCTAAACACTTTCTTGAATAAGGGAACAACATCTGCAATCCTCCAATCCTCCGGAACCTCTCCCATCCCCATTGCTAATTCAAAGATCATTGCCAGAGGCTCAGCAATCTGCTCCCTTGCCTCCCACAGTAGCCTGGGGTACATCTTGTCCAGTCCCGAAGACTTATTCAACTTGATGCTTTCCAAAAGCTCCAGCACATCCTCTTTCTTAAAGATTCTTAGAAAATTATTACTAATGCCTCCATGATCTCTTCATCCACCTTTTTCAGAACCCTGGGGTGTACAGCATCTGGTCCAGGTGACTTATCTACCTTCAGACCTTTCAATTTCCCAAGAAACTTCTCTTTAGTTATGGTAACTTCACACACTTCAAACCCCTGACACTTGGAACTCCCACCATACTGCTACTGTCTTCCGCATTGAAGACTGACGCAAAATACTTATTCAGTTTGGCTGCTATTTCTTTGTCACCCATAACTACCTGGCCAGCATCATCTTCCAGTGGTTCAATATCCACTCTCACCTCTCTTTTACACTTTATGTATCTGAAGAATCTTTTGATATCCTCTTTAATATTATTGGCTTGCTTACTTTCATATTCTATCTTTACCTTCTTAATAACAGACACAAAATGCTGGAGGAACTCAACAGGTCAGGCAGCATCTGTGTAAGAGAGTACGGTCAATGCTTCAGGCCAAGACCTTTCAGCAGGGCTCCTGCTAAAGGGTTTTGGCTCAAAACGTCTACTGTAGTGTTTTTTCATGGACGCTGCCTGGGCCTGCTGAGTTCCTCCAGCATTTTGTGTCTGTTGCTTGGATTTCCAGCATCTGCTGATTTTCTCTTCTTTCTGATTGGTTTGCCTTCTTAATGACTTTTTAGTTGCCTTCTGTTGGTTTTTAAAAGTTTCACAATCCTCTAACTTCTCACTAATCTTTGCTCTATTATATGCCCTCTCTTTGGCTTTTATGTTGGCTTTGACTTCCCTTGTGTTACTGTTAGAGTGAATTTTTTTGGGTAAATGATTCATTTACACTTAAATGACTTTGGCCACCAGACTTCTATTTTAACTGTTTGACAAAGGACTGTGGATTGAGTCCACCACAATGGGTTTCTTAAAAGGTGTAAATACCAGATGCTTCTGGCGCCGTAGTTTGACCTAATGCTGTAATTTTGAAGATAGTATTATCTATACATTATAAGTATTAATTGTCTTCTATGTTAGCATGGGAAATGCCAAATAAATGTATCGTGGACTTAACTTATATTCCTAAAGGCTGTGGATACCAACACAAACATGTTGGTGTCGGAAGGAAAAGATGGTGTGATATTTTGTATGTAGCTTCAAAAGGAAGCATTGTCTATGCATTGTCTGTAACTTTTTAAGTAGCGATTGCCTTTGTTTAGCATATAAATATCGAGCCCACATTGAGCTAGCAGACCTTTCTGCGGAAAGCATCTCCGTCCGTAAGATGCCTGCTGTACCTTGTTGTGTCGAATAAAGAAGCTGCTTTGTATCTACCAGTGACTGTCTCTCTGGTGATTTCATCCACGCTACAACATTCAGTGTCAGGAGTGGGATACCTTCGTGACCCGTCATGTGGCCAGCATTCCTAGCAGTCTTAAGTTGGTGAGCATTTTTCTAAAATAACACTCACACTTGGATCTGTTCGGTCGGTGGACACACAGGAACACGAGGTATCACAAACGTGGAGAGCTGAGCTGGTAGATATAAAAGTAGTGTGTGTGTGTGTTTATGTAAGTGAGGAAACTTTGCATGTTAACTTGGTTAACTTGGTGAGACTTGGACCACCAGTTGCGAAAGGTGGTAACCAATGGTACGGTTCGAGACACAGAGTAGGGGCGTGTATACTCGTTTGGGGAGCTGCATTTTAGTGTATGCTTGTGCAAATGTGATGCAAAGGAATACAGCAGGCATCATGAGTTCGGGTACTCAAAAGTGGCAGATTGCGGAATACATACTCTGCGGTTTTAAGTATGTACTGTTTAACTGCTACCCGTCTATGATATTTTGAGAAATAATATGGACGAGTCAGGGGCAGCGAATGCATACAACCAACAGAATACACAGCCTGCCTAGTACAGTCGCAGCTGCCCCGATCACCAGAGACAGCAGCCCAGATGGGGCCTATGGGTTACTTTGTCAGCAATTCCCAGCTGTGTGGGCTAGAGACAAGCAAGACTGTGGGCAGGTGAAGATAAACCCAGTTAAATTAGAGGAGGGTCTGTATAAACCCCTTAAGCAGGACCCAATACAAACTGACACACTGACCGCTGTTTTGGGTATAGCGAAGGAACAAAAACACCAGGGGATACTCGGACAGACTGCGGCCATTCCAGAACATAAAGTTTTCCCAGTTCCTCTCAGGGCAAACATTACTGCAAATAAGGCAGCAGGGGAACAAGAGGCAATTGCAATTGCAAGTGTGCAGGAGGAAACGACAGAAGCCAGCTTAGTAAAGTTATATGAAGAGGTAGAGGCAGAAGAGAAGGAAAAATGGAGGGGAAAAGGAGCAAAGGAGGGACCAGATGGGTGCTGGACACATGGGGAGGAAAGAGTCGCGGTGGCCCCACCCTGTATTAGACAGATACTACTAAAGTTATATCATGAGGGGATGCATCAGGGAAGACAGAGCGTGATCACAACCCTCCGGCAGGACTGGTCGTGGCCAGGGATGGGCAGGGATGATGAGAAATTCTGCCGCCGTTGTATCATTTGTGCCCAGCATAACTCTGGTAAGGGCAGAAAGCTACAGCTGGCAAATCAGCCTCGGCCAAGGGGACCCTGGGAAAACATCCAGATAGACTTTACAGGCCCCTGCCAAAAAGCAGGGGGAAAAGTTACTGTCTAGTAATTATGGATCACTTCACCTGGTGGGTAGAGGCTTTCCCAACAAGGGACTGCATCGCCCGCACTGCTGCATGGATCCTAGTTCCGGAAGTCCTCCCAAAGTGGGGAACCCCAGTTCAGGTGGATTCAGATCAGGGAGCACATTTCATGGAGAAAGTGATGTAGGAAATGTGCCAACTACTAGGGATTCAACAACGGTTCCACGTACCCTACCACCCCCCCGAGTTCAGGGATGGTGGAAAGGATGAACCGAACAATCAAGAATGCGTTAGCCAAGGCTATAGCTGAGACAGGAAAGACATGGGTTGATGTATTACCAGGAATCCTAAAGAGATTGCGCGCAACCTGGAACCACAGGTTGGGTCTCAGCCCCTACCAATTATTGATGGGGCGAGCAATGTGACTTCCTTATGGGGTAATTGTGGGTTGCGGGGGGACTGGGACTTACAGGGATAGAATGACCCAATATGTGAAAGACCTTTGTAACCAACTTAAAGTATTAAAGGACCGAGCAAAACAACAACAGCGAATTGCTGATCAGAAAGAGCCAGAGGGAAAGGGGATAGCAACACACATAAAAGATGCTGGTGAACGCAGCAGGCCAGGCAGCATCTCTAGGAAGAGGTGCAGTCGACATTTCAGGCCAAGACCCTTCGTCAGGACTAACTCAACGGAAAGGGGATAGTTCTTCCACAGCCTGGCGACCAAGTTGTGGTGGGGGTGCTGCCAGAAAGGCCAGGGTTTGCCCCCAGGTGGATAGGACCACAGACGGTACTCTTAACCAATGATACGTGTATCTGTGTACAGACTCAGTGAGGCAGCCAGTGGAAACACAGGACTCAGGTTAAAGCAAGCAACTCACCCTCTTGTTGCTCCCACAGACAGAGTGGGGAACCAAGTGTACCCAGTAACCATGTAATTACAGAGGACCTAAGAGAGGAAAACCAGCTGGCCATGCCAGACCTGACCACAGCTAATGAAAACATCCCTGGAGAAAAAGCAAAGAAAACATCAAGATGTCATGGTCCGGTCCGTGAAGTCCGCATTCCGGTTCACGGTCCGGTCCATCGACCCTTGCTCCAGGTTTTCCTGTCTACCCTGTTTCCATTCCTGTTGAGCTCTAATTGAGGCAGCTGATGCTCGTTGGGCCTGGCTGCATAAATACCTCCAGAGACCAGGGCGTGGCTGCTGGATTGCTCTTGTCCTTACTCCTTGTACCCCTTCCCCTGCTTTCTGTTTCCTCGCCTGAAGCCTTGCCTTGTCTTGCCGGTAACTCTTGCCTCGCCTGAAGTTCTTGTCTCACCTTGCATTGCCTGAAGCCTTGCCTTGTCTTGTTGGTAACTCTCGCCTCGTCTCCCCTGAAGTCTTGTCCTAGAGCCATCCTGTACCTAGCTCCCTCCCTGTCCCTTGCCTCCATCGAGTAAGCCAGGCCGTTTTGTCGTTACCCTATGGTTGGTTCTGTCCCTTCCTGTCCCTTGCCTCCGTCGGGTAAGCCAGGCCAGATTGCCATTACCCTGCAGTGGTTCCTGTCCCTTCCTGTCCCTTGCCTCCATCGGGCGGAAATCCGTGCCCTGCCCAGGAGGAGCTTCAAGACCCCAAGCCAAGCTTCAAGACCCCAAGCTTCAAGCCTCGCCCCAAGCCAAGCTTCAAAACCCCAAGCCTCAAGCCGCGCCTCAAGTCTCTGGTCTCCAGCCTCGCCTCAAGTCTGAAGAATCCAGCCTCGTTCTGTCTGCCAGCCAAGTCACATCCTTGCTTAGTTCTGGGGTCCGAGCCAGAGGCAATACCCAGGTTCTGGGTCCTTGTCCAATCTCTGGCTCGGAGTCCAAGCCCGGGCTCCTAGCTCTCTTGTCCAGTCCTGTTCTGGGTTCCCGGTAGTCATGTCCATGTCCTTGCCCTCGCCCTGTATCCTAGTCCTGTCCCTAGTACTTCAGTGTCTGTGTCTTACACTTGGGTCCGTTCCCAGCCACCACCTTATGACACGAGAGCATGGCAGAAGACACTGAGAACGTGTTGGAAAACCATGAATAGCCTGCTAAGGTGTGATGATGATGGTGCTCTGTAAAGAAGGCTGGTTGCTGAAGGTAGATGATTAATTTTATAGCATAGTATGGAAATTTATTGGGAAATAGACAGGGAGGGATTTTTGAGTTAAAGCAGAGACGACAAGTTCCACCACTTCGATGGCATGTCAGACTGCACACGGCATCTGAAAGCAGTCACCCCGAGTCTGAGGAGCTGAGCCCTTTTCAGCAGTTGGGCCAGTGATCGACCGAACAGTTCGGAAAAGGGGTGTCACTGGGGAGAGATCCTTGCAGACGTTTACATAGAGGCCACCTCAACCCCTTCCTGTTCATTGATGAGAGAGCCTGTGAGTGCTACTGGAAGGAGAGTTTCAGCGACCAGAGGATAAAGGGCTGCAGACAATAGAATGTAATTAAGCTGCAGTCAGCCTGCAGGGAAAGCCACAGGCACACGAAAGGAGCCGCATTTCTAAAGACTTGGAACAGCCTCTCTGCTTAACATTTGGTAGCTAGCGATTAGGTAATGCTAGGATAGATAGAGGTACATAAGATTGGGGGGGAATTTCGAGACAGGGCATTTTTTTGGCTGCCCTATTTGAGCAGATCCTCCTCGGTTGGCCTTTCCTGATACAAATTTAATTTTTGTCCAGGAAGGCCAAAAGGAGGGACTGTTAGAGTGAATTTTTTTGGGTAGATGATTCATTTACACTTAAATGACTTTGGCCACCAGACTTCTATCTTAACTGTTTGACAAAGGACTGTGGATTGAGTCCACCACAATGGGCTTCCTAAAAGGTGTAAATACCAGATGCTTCTGGCACCGTAGTTTGACCTAATGCTGCAGTTTCGAAGATAGTATTATCTATACATGATAAATATTAATTGTCTTCTATGTTAGCATGGGAGATGCCAAATAAATGTATCATAGACTTAACTTACATTCCTAAAGGCTGTGGATACCAATCCAGGCATGTTGGTGTCGGCAGGAAAGGATGGTGTGATATTTTGTATGTTGCTTCAAAAGGAAGCATTGTCTATGCATTGTCTGTAACTTTTTAAGTAGCGATTGCCTTTGTGTTTAGCATATAAATATCGAGCCCACATTGAGCTGGCAGACCTTTCTACCGAAAGCATCTCCGTCCATATGATGCCTGCTGTACCTTGTTGTGTCGAATAAAGAAGCTGCTTTGTATCTACCAGTGACTCTGTCTCTCTGGTAATTTCATTCACGCTACAACAGTGTTATCTTGCCTTTAGAATACTTCTTCATCTTTGGAATGTATTTGTCCTGTGCCTTCCCAAATGCTTCCAGAAATTCCAGCTATTGCTACTCTGCCATCATCCCTGCCAGTATTGTTTTCCAATCAATTCTGGCCATTTTCTGTCTCATGCCTCTGTAATTCCCTTTACTCTACTGTAATATTGATAACTTTATATGCCCTCTTCATACTACTACCATCGGGGAGAAGGTACATAAGCTAAAGATGCACACTCAATATCTTAAGAACAGCTTCAAAGTTCAAAGTAAATTTATTATCAAAGTACATATATGTCACCATATACAACCATGAGATTCATTTTCTTGCAGACATTCACAATAAATATAAAGAAACAACAAAAAAAAAGCAAATTTGTAACAAGCAATAAGTATCAACAACATGTGACGAAGAGTCCTTGAAAGCGAATCCATAGGCTGTGGAAAGAGTTCAATGTTGGGGTGAGTGAAGACGACTGAAGTTATCCACTCCGGTTCAAGAGACTGATGGATGAGGGTTAATAACTTTTCCTGAACCCGGTGGTGTGGGTCCTGAAGCTCCTGTACCTCCCTCCTGATGGTAGCAACAAGAAGAGAGTATGGCCTGGATGGTGGAGGTTTCTGAAGATGGATGCTGTCTTCCCAGCAGCTGTGCTCATGGGGGGGGGGTGGGGGGGAGAGGGCTTTACTCGTAATGGACTGGACTGTATCCACTACTTTTTGTAGGTTTTTTGTTCAGGGGAATTGGTGTTTTCATACCAGGCTGTGATGCAACCTGTCAATATACTCTCCAATGCACATCTACAGAATTTTGTCGAAGTTTTAGATGACATGCTGAATCTTCACAAACTTCTAGGAAAGTAGGGGTGATGCCGTGCTTTCTTCGTAATGACACGCACGTGCTGGGCCCAGGACAAGTCCTCTGGAATGGTAACACTGAGGAATTTAAAGTTACTGACCACCTCCACCTCTGATTACCCTGATGAAGACAGGCTCATGGACCTCCGATTTCCTCCTCCTGAAGTCACTAATCAGCTCCTTGGTCTTGCTGACATTGAGTGAGAGGTTGTTGTTATGGTATCACCCAGCCAGATTTTCAGTCTTCCTCCTACATGCTGATTCATCACCCCTTTGATTCGGCAAACTTAAATATAGAATTGGAGCCATCATAAGTACAAAGCGAGTAGAGCTGGGGGCTAAGCCGTGGTTCCAATGGTGATAGTGAGGGAGATGTTGTTGCCAATTCAAAATAACTGCGGTCTGCAAGTCAGGAAATCGAGGATCTAGTTGCTCAAGGAGGTACTGATGCCTAGGTCTTGGAGCATATTGATTAGTTTTGAAGGGATGATAGTATTGAATACCGAGCTATAGTTGGTAAAGAGCTACCTGATAAGCTTCTCCATCTTCGCCGTCCGATTTCTGAATGATCCATGAACCCATGTAGACAAAAAACATCATTATTTTGCTGTCTTTTAGCACTATTTATCTTTTATATATTCTTACTGTAGCTTAGAGTAATCTTTCTATGCATTGCACTGTATTGCTGTCACCAAACAACAGATTTCACTATGTATATCAATAATAATAAACTTGATTTGGATTACTCTAATAATTCTTCTCAAAACCACTTCCAATGCATTAACTTTCTTTAAATGAGGAGCCCAATACAGTGGCTGTGGCCTCACCAATTCCTTATATAACTAAACCATGTCTTTCCTACTTTAGTATTCAATTCCCTAGCAATGAACAGTTACATTCTATCAGTTCCTCTAATTATTTGCTAAGCTTTTGGTCTACCTGCACTGCACTTTCTCTGTAACTGTAACATTTTATTCCACATTCTGTTTTTGTTTTGCCTTGCACTACCTCAATGCACTGACATAACGAATTGATTTGAATAAATAATATGTAAGACAAGCTTTACACTGAACCTTGTACATCTTGGTACAGGTGACGAGAATAAACCTATTCCAGTACTAGTTTTTTGCATATCTTGTGCAGAGACACACTGGACCCTTTGCATCTCAAAGCTCTGTAACCCCTCATCATTCAGATAACGAGTTTTTTTAATCTTTCATTCTAAAATGGACAATATAATATTTTCTAGCTGCAGTAGTGGTGCCAGCTTACAATTAGAGTTATGCCACCACAGAGAATGTGAGCTGGTGGAGATAACAGTTAGAAGAGTTATTAAAATTAACACTTAGATAATATTTTAGATAATATTGCTTTCTTTGTTCTTTTCCATTAGGATCTTTCCAGATTCCAGTTTACTCCTGACTCTGAAGAGGCTACGTTCAATGGCATTACCCAAACAATTTTCACATGAGAGTGACATTGCCATTGTCTGCACCTTGTAGGAAGAGCTTTGCTGAATGACAGTGAACAAGTGTATGATTTGAAGCCACTTCCCACAGACTCGGTAACTTTGGCATCAAGTGGTGGCAGGCCTCACCACCGCATGTATAGCAACAAGTGCTGAGAATGGAAGATAGAAAGACCATAAGACTATAAATCACAGGAGCAGAATTAGCTTATTCAGCCTACCAAGTCTGCTCCACCATTCCATCATGGCTGATTTAATATCCCTCTCAAACACATTCTCCAGCCTTCTCCCCATAACCTTGGACACCCTTACTAATCAAGAATCTGTCAACTTCTGCTTTAAGTACACCCAAGAACTTGGATGCCACAACTGTCTGTGGCAATGAATTCCAGAGATTCACCACCCTCTGGCTAAAGAACTTCCTGCTCATCTTTGTTCTAAAGGGACATCTTTCTGAAGCTGTACCTCTAGCTCTAGAATCCTCCACTATAGCAAACATCCGCTCCACATCCACTCCATCCAGGCCTTCTAGCATTTGAAAGTTTTCAATGAGGTCCTGTCCCTTCATTCTTTCAAACTCCAGTGAGAATAAACCCAGAGCCATCAAACACTCATCACAAATTAACCCTTTCAGAATCATTTTTGTGAACCTCCTCTGGACCCTCTCCAATGCCAGCACAACCTTTCTTAGATAAGGGGCCCGAAACTGCTCACAATATTCCAAGCATTACATCTTTGCTTTTATATTCTCATCTTCTTGAAATGAATGCTAACATTGCATTTGCCTTCCTTACCTTCAACTCAATCTACAAGTTACTGCTTAGGGAATCCAGCAGATGGACACAAATCTCTTTACATCTCTGATTTCTAAATTTTCTCCATGCTTTGAAAATAGCCTACACTTTTATTCCTTCTAACGAAGTGCATTCCCTACACTGTATTCCAGCTGCCACTTCTCTGTCCATTCTCCTAACATATCCAAGTCCTTCTGCAAACTCCTAGTTTCCTCAACTCTACGTTCCCTTTCACCTATCTTTGTATCTTCCACTAACTTGGCCACAAGGCCATCAATTCCATCAGCCAAATTATTGATACGTAAGAGCCTGGACGCACCCCCCTACCAGAGCATTCAAAAGGAGTAAGTCATTGTAGAACCCTTCACCAAAGCCATTTCTCTAACTCCAAACAGATCAGCACCATTTCACATGGCCTAACTTTGTTCTCCTGAACTGATCAAATCCTTCTGTGCTCTGACACAGGATCTCAGTGTGGACCAGCTGTACACATGGGACTAACAAGGGCACTGGAACTAAAGCCTCTCTCCGAGGAATGTGCTTCAATACACCAAGAGCCCTGCTCAAGAACAGAGTGCATGGGTGAGATAACAATTGGGCAGCCTCTTTCAATTGCAGCCCACTCAGTCAAAATGACAGCTTTTGGCATTTCCATGATAGCAATTGAGCCCTTTCATGACATTCAGCAAACCTGCTTCTTGATATAGATAATTACATTTGGAAAACATGGCCTCCATTTTCTCAGCAAATCCTTGCCCCAAATCAGGACGAATTCCATGGGAACAAGTTAACTAACAAGAGAAAATCTGCAGATGCTGGAAATCCAGGTAACACACACACAAAATGCTGGTTGAACTCGGTAGACCAGGCAGCATCTATGGAAGAGAGTACAGTCAATGTTTCAGGCCAAGATCCTTCAGCAGGACTAGAGAAAAAAGATGAGGAGGCAAAGTAAAACTGTGGGAGAGGGGAGGGAGAAACACAAGGTGAAGTGAAGAGTTGGGAAATGAGTGGTGGAAGAGATACAGGGCTGGAGAGGGGGAATCTAATAGGAGAGGAGGAATCTAATAGGAGAGGACAGAAGGCTGTGGAAGAAAGAAAAAGGGGGAGGAGCACGGAGGTGTTGGGCAGGCAAGGACATAAGGAGACAGAAGGAAATGGGAATGGGGAATAGAGAAAGGCAGGGTAGCATTACCAGAAATCGATGTTCATGCCATCAGGTTGGAGGCTACCCAGACAGAATATAAGGTGTTGCTCCTCCAGCCTGATTGTGGCCTCCTCACAACAGTAGAGGAGGCCACGGGTGGACATGTCAGAATGGGAATGGGAAGTGGAATTAAAATGGGTGGCCACTGGGAGATCCCTCTTTTTCTGGCAGACAGAGCCCAGGTGCTCAGTGAAGTGGTCTCCCAATCTATGTCGAGTCTCACTGATATACAAGAGGCCACACCGGGAGCACCAGATACAATAGGTCACCCCAACAGACCACAAGTGAAGCGTAACCTCATCTGCAAGGACTGTTTGGGGCCCTGAATAGTAGTGAGGGAGGAGGGGTAGGTGCAGGTGTAGCACTTGTTCTGTTTGCAAGGATGATCGCCAGGAGGGAGATCATTGTGGAGGGACGAATGGACAAGGGAATCGCGTAAGGAGCAAACCCTGTGGAAAGTGGAAAGTGCAGGCGGGGGGGGGGGTTAGGGAAAGATGTGCTGTGGTACTGGGATCCCGTTGGAGATGGCAGAAGTTACGGAGAATTATGTGCTGGAAGGGGAAGCTGGTGAAATGATAGGTGAGGGGACGAGGAACCTTATCCCTGGTGGGGTGGCAGGAGGATGGGGTGAGGGCACGTGTGTAAAATAGAAGAGATGCAGTTGAACAGTCCACCCATTTTCATGACACATGGCCAGATGTTTCCTTATGCAATTTAGGCTTTATGACAAAGGTAATGGATAATGTAGTGCTGTCCATTAGATTAGATTATGAGAACACTCAGTCCTCTTTTATTGTCATTTAGAAATGCATACATGCATTAAGAAATGATACAATGTTTCTCCAGAGTGATATCACAGAAAACAGGACAAACCAAAGACTAACACTGACAGAACCACATAATTATAACATATAGTTACAGCAGTGCAAAGTCATACCATAATTTGATGAAGAACAGACCATGGGCACAGTAAAAAAAAAGTCTCAAAGTCCCGAGTAAATCGACTCCTGAGTCTCCAATAGCAGGCAGCAAAAGGGAGAAACTCCCTGCCATAAACCTCTAGGCATTGTCAACTTGCCGATGCCTTGGAAGCAGCCAACCACAGCCGACACTGAGTCCATCCATCCGAAAACTTCGAGACTCCGACCAGCCCCTCCGATACAGCCTCTCGAGCGCCATCGACCTCGCCCCGGCCACTGAAACAAGCAAAGCCAAGGATTCGGGCCTTCTGCTCCGGAGATTCCCGTTACCACATAGTAGCAGCGGCATTTCAGAAGTTTCTCCAGATGTCCCTCCACACTCTCACGTCTGTCTCCATCAAATCAGAATTGTGCACGGTCCCCTACTTGACAGATTACAGATATCATTCACCGGAGAGGCCGTGCGCGCTGCCATCACGCCGCCATCTTCTCCTCCTTCTGAGATAACATTAATGTCTGTCTTAGCTCCTATACACTTATGCCTAATAAATCGTTACCTGAAATCAGCTCATGCTGCCTAACCTCTAACTTACGTGGACCTGAAGTACTGTGTGCAGTTCTGGTCTTCTTACTTGAGGAAGGATATATTAGCTTTGGAGGCAGTGCAGAGAAGGTTCACCAGGTTGATTCCAGAAATGAGGGGTTTAGACTATGAGGAGAGATGGAGTCACTTGGGACCGTACTCACTGAAATTCAGAAGGATGAGAGGAGATCTTATAGAAACATAAAGTATGTAAGGGATAGATAAGATAGAGGCAGGAAAGTTGCCTCCTCTGGTAGGTGAGACTAGAACTAGGGGACGTGGCCTCAAGATTTGGGGGAGTAGATTTAGGACGGAGTTGAGGAGGAACTGCTTTTCCCAAAGAGTGGTGAATCTGTGGAATTCTCTGCCCAATGAAGCAGTGGAGGCTACCTCAGTAAATATATTTAAGACAAGTTTGGATAGATTTTTGCATAGTAGGGGAAATAAGGGTTATGGGGAAAGGCAGGCAGGTAGGTGGAGACGAGTCCATGGCCAAATCAGCCATGATCTTATTGAATGGCAGAGCAGGCTCGCTGGGCCGGATGGCCTACTCCTGCTCCTATTTCTTATGTTCTTATATGTCAATGAGATGAATGAATCAGCTTCATCAAAAACATATGCTTGTTGCTCCTGAAGTAGCAGAGGTATCTTCACACCATTAGAGCCAGGGGTTCTACCTGGAATATGCCAGAACTTTGCTCCCATAAGGTTTCTGCCCACCCTCTTCATATAACCCTACCAGACAGTCCTCCATTTCCTCTCCATTGAGTGTTATTAAGTTTATTAGGAATGTACTTTTCATGAAAAGTGGTTGATGTTACATTTAGGATAGGTAAAGCTAAAGTTAAACATTTAGTTATCTCCTCTCCCTCCTCTCGGCGGGAGGAGAAGATGGCGGCGCGACGCAGCACACGCAGCTCCCCGGTGAAATGATATTGTATTTGTAAGTAGGATGCCGTACACAATTCTGATTTGATGGAGACAGACGTGAGAAGCACAGAGGAACATCTGGAGAAACTTCTGAAATGCCCGGTTCGCTGCCGCTGCGATCGCTGTGCGATCGAGATTCTCCAGAGGGAAGGCCCCAAAATCCTCAGCTTCATCTGCAGCTGGCGGCCGGGGTGGGGTCGAAGTGCTCGGCAGAGATGGTGCTCGGTGCTCGGTGTCAGAGGGCTGGTCGGAGGCTCAAAGTTTTCGGACGACTCAGAGTCGGACTGTGGTCGGGCATGGCAGGGAGAGTTTTCTTCCTTCTCCCATCTGCGTGAGACATGGGACTTTCAAGAGACTTTGAACTTTTTCTACCGTGTCCATGGTCTGTTCTTCATCAAGTTACAGTATTGCTTGCACTGTTGTAACTATATGTTATAATTATGTGGTTTTTGTCAGTTTTTCAGTCTTGGTCTGTCCTGTGTTTCTGTGATATCACACCGGAGGATTATTGTATCATTTCTTAATGCATGCATTACTAAATGACAATAAAAGAGGACTGCGTGTCCTCATAATCTAATCTAATATCTATTACTATTATTGTGAGAAAATGTGGTGGAAGGTGGTTCAATGACTGCAGAAGGGTGAGGGTTAGGTGTGGAGCTCTATGAGTCATTATGGATGTGTACAGAGAACAATACAACTATTGCTATCTTTGCAGCTTTGGTTAGGTCATTGAACTTGTTCTGATATGACAGGATTGACTTATATTTTATTTATGTCTTCCCACTATTAATAGCATTATTGTCCAAACAGCAAAGACAGGTTGGAGAAAGCATGGAGGAACAAGCATTTGAGGCTCAAGGCATAATGCAAGAGGTGAATGAATAGACATTATCTGCAACACTTGCATGTGAGACAAAAATCTGGTAGAATTGATGGAAGAATGAACCAGTGTATCATGGGAGTCATTATGAAGTTGGGGGAGGACATGTCGGGAACCAACAGCCATGTCCTAATGTACGTTACTTAGATGTAGCAGAAATTGCTGAAGGTGCAGGGTAAGGAGAGAGCACAAGGGGATCCTCATCATCGTACTGAGGGAAAGACGAGTGGTGGGCAATTTAGACAGAGTTCAAAGTTCAAAGTAAACTTAAAGTGTGTTTATGTGACCATATACTAGCTTGAGGTTAGTTTTCTGCAGGCATTCACCAGAAAAAAATTCAGTAGAGTTTTATGAAAATCTGTACATAAACAAAGACTGACAAACATCCAATGTGTAAAGAAGACAAACTGTGCCAGTAAAAATAATACTGAGAACATGAGTTGTAAAGAGTGCGTGAAAGTACTGTAGGGCATAGAATCAGTTCAGAGTAGTGGCGATTGAAGTTATCCACACCTGTTCAAGAGCCTGAAGGTTGTAGGGTAATAGCTGTTTCTGAACCTGGTGATATGGGACCTAAGACTTCCATACCTGCTATGTGATGGTTGTAGTAAGAAAAGGCCATGGCCTAGATGCTGGGGGGTCTTTGATCATGGATGCTGCCTTCCTCTGGCAGCACTCCATGTAAATGTACTCAAAGTCAGGGAGGGCTTTGCCTGTGATAGACTGGGCTACATCCATAACTGTATGTAGCCCTTTCCATTCCTGGCCATCAGGGCATTAGTATTTCCATACCAAGTCGAAATGCAACCAGTTAGGATACTTAGCATTGGGCAAAGAGTCATAGAAAAGTACGACATAGAAACAGGCCCTTCAGCCCATCAAGTCCATGCTGAACCACTTAAACTATCTAGACTCAATGACCTGCACCTGGACCATAGCCCTCTATTTCCTTACCATCCATGTGCCTATCCAAACTTCTCTTAAACATTGAATTCAAGCTCAAATTCACCACTTGTGCTGGTAGCTCATTCCACACTCTCACGGCCCTCTGAGTGAAGAAGTTTCCCCTCATGTTCCCCTTACACATTTCATCTTTCACACTTAACCCATGACCTCTAGTTATAGTCTCACCCAACCTCAGTGTAAAAAGCCTGTATGCATTTGCCCTTTGTATACCCCTCATAATTTTGTACATCATGATCAAATTTCTCCTCAATCTTCTCTATTCCAAGGAATAATGTCCTATCCTTTCAATCTTTCCTCAAAACTCAGGTCCTCCAGACCCAGCAATATCCTTGTAAATGTATCTGTACTTTTTCAGCCTTACTTACATCTTTCCTGTAGGTAGGTTACCAAAACTGCACACAATGCTCCAAATTCAGTCTCACCAATGTCTTGTACAACTTCAACATAACATCCCAAGTCCTGTAGTCAATACTTTGATTTATGAAGGCCAAAGTTCCAAAAGCTTTCTTTCCGACCCTATCTATTTGTGAGTCCATTTTCAATGAATTATGGACCTGTAGTGCCAGATCCCTCTGTTCTACTGAGCTCCTCAGTGCCTTACCATTTACTGTTTAAGTCCTACTCGGGTTGATCCTACTGAAGTGCAACAACTTGGCTGCATTAAGTTCCATCTGCCCATTTTTCAGCTGGTCCAGTTCCTGCTGCAAGACATGATGGCCTTCCTCGATCCCACCAATCTTGGTGTCATCCGCTTATCTAACTGGGCAGAGACTGGACTAATGAGTGACATCTTGACCAATACTGATCCTTTTAGTACATATTGGATAGGAGATAGATCCAGACAACATGGCTTTTGAAGATCCATTAGGTTGGAGATCATAACAGCAGGAAGATCTCCTGAAAAAACAATCTAGGAAATGATTGGTATTCTGCAGTCGATTTTGTCATGTAGTTGTGCTATTAATTTATATTTCAACATCACATATTAGCGTCTCTCAACTATTGACAGCAGATTTGATAAACTATGCTGGGATTTAACCACGATAAAGTGATGTGGATTCAGAGTAAGATGAAATGAAGTATTAGAAGAGGAAATCGGGGAATGAGATTGCTCTGGGAGTAAGAACAGATTTGATGGGCCAAATGACCTCTTTCTATCTTTTAAGAAGAAATAGGAGAGAAATGAAGAATTATAAATTCTCAATAAAGTATTTTGACAATGGCTCATTTCTAAATCTATTCACAACACAAATGTTCCTTCACCCATTAGAAGTGTCTGGTATTTTCTGTCTTGGTTCTCGCTCTAAAATGCCATATTATTTCTGCTGATACTTGTGAGTTGCAAATAAGATGCATATTTCTGTCTATAGGAAATAAATCTAATTTCATCTACACACCTTCCCTGAAAATCTTGTGCTGTTGGTAGATTCTAATGAGCATTTAGGAAACATTATAGATTATGAAGAAACCCAAAATAAAAACACTTAAACTCTTAACAAAGCCTTATGAAGTTCTCCTCACAAATATAAGCAGGTTAAGAACAAAGAACAGGGATGGGCTCTTAAACCCACAGTGTCTGTGATAATCATGGTGCCCATCCAAACTAATCCCATCTGCCTGCACGTGTTCTATATCCTTCTATCCATTGCCTGTTCATGCACCTGTCTAAATGCCTTTGAAATGTTATTATCATTTTTGCTTTCACCATTTTTTCTACCAATACGATTCAGGCATCTGCTACTCTCTGTGTAGAACACTCATTTCACAAATCTCCTTCAAGCTTCCCTCCTCTTATCTTAAAGTTATTCCTTCCAGTATTTGACATTTCTACCTTAGATAAAAGATTCTATCGACCCTATGTCTCCTGTCATAAATTTAGGTCCCTATTTTTCAGCTTTCCCCTCAACCTCCACCACCCCAGAGGAAATAATCCAAGTTTGTCCAATCTCTCATTTATAGCTAAAACTCTCTAATTCGGACAACATCCTGGTAAAACTCTTCTGCGCTCTCTCCAAAACCTCCACATCCTTCCTATAATGTGGCAAGTAGAACTTCACACAAATAAAGCTTAACCGAAGTTTTGTATAGCTACTAAGTGAGCGTCCTGATTTTTATTCTCAACACCCTGACCAAAGGCAAGGATACCGTATATTTTACTTACCATCTATCTATTTGCGTTGTCACTTTCAGGGAGCATCCAAGATCCCCCTGAACGTCAATGCTGTAAGGGTCCTGCCAATTGTTGTATACTTTCATTTTACATTTGACCTCCCAAAATCCAATGCCTCACACTTGCCCAGATTAAATTGCCTTTTTTCTGTCCACATTTACAATTTATCCATATCCTGCTGAATCCATTGACAACCTTCCTCATTATCCACATCTCTCATGTCATTTGCAAACTTACTTATCAACCTACTTTCAATTTCATCCACGTCACTCATAAAAAATCCATTTAAAATACGCTTAGGAACTTTACACAAATATATTAAGCATTCGTTTAACAGTACCCCGCAGCAAAACATCATTATGAAGGTACTCTGATGACATTGAAATGCCTCAAGTTAAAATGGTTAATAATCTATTTAAATGAAATTTAATGAGAAATTTTGAAAAAAAAAATCTCAATTAAGAAATGTCCAACAAAGAACTGGTGTAAATTACACAAGTATTAAAATCCGTTTGTATTTGTGTATATATTTATTTCTGATTGGTATATCTCCTCATCTAAGAAAGGATATGGTAGCATTGGAAGCAGTCCAAAGGAGAGTCACCAGGTTTCTTCTGGGAATACTGATTTGTTTTATCAAGAGAGGCTTAACATGTTAGCTCTGTATTGTGGTTTAGAAGAACATATACCATCCTAAGGGGGGAATGACAAGACAGATGCTGGGATATTTTCTCTCGTCTTGAACAAGGTGGGCATAGTTACAAAATAAGTGGCCATTCATTTCAAAATTCAAGATTCGAGATTCAAGTACATTTATTATTAAAGAATGTATAAATTATACAACCTGGAGATTTGTCTGCTTACAGGCAGCCACAAAGTAAGAGACCTGAAAAAATCCAATTTAAAAAAATAAAGACCAACACCCAATGTGCAGAGAAAGAGAAAAAAAAACACAAATCATGCAAATAACAGAAGAGAGCACAGTATTCTGAACCAAATTGAGTCCTTAGTGCTGAATTGGAAAGAGATTAATCCTCCCACCATATAGAAACATAGAAAACAGGTGCAGGAGTAGGCCATTCGGCCCTTCGAGCCTGTACCGCCATTCAGTATGATAACGGCTGATCATCCAACTCAGACCAATGAACCAACTTCATTGGTTCTCTCAAACTATGTTATGTTTAAACTTAGAGAAAATTAGTAGTGTTATTTATGATCCCTCTATTAAATTTGAAAAGACTTGAAGGCCATTTATTCAACACTTCCATATGATGTAATTTGACCTTTTCCAAACTTATTCGATTTCTTTCTATTATATGTTGAGAGGAGTGGAGTCGACGACACGAATAATTCTTTTTTTTTTATGTTACATAACAGCCCGTGTCTTTTTTTTTAGTTTAGTTGGTTAACATTGTTTAAGCTAGTTTTTCTTTTGGGGTATATTTTTATATTTTTTTCCTTTTTCATGATTTTTTTTATGTATATTATATTTGTATCCTGTATGACTGGGAGATTTAATACCCGTGTGTCAACTGGGTTTATATTTAAATAAGTTAATTATAACAATGTAATCCCAATAACTTTGTATCAATATTACGTTATGTTTACCATTATGAAACCAATAAAAAGATTGAAAAAGAACCAAATTGAGTCCTTAGATCCAAATCCCCGGAGCAGCTTGGAGTAGGCCCAAAGCCTCGTATTAATGGGGCAAATTGCAGACACGAAGCACAGCAGCCGTGGCAGCCTCACAGCCTCTGCGTAACAAACAAAGGAGTAAACATCGCGGGAGGGCAAGTGAATTTGGCCTGAATCTCACCTCTGGTCCCGACACCCTTCCTTTCCAATCTATCAGGGCCGGTGTTTAAATTGTCCACACAGTGGATCGCGTTTCGCATTAGGGCCTGGGCCCCACCACAGTGAAATACTCCTGGCCTACACCATGCTGCCCAGCCCGAAGCCATTCTCAACATCTCCAAATCGGCTCAGTGCTTAGAGGGATCCATCCTCTCAACCGGGGGTAGTCAGACAGGGATGTCAGCTCCAAAGTACATCGAAATTTCTTCTCACAGAGTGAAGTGAATCTCAGAAAGTGGTGAAGGCTAGATAATTGGAAGCATTTAAAGAGGAGGTAGATACACTTTTAAAACACCAGAGAATTGAGTGCTATGGAGATCTGGCATGAGGAGGAACTGAGGCCTGGTATAGATCAGCCTTGCTTATATTGAATTGAGGGGCAAGCTTGTGGGACAAGGTGGTCTACTTCTGCTTCTGGTTTGATGTGTTCTTCCTGTGTTCCAGCAATTAAATATATATGGTTTATCTCACTCCGTAGATTTTACAGAAATGATAAAAAACATATCTCAATGACAATTATGGCAGCTATATCATAGAGCCTAAATAGTGACAGCTGTGCAATGAAACTATGTGCAAGTTCACTGAAACTGGCGACACGGTAGAGACATAGAGTGATAGAGTTATGCAGTGTGGAAGTAGAATGGCCTTAGTTGTCCATGCCAACCAAGTACCCATCTAAGCTAGACCCATCTGCCTGTGTTTGACCTATATTCCTCTGAGCCTTTCCTATCTATTTACCTGACCAAATATCCTAGAGTGTTGTTATTGTCGCTGCCTGAGCTAATTTCACACAAATGCAGTGCCTTCTGTCTGAAAAAGTTGTCCTTCAGGTGCTTGTTAAACTTTTCCCCTTTCACCTTAAACCTATGCTTTCCAGTTCTTGCTTCCATAATTCAGGGGAAAAGACGATGCACGTTCATATAAGACCATAGGACCAAAGCGCAGGGTTGGAAATGCTGCAGAGGGTTGTAAACTCTGCCAGTTCTGTCGTGGGCTCTCACCTCACCACCATTCAGAATATCTTCAAAAGGTGATGTCTCAAGAAGGTGGCAGCCATCATGAAGGACGCTCACCATCTAGGATATAAGATATAGGAGCAGAATTAGGCCATTTTGGCCCATCGAGTCTTCTCCGACATTTCATCATGACTGATCCAATTTTCCTCTCAGCCCCAGTCTTCTGCCTTCTCCCCATATCTCTTCATATCCCTGACCAATCAAGAATCTATCAACCTCTGCCTTAAAATGTACATAAAGACTTGTCCTCCATGGCTGCCTGTGGCAAAGAATTCCACAGATTCACCACCCTCTGGCTGGAAAAATTACTCGCAATCTCCATTTTAAAAGGGCGCCCCTTTATTCTGAGGCTGTGTCCTCTGGTCTTAGACTCTCCCACCATAGGAAACATCCTCCCCACATCCACACCATCAAAGCCTTTTATCATTGGTATGTTTCAATCAGGTCACCCCTCATCCTTCTGAATTCCAGTGAATACAGGCCCAGAGCCATAAATGCTCTTCATATGACAAGCTGTTTCAATCCTGGAATGATTTTTGTGAACCTCCTTTGAACCCTCCCCAGTTTCAGCACATCCTTTCTAAGATAAGGAGCCCAAACCTGCTCACAATACTCCAAATGAGGCCTCACCAGTGCTTCATAAAGTTTCAACATTACATCCTTGCTTTTATATTCACAGACATCCCACCCTGCAAAAACTCATTTCAGGGAGGTAGCACCACCGCCCCCGCCCCCCACAACCCCATATCCCTCCCCGTTCGACCTCCAAGGGTGTATGTACACAGAACATTTGATTATGAAAGAACACAACAATTTATTTGATCACATATTGAAACTATTTACACACACATATACTGTAAATGCTAATGCAAATAGCTTTTCTATTTCTTTTGCAAACTTTCCTTGTACTGTGATGTAGCTTGCATGGCAGATTTGAGCATTTTGCCAGAAGTCTCAACTTCGTAACAGTCTGTGTCAATGAATTTGTTAATTTTGCAAGACATCAGATTCACAAGTGAGACAACTGACTTCTGAATTCTGTCTTAAGGCTGATTTATACTTGTGCATCAAATCGATGACGTAGGTACGGCATCTCCGCGAACCCTACGCAGAGCCTACGCGGATCCCTACGCTGTAGCCTGATGCACACCTCTCCCAAAATGTAACTACGCATCGCAGGAACGCAGACCGCAACAACTATGATTGGTCCGCCTGGTAGCATCGCATTTCCTCCTACGCTGCAATAGCTTCCCATTGGGTGACTGAAGGGCAGGGAAGGAACTCTGGCTGCAATGCTTTCCATAAAGCTTTACAAACCTCCAAATTTATGGAGGACACATTTCGCTTTTACGAAAAAAGACACTCGCTTTAAACTTGTTTACCCTGAGAAAGACTACCATGACCATGAAGCCTTGCACGGGCAGATGTGTGCGCATGCGCGACGTGCCCAAATTGCAGAGCGATGCAGACACACCAATGCACAAATATAAATGCTCACAACGCGCGTAGGCCACTTGCGTAGGTTACAGCATCGAGTTGACACACAAGTATAAATCAGTCTTTAATGTGACACACCATGCTGTATGCCCTTTCTACATCACAATTAGAACTTGGCAGCACCAAAAGCAGCTTCATCAACTGGCAGAGCTCTTTGAATCTCAATTTATCATGGAGTCATGGAGTCGTTTTTTTATTCTATTACAACTTTAAGCAAGTCTGCAGGGAGTTTGGCCTCATCACATAGGACATCAACAGAGTAGCTCCTTAGCAGCTAGCCAGCTAGTTTAAATAACATTAGCTATGCTAATGAACGAATGACATCTGTTAAACTCACCTCAACATGTCTTTTACAGTCATTTAACCCACCATGGGCAATAGAAAAGTCACTGTTGCAAACAGTGCAGCGAGCAACACTGTCATTATTTTTGACCCCTATTAGGCAGGGGTACACTTTAGTGTAGTCTGGGGTGACGTACGTTTTATATTTTCTTTTTTTGGAACACTCTGCTATGGCGCTGCAGGACACTAAACTGAACTGATGGACAAGGAAAGAGAAAGAGAGGTCGACTGTAAAGGCTGCCCACAGAGAAAACTGGTAGGTCTACTTAGCACAAAGAGAGACCAATCAGGATGCTCTCTCTGTCACTCTCTTGCTACGTCTGTTTCTCTCTCTCTCTCTCTCTCTCTCTCTCTTCCTCTTGCTCACTCGCTCTAAAAAAAATAGATTTCCAGGATATTGTATATAATTTGCGGGTGTCAGGGAGCCGCTATCAATATGCAGGAGACTCCCGGAACTTCTGGGAGAGGTGGGATGTCTGTATTCAAGTCCTCTTGAAATGAATGCTAACATTGTATTTGCCATCCTCACCAAATCTATGCCCCTCATGATTTTGTACACATCTATAAGATTGCACCTCAGTCTCCTACTCTCCAAGGAATAAATTCCCAGCTTCCACAATTTCTCCCTATAACCCAGTTCCTTAAGTCCTGACAACATCCTCGTTAACCTTTTCTGACTGTTTCCATCTTAATGGCATCTTTCCTACAACAAGGTGACCTAAACTGAACACAATATTTCAAATGTGATCTCGCTAACATCTAGTGCAACTGAAACATAGAAAAAAATAGGTGCAGGAGTAGGCCATTCGGCCCTTCGAGCCTACACCGCCATTCAGTATGATCATGGCTGATCATCCAACTCAGAACTCTGTACCTGCCTTCCCTCCATACCCCCTGATCCCTTTAGCCATAAGGTCCATATCTAACTCCCTCTTAAATATAGCCAATGAACTGGCCTCAACTGTTTCCTGTGGCAGAGAATTCCACAGATTCACCACTCTCTGTGTGAAGAAGTTTTTCCTAATCTCGGTCCTAAAAGGCTTCCCCTTTATCCTCAAACTGTGACCCCCTCGTTCTGGACTTCCCCAACATCGGGAACAATCTTCCTGCATCTAGCCTGTCCAATTCCTTTAGAATTTTATACGTTTCAATAAGATCCCCCCTCAATCTTCTAAATTCCAACGAGTATAAGCCTAGTCGATCCAGTCTTTCATCATATGAAAGTCCTGCCAACCCAGGATTCAATCTGGTGAACCTTCTTTGTACTCCCTCGATTGCAAGAATTCTTTCCTCAGATTAGGGGATCAAAACTGCACACAATACTCCAAGTGTGGTCTCACCAAGGCCTTGTACAACTGCAGTAGTACCTCCCTGCTCCTGTACTCGAATCCTCTTGCTATGAATGCCAGCATACCATTCACCTTTTTCACCACCTGCTGTACCTGCATGCCCACGTTCAATGACTGCTGTATAATGACACCCAGGTCTCGTTGCACCTCCCCTTTTCCTAATCGGCCACCATTCAGATAATAATCTGTTTTCCTGTTTTTGCCAGCAAAGTGGATAACCTCACATTTATCCACATTAAATTGCATCTGCCATGAATTTGCCCACTCACCTAACCTATCCAAGTCACCCTGCATCCTCTTAGCATCCTCCTCACAGCTAACACTGCAGCCCAGCTTTGTGTCATCCGGAAACTTGGAGATGCTGCATTTAATTCCCTCATCCAAGTCATTAATATATATTGTAAACAACTGGGGTCCCAGCACTGAGCCTTGTGGTACCCCACTAGTCACTGCCTGCCATTCTGAAAAGGTCCCATTTATTCCCACTCTTTGCTTCCTGTCTGCCAACCGATTCTCTATCCACATCAATACCTTACCCCCAATACTGTGTGCTTTAAGTTTGCACACTAATCTCCTGTGTGGGACCTTGTCAAAAGCCTTTTGAAAATCCAAATATACCGCATCCACTGGTTCTCCCCTATCCACTCTACTAGTTACATCCTCAAAAAATTCTATGAGATTCGTCAGACATGATTTTCCTTTCACAAATCCATGCTGACTTTGTCCGATAATTTCACCGCTTTCCAAAAGTGCTGTTATCACATCTTTGATAACTGACTCTAACATTTTCCCCACCACCGATGTTAGGCTAACCAGTCTATAATTCCCCGGTTTCTCTCTCCCTCCTTTTTTAAAAAGCGGGGTTACATTAGCCACCCTCCAATCCTCAGGAACTAGTCCAGAATCTAAATAGTTTTGAAAAATTATCACTAATGCATCCATTATTTCTTGGGCTACTTCCTTAAGCACTCTGGGATGCAGACCATCTGGCCCTGGGGATTTATCTGCCTTTAATCCCTTCAATTTACCTAACACCACTTCCCTCAGTTCCTCCATCTCACTAGACCCTCTGTTCCCTACTATTGCCGGAAGATTATTTATGTCCTCCTTAGTGAAGACAGAACCAAAGTAGTTATTCAATTGGTCTGCCAGGTCCTTGTTCCCCATAATCAATTCACCTGTTTCTGTCTGTAGGGGACCTACATTTGTCTTAAACAATCTTTTTCTTCTCACATACCTATAAAAGCTTTTACAGTCAGTTTTTCTGTTCCCTGTCAGTTTTCTCTCATAGTCTTTTTTCCCTTTCCTAATTAAGCCCTTAGTCCTCCTCTGCTGGACTCTGATTTTCTCCCAGTCCTCAGGTGAGCCGCTTTAACATAACATCCTATTTTCTGTACTCAGTGCCCTGACTGATGAAGGTCAACAAACCAAGTGTTTTTCATTACCATGCCAACGTATGACGCCATTTTTGGGGAACTATGTCCTCATTCTCCTCGGTCTGTCTGTTCTCCAATGCTCCCCAGAGCCCTACCATTCATTGTGAAAGTCCTACTCTGGTAGAAAGATCATGAAAAAGGTGAACGGTACACTTCCTTCATCAGCTGGGGAATTGAGTACAAAAATTGGGGTGCTGTGTAACTGCAAACAAAATATTGCTAAGGTCGCACTTGCAGTTCTGGCCACCACACTAAAGAAAAGATGTAACTAAGCCGGAGAGGGTGCAGAAAAACTTCAGAAAGATGTTACCTGGATTGGTGGGCTTGACTTATAGGGAGAGAATGGATAGGCTGGGCGTGAAAGAGACTGAGAGATGACATGATGGAGGTATATAAATTTATTAGAGGCACAAACAGGCTAGAGAATCAGAGTCTGGCACTCACGGTAGGACAGAGAGGTTTAGGATGAAAGGAAAGATATTTAAGGGGAATCTAACAAGATGCTTCGCACAAAGAGTAGTTGGTACCTGGACTGAGTTGCCAGAAGTGATGGTGGAGGCAAGGGTAGTAACAACATTTAAATGGTATCTGGACAGGGACAGGGAATTAATGCAGGAAAGTGGAATGTCAGGCGCAGAAAGAGGAGCCTGTTTCTATGATGTACAACTCTCTGATCATAAACAACCAGAAGTCAATATAAAATAATTACAATAAGCATTGTCTAGTCCAATGCTAATGTCAATTAATGCCAAGCAGAATTCAATTGTAAATTGCTTGCACTGGAGAACAATTACTCTGTGTGCCCTTTAGTTTAAAAAAAAGTATAAAAAATCATTAAGTATTAAACTGCATTTGTTTTATGGAAAAGTTCTCAACTTATTTAAATTGAGCTATGTAAACCAAGAGAGGAAAAGTGTGTGTTGCCTACTTAAGGGAATGACAGTGCCACGTTGTCAAACCATATTTGTATTGGCACATGTTGCATTAAACTCATTTTCAGCATGTTCTTTGTTCCAAAATTTTTCATAGTATCAATTGTTCTTTCAGTTTTAAAGAACAAAACATACATTTCAGGAACACATACATTGGACATTGAACCCATGAACACTACCCCACAAGCATACATAGAAAATGAGTAGTTAATATTTTTACCTACTATCTGCACATAAGGGGCTATTGTCCATTATTCTCCTCTGCATATTTTGAAAGAATACTGTCAATTTACATAAAGTTCTGCTGCTGGTTCCAGATGAACTGTTCTTTCCTGGCTTCATCTGCATGAATCAAAATATTTTTCTCAGTAAACCAATAAATATTCTTTTCCAAGTTTGTATTACTGCTTCTGTCACATGTTTGAGTTATCTCTACAGAGGCAATATGATAGCTGAAATAATATATTGAGAACTGTTATTTTTGGCTGTAAAATTCTACAGCAGTGCCTCTGGCCTCCTGTTTTAAGTAGAAACTCTACTTCATTGAAAATCGAGGAAATGCTAAGAACTTTCCTTGCCTTCATTATTGTTATTCCATCCATCATTAAGGACCCCCATCACCCAGGACATGCCCTCTTCTCCTCTTCTCGTTGCCACCATCAGGAAGGAGGTACAGGAGCCTGAAGGCACACACTCAGCGATTCAGGAACAGCTTCTTCCCCTCTGCCATAAGATGTCTGAATGGACATTGAACCCATGAACACTACCTCACTACTTTTTTAACACTACTTATTTAATATAACTATTTAATATATACTGTATATGCTTACTGTAATTCACAGGTTTTTTTTTAAATTTTGCATTGCATTGCACTGCTGCCACAAATACAACAAATTTAACAAGATATGCTGGAGGTATTAAACCTGCTTCTGAATTGTCCAGAGCGTTCCATCAGCCTCCCAGAAGAGGCGGTGGGAGGCCAGCAGGGCTTCAATACAATTGCAGTGCTTTTATTTGTACAACATTTCCTACAGTTATCAGTTCAAAAATCTGTTGGCGTAATAGGTTAAATTTACCGATAAATCATAAACCAATCTCTAGTTTCATAATCTCTCCTGCACTGAACTTTCCACATATTAGTGGATCCTGACTGAAAGCAAAAATTCTGCCAGGTGAATTTTGTAACTATTGAAAAACCAGTGGAAGTTTTACAACAATACAAATGAATTGGTTTGCAGCCTGGAAGAAAAGTGGAGGGAAATACAGTCAACGTTTCAGATCAATGACCTTTGATCAAATGAGAGGTTAAGGGCTATAAATTAACTATGAAAAGTCAAGTATTAGTGCTTGATTTAGGAGCAGTATGTACTGCAGATTATATTGTATATGAAGTATTTCAAAAATTCAAATATTCAAAGATTCAAAACACATTTATTGTCAAGGTATGCATACAGTATACAATCTGAGATTCGTTTTCCCTCAGACAGAGCCGAAACAAAAAAAACATGGAACCCATTCAATGAAAAACATCAAACCGCAAAAAAGAACAAATTGCACAAATAGCAAAAAAAAGAGGGAAAAACACAGAATATAAAACACCAAACCACAAATCATCAAACCTATCCAGGCATATTCAGTTCAGTTCAATCTAGCAACAGACATAAAATGCTCGAGGAACTCAGCAGGTCAGGCAGCATCTATGGAAAAAAGTAAACAGTCAATGTTTCAGGTCGAGACCCTTCATCAGGACTGGGAATAAAAGATGAGAAGTTAGAGTGAGAAGTACAAGGTGGTCAGTGATAGGTGAAGCTGGGAGAGGGGGAGTGCTGAAATAAAAGAGCCGGGAAGTTGATTTGTGAAAGAGATAAAGGGCTGGAGAAGGGGAATCTAATAGGAGAGGGTAGAAGACCATGGAAGAAAAGGAAGGGGAGGAGCAAGCAACATCAGAGAGAGGTGATAGACAAGTAAGGAGATAAGTGAGAGGGAAATGGGAATGGGGGAATAGTAATAGGGCAGCAATTACCGGAATTCCGAGAAATCAATGTTCATGCCATCAGGTTGGAGGCTACCCAGGTGAAGTACAAGGTGTTGCTCCTCCAACCTGAGAGTTCAAACTAGTGTTGTGTCGTTCATTAACTTCAAGCTGCTTAAAATTACACAAAATAGCAACAAAAAAGGAGAAAACAGAAACCAGAAACATATCATAATGTAAACTACAATAATGTTCAATCCACAAGCCGTGTCAATTGCCCAGGAGTCCGGCACCATCTTCCGGCAGCATCGAGCAAGAGGCGGAGAGAGAGAGAGACCATTCAAGCACAGGGACCTTCCTCCAGGAGCAGTGGATCAGAGGGAGAGTGAGAGACCATCACACACAGACACCTTCCTCCATCAGCAGCGAGCGAGAGGGAGAGAGAGATGGGACACCCACAAGTAGACAGTAATTGGTGAGAAACGGAGTCTATCATGGGCTTGCGATCCATCTCCAGGCCTCTTGGCCTCCAAGCCACACGCTTTGCTTAAAACCTCACCAAACCCCCTCAGAGGTAGCATGGTGCCAGATTGTTTAATCGGCCCAAAAACACAGCACCAAAATGTATATCACAGGCTCCAAAAGTAGCAGAATCACATTTCTGGCTTGTTCAGAAATTGTAATGGCCCTTGCAGAGGTGTTTAAAACACTCTTAGATGTGAGTGAGGTGCTGGAGAACTGGAGGACAGCTAATGTTGTTCCATTGTTCAAGAAAGGCTCCAAGAATAAGCCAGGAAATTATAGGCCATTGGAAGGTATTCTAACAGACAGGATATCTAAGTATTTGGATAGACAAGGCCTGATCAGAGATAATCCAGAAGGCTTTGTGTTTGGCAGGTCATGTCTAGCCAATCTTATAGAGGTTTTTGAGGAGTTTACCAGGAAAGTTGATAAATAAAAAGCAGTAGACATTGTCTACATTGGCTTTCACAAGGCCTTTGACTAGGTACTACATGGAGGCTAGTCCAGAAGGTTCACCTGCTTGGCGTTCAGGATGAGGTGGTCAATTCGATTCAACATTGGTTCAGTGGGAGAATCCACAGAGTAGAGGATGGTTGCCGCTCTGACTGGAGGCCTGTGACCAGTGGTGTGCAGCAGGGGTCAGTGCCAGGTCCATTGTTGTTTGTCATCTATATTAAGGATTTGGGTGATCATGTGGTAAACTGGATCAGTACATTTGCGGATGACACCAAGATTAGAGGCATACAGCATAGCAAGGAAGCTTATCAACGCTTGCAGTAGGATGTGAACCAGCTGGATAAATGGGCTTAAAATGGAAGATGGAACTTAATACAGACAAGTGTGAGGGGTTACACTTCGGGAGGTCAAACTAGGGTAGGACTGTGAACACTGAGGAGTTTGGTAGAACAAAGGGAAATGAGAATATAGATCCATAATTCCTGAAGGTGGCACGATAAAGAGAGCTTTTGGTATAGTAATCAGGCCATTGAATACAGGAGTTGGGTGTGATGATTGGGTTTGCTGACTGTGAAGTTCTTGACTCAAAGAAAGTTCTTAATATCCAATATAGATAGCTACAAGTACCTTCACTAAAGGGAGGTTATACTGCAGTTGCCTACTCTTCAAAGGCTAGATTACTTCCCTGGTTATTCTCCATGGTGGGTTAAGCTGCTCCTACCCGCTATCTAAGAGATGGGTCTCCCATCCCTACCAAGGAGGAGATACTTCCAGCTAGAAAAGTAATTTATTCATTAATTCACAATCGTGTATTCACAGTTCATTTATTTTAGTGACATATTTAAACTTCGATAATATTCTTAAAACACATTTAAAACTCACAGAGGTGTTCTATCTTATAAAAGATTTCCAAATTACAATTTCTAAACACAAAGGATTTCCAAAATAACAGGAACAATTCCTAAAAGTTAAAAAGACATACCAATGAGTTGCAATAAGTAAGTCCTCCATAGCACCAATCAAAAGCAAAGAAATGGATTCTATTCACCCCATCTCTGTCATTCTTCTTGTTGTTCCTTGACTATTCCTAATGAAACACAAAATACTCTGCACAGGCTGGTGTGTCGTGGAGAATGGAGTCATTGGCCCTGACCCCGGCCGTATGCGCCCCCTGTTGGAACTCCCTCTTCCCAACACCCTCAGAGCCCTCAAAAGGTGCCTGGGTTTCTTTTCATACTACGCCCAATGGGTCTCTAACTATGCAGACAAGGCCCGCCCCCTGGCCAAGTCCACCACATTCCCCCCCTCAGCCGAGGGCCGCGCATCCTTCAGCCACATAAAAAGGGGACATTGCCAAAGCAGCAATGCATGCGGTGGATGAGACCATTCCCTTCCAAGTAGAGAGTGACGCCTCCGACTTTGCGCTGGCTGCTACCCTCAACCAGGCAGGAAGACCAGTGGTGTTCTTCTCCCGTACCCTTCAAGGCCCTGAAATTTGGCACTCCACAGTGGAGAAAGATGCCCAGGCCATAGTGGAAGCTATAAGGCACTGGAGGCACTATCTCGCCAGCAAAAAGTTCACCCTGCTAACTGACCAGCGCTCAGTCGCATTCATGTTTAATAACCAACAGCCGGGCAAAATCAAAAATGATAAAATTCTGAGGTGGAGAATCGAACTCTCCACCTTCAACTATGACATCATGTACAGGCCTGGGAAGCTAAACGAGTCCTCCGATGCCCTATCCCGGGGAACGTGCTCCAGCGCGCAGATCGACCGGCTATACGCCCTACATGTAGATCTTTGCCACCCGGGGGTCACCCGGCTTTTCCACTTCGTGAAAGCCCGGAACCTGCCTTACACCCTTGAGGAGATCGGGACAATGACCAGGGACTGCCAAGTCTGCGCAGAGTGCAAACCGCACTTCTACCGACCCGAAAAGGCACAACTCATCAAGGCCACCCGCCCCTTTGAGCGACTAAGTGTTGACTTTAAGGGCCCCCTCCCCTCCACTGACCGCAATGTGTACTTTCTTAACATTATCGACAAGTACTCGCAGTTCCCCTTCGCCATCCCCTGCCCCGACACCACTACCACGTCAGTTATAAAAGCCCTGTGCAAGCTCTTCACTCTGTTCAGATACCCATGCTACATCCACAGTGACAGAGGGTCTTCGTTTATGAGTGACGAGCTGCGTCAATACCTGCTGGCTAGGGGAATTGCAACTAGTCGGACCGCGAGCTATAACCCCCGGGGGAATGGACAGGTGGAGAAGGAGAATGTCACAGTGTGGAAGGCCACACTCTTAGCCCTCAGGTCAAAGGGACTGCCGGTCTCCCGCTGGCAGGAGGTCCTTCCCGAGGCACTCCACTCCATCCGCTCCCTGTTATGCACAGCCACCAATGCCACCCCTCATGAGCGGCTCTTTTCTTTTCCCAGAAAGTCGACCACTGGGACCACCCTACCAACTTGGCTGACGTCCCCGGGGCCAGTGCTGCTCCGGAAACATGCGAGGAGCAATAAATACTCCCCGATGGTCGAGAGGGTTCACTTACTTCATGCGAACCCCCAGTATGCCTATGTGGTTTGACCTGATGGGCGGGAGGACACGGTCTCCATCCGCGACCTGGTGCCCGCAGGAGCACCAGGCCCCTAGCCTGAACACTCCGTGGTGACCATTAACCCTGTACCCACCGATATATATATCCACCAGACACCGCGCACTCCAAGCCCTACACAGACACCATACGACACTCCCATACCGGGCGCCACGCACACGCACGAGGGATTACCGACGCCTAACGTGCTGACACCTCAAGTCAGGCCGGAGCCAGCACAACCGCCATCGCCGGTGCAATCACCGCCGGTGCTGCGTAGATCACAGCGACGGACTCGACCGCCTGATAGACCTGACCTGTAAATATACTTGTTTTAAATATTGTCAGTCACTTCACCCTGCGGGACTCTTTTATAAAAAAAAAGAAGGGGTGAATGTGGTAAACCATGTATATATGTTGTAACTGGGTTACCTGTCTGGACATGCCCCTCTGCTGACTGCCCCTGTGGCTCCTCCCACAGACCCCTGAATAAAGGTGATTTCGCCTTGCCCCTCCCCCTCAGTCCGGGGGCAGACACTCAGCATGGAAGTCGTATTGTACAGCGAATAAAAGCCTTTCAGTATTTACCCTGCTTCAGTCTTTTGGAGTTATTAAAGGTGCTTCAGCCTCTTAGGTGGGCTCCCACTCAGCCTGATCAATGGTCTAAAAGACAAGGCTCTGCCATGGCCCTGTCCTTCCAATATTCAGTGGTTGAGTTCAAGAAAGTGTTTGATCTTCCAATTACAGGGTCAGGAAGTAGCCCAGTGCTCCTGGACCTGCACCAAAGGAAAGGGACAACGAGGGACTACGCAATAAGTTCCGTACACTTGAGGTTGAGACCGAGTGAAACAAAAGATCCCTCGTCGTTGCTGTCCAACGTGGGCTGAGTACAACGCTCCAGCATAAGGTCACAGTGTGTGAAAAGCAAGACAGTCTGGATGACCTGATAAATCTGGCCTTTCAAATTGACGACCAGTGCAGAGAAAGAACGCCTTGAGCTTCCCACTCCTTAGGTCACAGTCCGTCTTCACCCTCTCCCTCAGCACCCAGTCCCCAGTCCACGGAGGAGCCTATGCAGGTGGGCACAAGTGCCCACACTGGGGAAACAGGTCCCTGTCTCTACTGTGGCGATCCAGGACACTTCTGGGCATCATGTCCCATGCGCCCAGTAAAAGGGGGTTCCTAACAGCAGGGAGGGGAATTCTGACAGGTCGATACTCCCTGCAAACACCATCTCTAATTTTGTAATGCTCCCAGCTTCCTTGTCGGGGCAGTCCCAGATCCATGTGCTTCATTCACTATTCACTGTTACTCGCTATTTTTGAATGTTTGCTTGCTATTTTGAATGTTTTGCACCTTGGCCCCAGGGGAATGCTGTCTTGTTCAGCTGCGTCTATGTATGGTTTGAATGATAATTAAAACTGATTTGATTTGATTCAGGCATTTATTGACACTGGAACAGTCGGAACCTCATGGATGTCTCTCTGGCTCAAAGATGGAAAGTTCTAACTCAGCAATTGAGAGAAAATATCGATGGGAAAACTCTGGATGTTTGGCCTCTGGGTCCAAAAGATCCACAGAACCCCTCCAACTACTGCTAGAAGTCAACCATAGAGAACATCTCTGCTTCTAACCTGCTGATTCATCTGAACTGCCACTGGTGCGTGGCCTTACCTGGCTAGCTTGACACAACCTGCAGATCAATTGATCACTAAAGGCACTCCAAGATTGGGGACTGGCATGTCCATCTACCTGTCTAGGTCCAGCTCAAGCTCAGGGTCCTGTGCCTACTGCTAGTGTGGACCTGTCTGGGATTCCAGCTGAACATATAGACCTTCTTGAGGTCTTCAGTAAGAAGAAGGCCTCCTCCCTGACTACACACTGGCCATATGACTGCACCATTGACCTCTTGCCCTGTGCTAGGCCTCTGCGGAGCCAGCCCTTTTCCCTCTCTCATCCTGAAATGCTGGCCATAGAAGAATACATCAAGGAGACATTGGCCTTAGGATTTATCCATCCAGCAACCTAGCCAGCAAGGGTGGGCTTCTTTTTTTGTGAGCAAGAATGATTATCAGCCCCTCAAAGACATCAACTGGTCTCTTCCCTGCTTGCCTCTACATTTGAACATCTTCAAGGAGCAAAGATATTCTGCAAAATAGCTCTGAACAATGCTTTACAACCTGATTCATGTCCAAGAAGACGATGAGTGGAAGACAGCATTCAAAATCTCCACTAGCCACTATGAGAATGTCATGATGCCATTTTGTCTGGCCAATGCCCCTGCTGTTTATCGGGCCTTGGTCAAAGATGTGCTCCAGGTCATGTTGAATCAGTTTGGTTCTGTGCATTTTGATGATATCCTTACCTATTCCTGTTCCCACCAGGAACATGTCCAGATGTCTGAAGGGTTCTCAGACAGCTCCTCGAGAATAGCCTCTATGCAAAGCCAGAGAAGTATGAGTTCAGTAAAGAGTAGGTGTCATTCTAAACCAAACCATCAAACAGGTGAGGCACTTCATGGGGTTTGCAAACTTTTATCGCCGCTTCATGAGAAACTTTAGTTCCATCGCAGCCCCCATTAGTGCAGCCACCACGAAGACCTCTGCAGAATTCTATTGGACAAGTGAGGCAGACCAAGCTTTCTCAGAACTAAAATGACATTTCACCACTGCCCTGGTGCTGCATCACAGAGAATCATTCTGTCTGTTCATCGTCAAGGTGGATACATCAGATGTCGGCATTGGAGCTGAACTCTCCCAGAACACTTCTGCCCATAACCGGCTGCACCATTATGCTTTTCATTGCTTGACTCTGGTGAGTGGAACTACAATGTCAGGAACTGAGAACTTCTGGCTGTCAAGGAGGTCCTGGAAACAAGATGATACTGAGGCAAGGCGGGAGGAGAAGATGGCGGCGCGACGCAGCGCGCGCAGCTCTCCGGTGAAATAATACCATATTTGTAAGTAGGATGCCGTGTACAATTCTGATTTGATGGAGGCAGATGTGAGAAGCACAGAGGAACATCTGGAGAAACTTCTGAAATGCCCGGTTCGCTGCCACTGCTACTGTGTGATCGAGAATCTCCGGAGGGAAGGCCCCAAAATCCCCGGCTTTGCCTGCTGCTGGCGACTGGGGCTGGGGTCGAACCGTTCGGCAGAGATGGTGCTCAGTACTCAGTGTCAGAGGGCTGGTCAGAGGCTCAAAGTTTTCAGACGACTCAGAGTCGGACTGTGGTCGGGCATGGCAGGGAGAGTTTTCTTCCTTCTCCCGTCTGCGTGAGATGTGGGACTTTCGAGAGACTTTGAACTTTTTTTACCATGCCCATGGCCTGTTCTTCATCAAGTTATGGTATTGTTTGCACTGTTGTAACTATATGTTATAATTATGTGGCTTTTGTTAGTTTTTCAGTCTTGGTCTGTCCTGTGTTTCTATGATATCACACCGGAGGAATATTGTATCATTTCTTAATGCATGCATTACTAAATGACAATAAAAGAGGACTGCGTGTCCTCATAATCTAATCTAATCTAATCTAACTGGCTGGAGGGACAGAGCAGCCCTTTCTGGAGCCGACAGATCAACAAGAAGTTCTCCTACATTCGGGACACTAAGAGACTCAAATCTGGTCACCCATTGGGCTGTCTTCTTCACCTGGTTTAATTTCACCTTCACCTACCATCCCGAGAGCAGGAGTATCAAGTATGATGCCCTCACCTGGCAGTTCGACATGACTGAGGACAACACCAATCCACAGTCCATCCTTCCTCACTCCTGCATTGCTGTTCCTGTCATTTAGGGAATAGAGGCTACCTAACATTTGGATCCAGGCCCAGGCGGGGGACCTCCCAACTGGTTGTTTGTTCCTGCCACTGTGTGCCCCAGAGTGGTGGAATAGGGTCACTCCTCCCGTCCAGTTGGACATCCAAGAATTCAACGGACCCTGGAAATTATCAACAGCTGATTTTGGTGGTCACTTATGTCCCAGGATGCCCACGACCTCATCTCTGTCTGTCCCATTTGTGCCCAGAAGAAGACATCATGCCAGGGCCCTGGGGTCTGGTATGTCCGCTGCCTGTGCCTCACTGCCCCGGTCCCATCTCTCGGTGGATTTCATCACTGGTCTGCCCCCATCTGATGAAAACACTACTATTCTGGTGGCTGTGGACCAATTCTCCAAGGCTCCCCACTTCATTGTTTTCCCACTAGTTCATGAGGTGCTGCTTTCATGGTTCAGCATATTTTCTACCTGCATGGTTTCCCTCAGGACATAGTGTCTCATCGACAACCACAGTTCACTTCCAATATTTGAAAGGCTTTCTGTTCTCTTCTGGGAGCCACAGCCAGCCTCTCATTTCCACCCCAATCCAACGTTCAGACTGAGTGAGTGAATCAGGAGTTGGAGTCAATTCTGCACTACCTTGTCTCTTCCATGCTCATGACCTGGAGCTCCCAACTGGGTGCCAGAAATGATTACAGCCCCTGCTCGTTCCTGACCAGGAGACAGACATGGGAGTTTCTGATGTTACACAGTTGGTCCAATACTACAAGCGCATGTGCGCTTAGAATCAACATGCCAGGCAAGCTGATCAACTCTGCTGACGGGTGAGGCCTCTCAAGCCAGGGGAGAAATTCTGGCTGGCATCCAGTCACCTTCCCTTGAAGGTCAAGAGCAGCAATTTGGCCCTATGCTATGTGGGACCATTTGTAGTGGTGAAGGCTATCAACAAGGTCTCATATAGATTGCACCCACCATCATCAGTGAAGACTAATCCAGTATTCCCTGTTTTCCAACTCAAGCCAGTGACTTCCGCATCCACCACCTTGCTCCAGTCGCTTCCCCCGCCCTCCCCGTATGATAGATAAGTCCCTGGTCTATTCCTTGTATTGCCTCCTGGTATCTTGCTAGGTGCAGGGCAGGGTCCAGTATCTCATGGATTCGGAATAGTCTGGCTCTGAGGAACATCCTTGGGTCCAGCCCATGATATCCTGGACAAGTCTTTCATCCAGGACTTACGGCTGGCAGAGATCCCTAGCACCTGGGGAGCTGCACCTAGGGAGATGGGCCCCATCACAACCATGGATTCTTCTGTGGAGCCTGCAGACCCTCACAGGTAGGCTGCGGAACAGCTTTGGCAATCATGCTGATGAGTATGCACGCTCCAACCAATTAGTGTTTCATTGTGCTGGTAATAAACGCCCTTCCTCTTGTTTCAGTCTTGTTGAGACTTGACCAAAAGCACAGCAACATCTACACTCCCTGTTTACCTTCGCCCCTGTTCCAGGAAAGACCACCACTTAGACTGACACTGTAAGGGAGTGGTATTCATTTGGTATTAGGTTACTCCTTTAGTTAATAGCCCTGTTGGCCTAGCGTTTATTGTTTTGCTTTTAATTTAGCACAGTTCTTTGTAAAAGTCAGTGAACTGTTCATCCATTTCAGTGCCTCTCCTTCTGCACTTGAACCATAACAATAGACTTGTGTCCCTTTATCCTTCACTCCCACCACAACCCCCCCCCCCCAAATTTCAACATCCGATTGTGTCTCCGGCAAAACACTCACTAAACTCACTCACAACGGTACTTTCAACTTAACAACCATCAGCCTTGGCACCTCCATTTCTACAGCTACTGATCTGCTCGGTCTTACAGCCTACACCGAAGGCAAGGGCAGGGAGATGAAAGTGAAGGAAAACATAAAAAAAGAAGAGAAGCAATTGTTGAATCGTGGTGCTTAGGAAGAACAAAATGAGAGGTAGAACAAAATATATAGTCTAGCCAACACCATTGGATAAGAGTGTCATAAAGTTAGTGCTTTTTTCTGTGACTTAATTCAAAAAGAAGTTTAATAACTACAAAACTAGATAGTTTTTAGAGACATTTGTTATTAATATTGGAAATGTGATTACTTGAAAGAGCAGCGCCTGAAGACAGACTTGGGAATTTACAGCAAGTTATTTTTCAGGATGTTATTCGGAGAGGTGTTTTGTCTGTATTCTAAACGTGTTCACTTCTGGCATATGCAGCATTCTTCCCGTTTCAGAGACTCCAACGCCCTTTCTGTGTCCCTTGGCTGCTATTTCTGCTTTTTGTCGCTGCCAATCAATCTGCCACGTTGTGCACTCACTTGGGATCTGTTCCCATTCATGAAACTGCTTGTCCCACAGCCCTGGACTAGAATCTTAACCTGCTAGTACACAAGCTTCTCTGTGTGTTTTGAACTGCTTCTATGTCTACATTTCTTCCTCAAGGTTCCAAGATTCCCTCCAGGTAATCAGCCCCCATCCTAACACTTGGCATTTTCATTCATGCCAAAAGATACTATCACCCTCCTCGTTACTCTAGATACGCCAATGTGTAGTGACATGTATCCAAGCCCATTTTAGTACATTGTCCCCTATACTTTCACAGCTCTTGCCCCCACCTTATTTTACACCACTTAGGGTTCTTCGCTTTCCAATACCGCCCAGTCAAACAAGCGACAGTTCCCAAGTCCATATTCAGCAAAACTGACCTTCCCACTCAAACCTCCATCTTAAAATCAGTGTGTGTTGCCTCTTCACTTGCTTACAATAATTAAAAGGATATTTTGTTCATCAGTCTAAGACTATATATACCAGGAAGAAGTGGAGCAATACATAAAGGGAAGGAAATAATATTGCACAGACAGAGAGAAAAGAGACACAGGAGGGTAACAACATTAGGGATAATGTAACAAAAGCTGTAATGAGAAAAATATTTGAAAATCATGCCATAAAGGGAAATGGTGAAAGACACAGACAAAAAGAGGGACAATTAGCATGAAAAAAATATTCCCCTTTATGATCTCATGGAGATCCTCAAGCACTTAGTAGACAGTAACATAGAACTTGCCAGAACACTGTACATTTAATTAATATTGCTGTGCAGGAATCCCAGTAGGCAGCTTGCACAAAATAAACAATCTTTTCAGTAATAGTGGCTGATGGTTAAATATTGGCAAAGATGCAGGCTGCTATTCTTCAAAATAGTGCCAGGGGGTCATTTAGGAGTGAAGATGATGCCTCAGTTTAATATAATATCTGAAAGCCCAGCAGTGAGGTGTCAGCTTACATTGGTGCTCAGCACTGGGGCAAAACTTGAACCTAAAATTTTCTGACTCAGAGCTAAGAATTCTACCATTCAGCTGGAGTTATTTGGAAAAAAGGAACATGATCAAGAGAAGATAATTTTTAGCTGTTAATATACTGTATGTGTTATGTAGTTCAGGCTGTCCATGAGTTATACAAGGGTTCTATTCCTGAGAACTGTCCGTAAACTGATTTCTCTGTCAGAAACTTCAGACTTCCACTGTAAATCATTTTGTGTTGCCCTACGTATACTTGCTATACTCCTCTTATTTAATTGAATAATCACCCTAATGAAACCACCATTAAACTAACAGATGATTTATTGTATCATTAGTGAATAAATTTACTTTGGATACCATGGAATTGTTTATTATAGAACATAGAACATAGAACATAGAATAGTACAGCACAGTACAAGCCCTTCGGCCCACAATGTTGTGCCAACCCTCGAACCCTGCCTCCCATATAAGCCCCCACCTTAGATTCCTCCATATACCTGTCTAGTAGTCTCTTAAACTTCACTAGTGTATCTGCCTCCACCACTGACTCAGGCAGAGCATTCCACGCACCAACCACTCTCTAAGTAAAAAACCTTCCTCTAATATCCCCCTTGAACTTCCCACCCCTTACCTTAAAGCCATGTCCTCTTGTATTGAGCAGTGGTGCCCTGGGGAAGAGGCGCTGGCTATCCACTCTATCTATTCCTCTTATTATCTTGTACACCTCGATCATGTCTCCTCTCATCCTCCTTCTCTCCAAAGAGTATAGCCCTAGCTCCCTTAATCTCTGATCATAATGCATACTCTCTAAACCAGGCAGCATCCTGGTAAATCTCCTCTGTACCCTTTCCAATGCTTCCACATCCTTCCTATAGTGAGGTGACCAGAACTGGATACAGTACTCTAAGTGTGGCCTAACCAGAGTTTTATAGAGCTGCACCATTACATCGCGACTCTTAAACTCTATCCCTTGACTTATGAAAGCTAACACCCCATAAGCTTTCTTAACTATCCTATCCACCTGTGAGGCAACTTTCAGGGATCTGTGGACATGTACCCTCAGATCCCTCTGCTCCTCCATACTACCAAGTATCCTGCCATTTACTTTGTACTCTGCCTTGGAGTTTGTCCTTCCAAAGTGTACCACCTCACACTTCTCCGGGTTGAACTCCATCTGCCACTTCTCAGCCCACTTCTGCATCCAATCAATGTCTCTCTGCAATTTTTGATAATCCTCTACACTATCTACAACACCACCAACCTTTGTGTCGTCTGCAAACTTGCCAACTCACCCTTCTACCCCCACATCCAGGTCGTTAATAAAATCACGAAAAGTAGAGGTCCCAGAACAGATCCTTGTGGGACACCACTAGTCACAATCCTCCAATCCGAATGTACTCCCTCCACCGCCACCCTCTGCCTTCTGCAGGCAAGCCAATTTTGAATCCACCTGGCCAAACTTCCCTGGATCCCATGCCTTCTAACTTTCTGAATAAGCCTACCATGTGGAACCTTGTCAAATGCCTTACTAAAATCCATATCGATCACATCCACTGCACTACCCTCATCTATATGCCTGGTCACCTCCTCAAAGAACTCTATCAGGCTTGTTAGACACGATCTGCCCTTCACAAAGCCATGCTGACTGTCCCTGATCAGACCATGATTCTCTAAATGCCTATAGATCCTATCTCTAAGAATCTTTTCCAACAGCTTTTCCACCACAGACGTAAAGCTCACTGGTCTATAATTACCCGGACTATCCCTACTACCTTTTTTGAACAAGGGGACAACATTCGCCTCCCTCCAATCCTCCGGTACCATTCCCGTGGACAACGAGGACATAAAGATCCTAGCCAGAGGCTCAGCAATCTCTTCTCTCGCCTCGTGGAGCAGCCTGGGGAATATTCTGTCAGGCCCCGGGGACTTATCTGTCCTAATGTATTTTAACAACTCCAACACCTCCTCTCCCTTAATATCAACATGCTCCAGAACATCAACCTCACTCATATTGTCCTCACCATCATCAAGTTCCCTCTCATTGGTGAATACCAAAGAGAAGTATTCATTGAGGACCTCGCTCACTTCCACAGCTTCCAGGCACATCTTCCCACCTTTATCTCTAATCGGTCCTACCTTCACTCCTGTCATCCTTCTTTTCTTCACATAATTGAAGAATGCCTTGGGGTTTTCCTTTACCCTACTCGCCAAGGCCTTCTCATGCCCCCTTCTTGCTCTTCTCAGCCCCTTCTTAAGCTCCTTTCTTGCTTCCCTATATTCCTCAATAGACCCATCTGATCCTTGCTTCCTAAACCTCATGTATGCTGCCTCCTTCCACCTGACTAGGTTTTCCACCTCACTTGTCACCCATGGTTCCTTCACCCCATTATTATTTTTATTTTTTCTCAGCTCAAGATGGTAAAACCTGAGGTATAGGCACAGCCAAGCTCATTCATCTCTCAATTGTTAGGAACTTTGGGACTATTCTAGTGGTGCTTTGCATTGTAGACTTCTGGAGATTTTACATCAATACTGCGTATAGGCCTAAATGTTTAATGCTATCGTGTAGTGACTTTGGGATGACACCAGTTGTAGATATTACTATTGGTACAATAGTAATGTTGGTATTCATGTTCCATAGTTTTTCAATTTCCTATTTCAATTCAACATATTTCTGGTGTTTTTAACTTATTAATTTTGGTATGTTGTGTATTTGGAACAGCTACATCTATTAGGCTGTGCTTGCTTGTTTATCCTGTTATCAAATTTCAAAGTACATTAATTAGCAAAGTATGCATACAGTATACAACTCTGAGATTCATCTTCTTCAGACAGCCATGAAACAAAGGAAAGCATTCCATTGTCCATTTAAAGAAAAACACCAAAACCCTCCACATGCCAAAAAACAAATCACGACAACAGCAACAAGAACATCAACAAGAACACCAACCGCCCCACATGCAAAAAAACAAATTGCGCAAATGGCAACAAGAACATCTATCCCTCCCAGCCACAAACAGACAAACAAGTCGCACATATAGCAACAAGAAAGAGTGAGTGAAAACACAGAATATAAAAACACAAGATCAAAAGAGCCCAATCAAACTACAGTCCAATCCATAAACCACAGACCCAGAACTTTGGTACCATCCTCCAACAGCACTGAAGGAAAGATCATTGGAATGCAGGGACCTTCCTCTTATCAGAATTGCATATGTTCGCGTGGAGTGATGAATTCAGTTTTCATTGATGAAAATATATCCTCAGAAATTTTTATGTCTGTAATTCCTCTTCCTCCTTCTGTCCTAGGTAGTGTTAATGTAAGTGCCTTCGAGTGTACATAGTGTTTTCTAAAATTTGTCATTTCAGTTCTTAACTTCCTTTATAAATTTTCCAGATTGGTTTTGGACCATAACATTATACCAAAGGAATACGTTAATATGGGAATAGTGAAGTGTTTATTGTCTGTGTTACATTTTTACTATTGAGCTCCATCTGGCAGATTTTCTTAAGCCTTAAAGTAAATTCTATCGAAATGTTTCCCTTTATCACACTATGATCTATTCCTTGTTGATATCTCAGATATTTATGTGTTTCATATTCATCCATCAGTGGTATTGTATCCTGCTGCTCTGTTTTATATTCTACTAGCTCTATTGCACCTTCCTTTATGTTTGATGTTCTGCATTATCTGGTACAAAACTCATGTTTATATCTTTAGAAATAGCTTCACTATTTAAATTTAATTGCTTTAGCCTTACTAATGAAGGAGTGCATAATTTCAAAGTACCCATGTATAGAAGGTGTGTCAAGATATAATTCACTTGGTTCTCTCTATTTTCCCTATACCCTATTTTCATCTGAGTCAGTAAATTAGAGAGCAGGTTTAAAGCTGGACAAAACCATGGGGGACTTAGGGAATTGCCCTAGAAAATGCCTCCATTTATTTTGATAATGGTGGTTGGTCTTTACAATAAAGTAATTATAGTATGCAAATACTCCATTAGATGTTGTAGTAATTTCACAAGAAGTGGATGTAATTTACATATATTAAGAGCTTCTATTAACCATGAGTGTGGGAAAAGAAACAAATGCCTTTTGGTAGTCAATATAATGACATGAAAGACTCTGCTGTTCCACTGGGATTGATTTAGAATTACAGAATTTAATATCATTTGTTCTTTACATTCTTTCATGTCCTTTACTGCATCCTTTCTTCTTATTGTTAATATTATTATTACCAACTTGAAAATGTGTTATAGATATCTGGGAAAATTTGTGTAAAATTGTATTTCTGTAAATCAGGCTATTGATAACTTAGGCAATCCCTGTACGATCCTACATGAATATACAATACTTTCTACTTTCTAATTTGCAACATCATAGAAGATCCGACGTATTTTTATGAAAAGTTTCATAATTATTATTGTTCTTAGGCAGAAATTTTGTGTATTAGAAGTGTGCCTGTTGTAACATTTCTCATTCAAATGTGTCTTGTGTTACTGTAATTGCAGGCTCTGTCCATTGGGTTGCCCATCAAGCAATTTTCAGAAATACAAAAGATTCTACGGATGCTGGAAATTCTGAGCAACACACACAGAATGCCAGGGGAGCTCAGCAGATCAGGCAGCATCTATGGAGGTGAATTAACAGTTGACATTTCAGAAATGCCTCTCTCAACTCCATTGTCATCTTCCACTCATCAACCAAATGCACAGCCCATGTCCTCAGGGTTTCCCAACCTCCAAAAACTCAAGCAATGTGGAGTATATTTAAGGGCTTTATGCAGACTTAGGAACTGCCTAAAACTTACTGTTTAAACCCAGCAAGCTGTTAGTCACACTGCATGATCTCAAAGGAATAGCAACCTTAAAAATCTTTGTTCACAATTAAGATCACAAGCATTCTCCTTCATCAATATTGACATTTTTTCCAGAAATAAAATAAAGGCCCATATATTCCTCAGAAGTACAGGGAATTGACAGAAAATCTGGGATTCCTTCAAAAGTAGATAAAAACAGGGAAATCTTGAGCTCTTTGAGAGGTTCTCATGTGGAATTACTCCAATAATTACAAAGGGGCTACATTGCTGCAAATGAAAGGGATAAGTTAAAGGCTACTGGAAACCTTCACTTTTAATTGAATCAGCCTAAACATTTTAATTGTCATGCACAGTGAAAATCATGTCCACAATGACTTAATTTAGATGCAAGAAGATAACTTGATTAGTAAGGCAAATATTTATGACTGTTATTTCAAAATAAGTCATAAATAATGTCATTGAGTGGTTTCAGAATTACAAAGATACATATGCAGATGATGCTAAGATAGGTGGAGTTGTGGATAGTGAAGTAGGTTTTCAAAGCTTGCAGAGAGATTTAGACCACTTAGAAGAGTGGGCTGAAAGAAGGCAGATGGAGTTTAATGCTGATAAATGTGAGGTGCTACACTTTGGTAGGACTAATCAAAATAGGACATACATGGTAAATGGTAGGGTGTTGAAGAATGCAGTAGAACAGAGGGATCTAGGAATAATGGTGCATAGTTCCCTGAAGGTGGAATCTCATGTGGATAGGGTGGTGAAGAAAGCTTTTGGTATGCTGGCCTTTATAAATCAGAGCATTGAGTATAGGAGTTGGGATGTAATGTTGAAATTGTACAAGGCATTGGTAAGGCCAAATTTGGAGTATTGTGTACAGTTCTGGTCACCGAATTATAGGAAAGATGTCAACAAAATTGAGAGAGTACGGAGAAGATTTACTAAAATGTTGTCTGGGTTTCACCTCCTAAGTTACAGAGAAAGATTGAACAAGTTGGGACTTTGTTCTTTGGAGCGTAGAAGGTTGAGGGGGAACTTGATAGAGGTATTTAAAATTATGAGGGGATAGATAGAGTTGACGTGGATAGGCTTTTTCCATTGAGAGTGGGGGAGATTCAAACAAGAGGACATGAGTTGAGAGTTATAGGGCAAAAGTTTAGGGGTAACGTGAGGGGGAACTTCTTCACTCAGAGAGTGGTAGCTGTGTGGAACGAGCTTCCAGCAGAAGTGGTTGAGGCAGGTTCGATGTTGTCATTTAAAGTTAAATTGGAAAGATATATGAACAGGAAAGGAATGGAGGGTTATGGGCTGAGTGCAGGTCAGTGGGACCAGGTGAGAGTAAGAGTTCAGCACAGACTAGAAAGGCCATGATGGCCTGTTTCCGTGCTATAATTGTTATATGGTTACATTTCTCCAAACAGACAGCCATTACCAGATATACCAAATAAACTGATGTTTATACTAATATTCAAAAAGTATACAGGTGTTCCCCACTTTTCGAACGTTCGCTTTACGAAACTTCACTGTTACGAAAGACCTTCATTAGTACCCTGTTTTCGCTAACAGAAGGTGTTTTCACTGTCATGAAAAAATCAGTGCGCGATAAAAAATCAGCGTGCGATAAAAGGCAGCGCGCCCCGAGCAGCCGCTCCTCCCCCAGATTCGGAACTGCTTTGTTTTAACACATGCCTGTGAGCAGCCGTTTGCAAGATGAGTTCTGAGGTATTGGAAAAACCTGAAAGAGCTCGTAAGGGTGTTACACTTAGCGTAAAACTAGACATAATTAAGCGTTTTGATTGTGGTGAACGAAGTAAGGACTAAGTGAGTTTGGCTTGTGGAAGCTGACGAAGATGATGTTGAAGAGGTTTTGGCATCCCATGACCAAGAATTGATAGATAAAGAGCTGATGCAATTGGAAGAGGAAAGGATAACAATCGAAACCGAATGCAGAAAGTGAAGCAACTGCGTGAGATTTTCGCTGCAATGATAAAGTACGACTTTAATTTTGAAAGGGTACGTGGGTTTAGGGGATATTTGCAGGATGGTTTGAGTGCTTACAAACAACTGTATGACAGAAAAATGCGCGAGGCTGAGCAATCAAGCAAGCCTTCCACATCAGCCACAGCAGACAACGAACCTCGACCTTCAACATCGAGGCAGGCAGTCATAGGAGAAGACGATGCAATTGGCAATCGCCTCTGATCTGCGCCGACATTTACGTGCCGGGCAGCACCTAATTAATTAGCATGTTTATTTCAGCTTTTTTCTTAAAGATGTGCTGTGTGCCTCTTGGCTACCGCTGCGTTCTTTGCAGCAATGTATCGGTCGGTGGCCTGGAGGGTGGGGGCCACTGCACTACCCCAACCTGCGACGACTCAGTCTAACACACCATCATCAGTGTGCTTGGCGCTGTTTTCCCAATTCCGGTAAGTGATACTATACTGTACATACATTATTTCTACTTTATATAGGCTGTGTATTTTTACGTGTTATTTGGTAGATTTGGCAGCTTCATAGTTTAAAGGTTACTGGAGAGCGCGTTTATGCCAACAGCGCTTGCATGAGATTTTTGCTACGGAGATCTGTGCAGGCAATCGTTGTAGAGAAGTATTTCTACTTTATATAGACTGTGTATTTATCATATCATTCCTGCTTTTACTATATGTTACTGTTATTTTAGGTTTTATGTGTTATTTGGCAGGTTATTTTTGGGTCTACGAACGCTCACAAAATGTTCCCATATAAATAAATGGTAATTGCTTCTTCACTTTACAACATTTCGGCTTACGAACTGTTTCATAGGAACGCTCTACCTTCGGATGGCGGGGGAAACCTGTACAGCAATAGTGTCATTTGCCTCATAGGAAAAAATGCAAAAAAAAACTTAACTTTGAATTTATGGTTGATGAAGACAAAAGAGGGATGGTTTTAAATTTCTGAGGCATTGATGTTGACTGTGACCTACACAGACCTGGTGAGTTGCATTTCCTGGAGCTGAGATCATAGGAGGGAGGTTCCCAGTGCTGTGCAAGTGGATTTAAACTGAATTAACAGAGAAATAGGAACCAGAATATACAGTGCTTTGAAAAAGTATACGGCTTCCATCGCTATTTTCACATTTTACTGTCTCATTTTATAAATTTAAAGTATATTGAAATAGGATTTACTGAGCTTATCTACAGAACAATGTGCATCATGTCGAATCAAAAGAAAAATTCAAAAACCTGTCAACAATTTACTGAGAAATATAAACCATCACCCGTTTTCAATGAATTCATAAGAATAAATACATCCCTCTCCGTGAACTCCAACAACATGGTAGATTTTCAACAGACCAACCCAAAATGAAGACAAAAGAGCATTCCAGACAAGTCAGGAAAATGATAATACAGAAGCACAAATCTGGGGAAGAGTATAAGGCATTGAACATACCTCAGATCTCAGTGCAGTCGATCATGAAAAAGTGGAAAAAATATGAAACCACAGACACTAGGTCAGGCCGCCCCTCTAAATTAAGTCATCGAAGAATGGCACTTGTGAGAGAAGCTACTGTGACTCTGAGTGAGCTGCGGAAGTCAGTAGCTGCAACTGGAGATGAAGTTCACAGCTCCACCATTTCTAATGACTTGCACAAAAGGGGTATTTATGGAAGAGAGGCAAGGAAGAAGCCCCTGGCTAAAGAAAGAATATCCTTGACTTTGCAAAGTATCGCTTGGAAGATATTGCAAAGATGTGGAAGAAGGTCCAGTGGTCCAACGAAACTAAAGTGGAACTTTTTTGCCTCAACACCTGGTGGTATGTGCAGCGAAAAAGACTAATACTGCACAACAGCCAGGTAACATCATTCCTGTTAAGTATGGTGGAGGTTGTACCATGCTTTTAAATTTTGAATTCATTTAAATCTTACATCCATCCCACAATGTGAGGGAGTAAAAATCTTTGTGTTATGACTCTGTTGCCATGTACAGACATATGAATTTATGTCTCATGGCTTGTCGAAAGAAGCTGTTCCGTGGCCTGTTGATCCTGGCTTTAATGCTACGGTACTGTTTTGCCACATGGAAGCAGCTGAAACTGTTTATGGTTGGGGTGACTGGTGTCCCCAATGATTTTCCAGGCCTTCTTTCTACACCTGCTGCGTAAATGTCCTCAATGGAGGGAAGTCCACATCCACAGATGCGCTGGGTTGTCTGTACCACTCTCAGCAGTGCCCAGTGATCAAGGGTGGTGCATTTCCCGTACCAAGTCAATATGCTCTCAACGGTGCCCCTGTAGAAGATCTTGAGGATTTGGGGGCCCACGCTGAACTTCTTCAGTCGCCTGAGATGGAAAGATGCTGTTGTGCTTTTTTTGGCCACTAAGCTGGTGTGTACAGTCCAGGTGAGATCATCAGTGATGCGTATACAAAGGAACATGAAATGCTCACCCTCACAACTGCAGTCCCATTGATGTTGATCGGGGCGAGCCTGTCTCCTTTCTTCCTGTAATCCACAATCAGCTCTTTCGTTTTTTGAACATTGAGGGAGAGGTTGCTATCCTGGCACCACTGTGTCAGGGTGTCAACTTCTCTTCTGTAAGCTGTTCCATCACCACTAGAAATAAGGTCGATCAACGTTGTGTCACCTGCAAATTTGATCAGTAGATTGGAGCTGTGTGTGGCAGCACAGTCCTGGGTGTAAACTGGGTAAAAGAGGGGACTCAGGACCAATGTTCCCCCTAAATTTTAGTAATCAGTGTGCGCAAAAATCTTACGTTGTGCAAATTTTTTTCCTGTGATGGAAGTATGTGCGCACTAAATGCACACATGGCACATTTTATGTAGGTTTACAAAATATTTGACATAAAACTGCACAGAATAACAACAAAATAACATACATATTTAAGTCACTCAGTTATTTTTTCTCTCTCCTGTCTTTGGCATTTACCCATTCTTTGTAACCTCTATCTAGACTAATAGAACTTCCATCCAATTGATAGCTTTTGATTCTCATTAACATATCCAAATGATGATAACCTAAACGGTTTCTCAGCTTGTTTTTGAGTTGATTCATTAGGCTAAAACCTCGTTCACAGTCCACACTAAGCGTGAGGAAGGTTCCCCCAATGTCCATCAACTGTGCAAGGTCGCAAAACTGTTCATTTTGAAGTACAAATGCCACCATTTGAGCAAAGTTTGAAATCGGTTTGGGTTTAATTTTTTTCTTGCACGGAAAATTTGAAATCATTAAACTATTACAGTATTTTCAGCTCGAAAAGCATGATATTTTAAACATAAGGCATTAACTTGTTCATCGCCAAATGTGAAGTCACAACTTGCAATTGCGGAGAAATCAAAAGCTGACCATTCTTGTACCTCATCTTCAGGAAACCTTTCTTCTAAATGAACACAAAGACTATTTATAAAAGTCAACAGCGAACTTGTATTTACTGCGATGTTTTCTTCACGTTGTTGGCTTAGCAAAGTCTAGTTCATCAAAGACATCACTTAAAACCTGTAAAGCTACTTTGTATGTGCTGTTTATCAATTTCTTGTGACAGTATTTAGCCACAGGGTCATTTGACTGATCTTTTTCAATAAAAACTTAGTAAGCTATCTACAGGATTTGAAACAGATCTTTATAAACTTTACAATATGAACACTGTCCGTCAAAGATGGCTGCCACCGTGATGCAGCTGTACAAACCGGAACAGGAAAGGTGAGGTGACATAAATTAGTGACGTGGATTGTGGTATTTGAAAAACCAACCAACTAGTTAACAGAAACATTTAGCTAAAAGATTATTTTCAATAAGTATAATTATTAATTACTACATTATTTTAGGTAATTAACCTTTTGTGCGCACATTAATTTCCTTTGTGCGCTGGTTGAAAAATGTGTGTGCGCACACACACATGCACAGCTTAGAGGGAACATAGCTCAGTCCACAACCGTGGGGGCACCTGTGTTGAGAGTCAGAGGCGCAGAGGTGAGGGAGCCCACCCTTACCACCTGTCAGCGATCCGATAGGAAGTGCACAAGGTGGTGTGCAGGCAGTGGTCTCTGTGCTTCCTGTCAAGTCTGGAGGGAATTATGGTGTCAAGTGCTGAGCTGTAGTCGAGGAACAGCATTCTAACGTATGTATCCCTCTTCTCCAGGTGAGTGAGAAAAGTGTGCAGAGCTGTAGCTATGCCATCACTGGTAGACCAGTTCCGTCGGTAGGCGAATTTTCAGCAGCAGGGACTGGAAATCTGGTCAGGATTGATGGGAAGATTAATGCTGCTAAATATAGAGAGATGCTGGATAAAAACATACTAGCCTCTGCCAGAAAGCTGGGGAGGAAGCTCATCTTTCAGCAGGACAACTCAAAGCACACTGCCAGAGCAACCGTGGAGTGACTTCAAATGAAGAAGACTGATGTTCTTTAGTGGACCAGTCAGAGTCCTGACCTTAACCTAACTGAACGTTAAGGATCTCTGGCAAGTCCTCAAGATTGCGGTCCATTTCTGCTCCCAACTAACCTGGCACAACTTGAGCAATTTTGCAGGGAGGAAAGGAAAAATCTAGCTCCATCATATTGTGCAAAGCTAATAGAGACTTATCCAAAAACAACACTGACTGTAATCGCAGTTGATCGTTTTTTCCAAACTAAAGGCCACATTGTGATCACCAAATACAACTAACTATATTGGAAAATTTACAAATAAATTACTGTTTTTCAAACCGGTTTAAGATAGCTTTATATTACAGGTGTGTAAGCATGCTGAGAGTGGTAGATAATGCTAGAGAACCTTAAGTGGATATACTGCCTCAGATTATAATGCTGCAGCCATAATGGCTACCTGACCCGAAATATTGCTGATGAAAAAGAGTTCAGGAAAGACAGGAAGCTAACAAAATGGGGGGGGGGGCGCGGAATAGGATTGGCTAAGGAGTATATTGTGGTGCTGGAGAGAAGAGATGTCCTTGAGACATCAAGGACAGAATCTGCAAGGTTAGAGTAACAAAACAATAGTAGTATCATTACACAGCTGGACGTATTCAATAGCTCAGCAATTAAAAGTGAGGTTGCAGAGCAGGGAAATTACAGAGAAATGCAAATACAAGTCCAGTGATCATAACAGAGGATGGGATTGCAGTGTAAAAGATAAGGAGAGGTAATTTTATGTGATATATTCAGGAGAATATTGTCTAGGATATTTCCAGTCCACCAAGGAAGGGGCGTTGCTGAATCTGGATGTGACGTCAAGATAAGCAAGTGTCAGTTGTAGAATAATGACTGTAGTAGTGCACAGTTTTGATTATCTGTGGAAAAGACAAAGAATAAAAATCATTAACTGAACAAGGGTCAACTTCAGCGACTTGTAAATAAATCTGGTCATAGTAAACTTAAATCATGACATGAGTAGACAATAGGCATGAACACAAGTGAAACAAGTGCAGCTTTTAAAGAGCTGCTGTAAAGCATGTCTGGGTACATTTCCACCAGGGAAAAGGTAAGGCAACCAAAACCACACCTTAATGGGTGAAGATAGAGATAAACAAGAGAGTGAGAAAAGAAAGCATCGTGTGACTAGTGTCAGATTGATAACGGCAGTGAGAATCGGGTTAAACATTTCTGAAGAAGTGAATGGGGAAATACAGTAAGAGGGGAAGGGACAATATGGAGTAGTCTGAGAATTAACACAAAAAGGAATTCAGCAGTTTTCTACATCTTTGTAAATAATAAATGAGTAGCATAAAGGGGTGGGTGGTCCAACTAAATTGAGGCCTAAAAAGGTGGTGGTGGGGTGGGCGGAGATACTCTGTGGCTATTTCAATAGGTACCTCCTGCGCCGAATAAAGTGGCCACTGAGTGTATGTTCGTGGTCTTCTGCCCGTCCACTTCAAGGGTCAACATGTTGTGCTTTCAAAATGCTCTTCTGCACAGCAAAGTTGTAGCGCATGGTCATTTGAGTTACTGTCGCCTTCCTGTCAGCTTGAACCAGTCTGGCCATTCTCCTCTGACCTCTCTCATTAACAAAGCCTTTTTGCCAACAGAACTGCTGTTCACTGGATTTTTTTGTCCTTCACGCTGTTCTCTGTAAACACTAGAGACTAGTGAGCATGAAAATCCCAGGAGATCAGCAGTTTCTGAGATACTCAAACCACCCCATCTGGCACCACTAATCATTCCATGGTCAGAGTCACTCAGATCATATTTCTTCCCTATTCTAATGTTGGGACTGAACTACAGCTGAAACTCTTGACCATGTCTGGCATGCTTTTATGAATTGAGTTGCTGCCATATGATTGGGAGTTCAGATAATTGCATTAACAAGCAGGTGTATCAAATAAAGTGGCCAATGAGTGTAGAATGCATATTTTGTACGATGCTTGAGGCGGGAGCAGAGCATAAATACTCTAATTCTCTTTGAATAATTCTTACAAAGGAATGTTGCTTTGCAATTTAGAAATCACGAATATTATACCGTCATTTAAAAATAGGATGCAAGGATAAACACAGTAACAATAAGCCAATCAGACGAATCTTGATCAACAGAAAGTTGTTGGAATGAACAAAATCTGTGATTGACTTGGACAACTGTGAATTAACAAAGGAACACCAGCATATATTTATTAGGGTAAACTATACTTCTACTGTGCTCACAATGCACATGTACAAAACTATGCCGTGAGTTAAATGCTTATCCAGAAATCACCCAAGATGGAAGCTTTCTTTACGGTTTTAATGAGATCTTACTTATGAAAAAGATATTGCTGTTTCAAGGGCAAATAATGAGAGGATGGAGATAGATACTTTTCCAGTGTGCTTCAACTCGAATCCAAATTAACCCATGCAGGAAATGATATTTTAAAAAAAGTTTACGTACAGGCATACAAAACAAACTGTGCCTCTAGAGGCCAAACCACTCCCCGCCTGGCATCCATAGGATATCAAATTTTACTACTAAAACTAAAAGTCAAATGATCATTTCATGAAAATGTTGGCCTTGATAATATTCCTGCTGGGCATCAGCAAGAAATGCTGGGAACACAAGGAGGGGTTGAGCTGATTAGCTTGGAGCCCTCTTGCAGCAATCTCAGAAAAGGTTGAGATCAGTAGGAACGTAGTTTAATTGGGTTGATTAGCTGATGCATGGGATCCTATAATATACACAAACATGGAATCTCCTTGTTTGATTAAATATACATATAATCGAACTCAACCTTGCTGTCGGTAAATAATTTGATATTATCTAGTTCTAAGTCCAGCTGTACGGTTATCACCTCTGCCATCCCAGCTGCTAGAACAGCAGCACCGAGTTCAAGCCTTGGTAGGGTGAGTGTCACAATCATGGACTCTGCTGCGGAGTCCGCGTGCCCTCATAGGCAGGCCACGGTGTGGGTTTGGCAATCACGCTCATGAGTATGCATGTTCCAGCCAATTAGTATTTCCTTGTGGTGGTATTTAACTCCCTTCCTCTCATTCCAGACTTGTCCAGACTTGACCAAAAAGCATATCAGCGTCCATGCTCCCTGCTTATCTTTCTCCTTGTAAAGGAAAGAAAACTACCATTTCGTTTGTCGCTGTAAAGGAGCAGAATCCATATAATATTAAGTTGCTGCTTCCAGCCGTATTGTTGACATTAGCTTTCAGTCTGAGTATTTTTGTTAATGGCTCTGTTGGCCTGGCATTTATTTTTCTTCCTTTAATTTTGCACATTTCTTATTAAAAGCCTGGGAACTGTTCATCCGCTTCAGTGTCTCCCCCCTCTGCACTTGGGTCATAACCACACACACATCTGTGTCAGCAAGCCTCAGTCAACAATAAAATGAACCCAGCAAAGATACAACAGCTGACCTTGGCCCTGACTTTCATTGGCCAGATAGGAACAAAGGTACAGTCAGATGAAGCTGCATTGAGAGAAGTGACAGTAGCAATGCAACAGCTGCTTTCAGAACGACAACCCTAATCCAAACCAAAGTTCATGGAGAAGAAACTAAAATCAGTAGAAGCTGGGCTGGTTGATGTTTCTTACTCAGTGCAACAGCTACTTTCAGAGAAGCAAGCTGCTGGAACAGGTGTCAGCCCTCTCAACAACATTTCAGCAACTCTCTGCAGACAGCCAGAATCAGGAGGCAGAGATTACTACTTAAAAGTGCAGTCCAGCAGCTTACTACCAACATCATGAATCAGGTGACAGCTACTATCACTCACTGCTGCAACTCAGCATCTTCTAGCCATATCAGTTCCATTCCCACCATCTCCCAGATTCTCCTCTTCAGTGTTGTCAGCTAGCTCAGCCATTAATGCCCCAACTCCTGTAACTGTGTCTGGGCCAGAAACAAGAGTTCCTCCACTAAGCAGATACTCCTGTGACTCCAACGGCTGCAGGAATTTTATTACCAATGTGAGTTGACCTTGCAAGTGCAGCCTGGCTGGTTCAGTAATGACTCACATAAACTGGTGTAAATGATGAACCTCAGAGACAGACCACCACTCAGTCTGTCCAATGGTCTATGAGAACAAGCTTCCCCTACTTCTGAGTCCCTTCAGCAACCCGTGGTTGAGTTCAAGAGAGTGTTTGATTTTCTAGTATGGGATCTGGAGTCAGCCCGTTGTCTCCTGGACCTGCATCAAGGGAAATCAACAGTGGATGACTACACAGTAAAGTTCCACACACTTCAGACGGGGTGGAATGAGAGATCCCTCATCATTGCTTTCCAACGTTTGCTGAGCACAAGGGTCTTGCATTAGATCACAGTCAGGACCGTCTGGATGACCTGATAAATCTCGTCATTCGAAATGGCAACCGGCACAGAAAAAAAATGCCCCGAGCTTCCTACTCTTCGAATCACTGTCTGCCTTCACCTTCTCTCTCATCACCCAGTACCCAGTCCACAAAGGAACCTATGCAGGTGGGGTGCATCAGGAGGAATGAGATGGTGCAGGAGAATAGGTTCCTGCTTCTACTGTGGGGAACCAGGACACTTTGAGGCATCATGTCCCAAATGCCCAGTAAATGCCCAGAGGATCCCTGTCAGCAGGAAGAAGAATTCTTATGGGTTGATTCTCCCTGCAAGCATCATCCCAAAATCCCATAATGCTCCAAGCTTCCTTGTCACAGGGGTCTCAGACCCATGAACTTCAGGCATTTATTGACTCTGGAGCAGCCGGGAGCTCATGTATATCTCTCTGACTCAGCAATTGAGAGAGAATGTCAGTGTCAGACACTGGATGTTTGGTCTCTGGGCACTGACAAGATCCACCTTTCCAACGAACCCCTCCAGCTAGTGGTAAAAGGCAACCACAAGGAACAGCTCTCCTTCTATCTTGTTGATTTGCCTGAACTGCCACTGGTACTTGGCCTTTCCTGGCTAAACCAACACACCCATGGATTGACTAGTCCCTAGAGGTTCTCTAAGATTTGGGACAGGCCTTTCTCTCTACGTGTCTGGGTCCAGCTCAAGCGTCTGTCAGTGTGTTATTATGTGTGTACATAATAAAGAACTTCAGTTCCCAGTATGCAATGTGGGCAGTTCACCTGGAACTGGGAGTGACATTGGTGAATGGGTCACACACACACTCTTGGCAGGCTAGAGTGTGCCAAGTAAAATGTGGTCAAGATTAAGTCATTCTGTAAATAAACCATGTGTTAGTATTTCTTCCCATGCAAGTTTGTCTTTGTTAAAGACCAAACATAACGGTCAAAATACACTCAAAAACTTCTATAGTTGCACCGTGGAGAGCATTCTGACAGGCTGCATCACTGTATGGTATAGAGGGGCTACTGCACAGGACTGAAAGAAGCTGCAGAAGGTTGTAAATCGAGTCAGCTCCATCTTGGGTGCTAGCCTACAAAGTATCCAGGATATCTTTAGGGAGCGGTGTGTCAGAAAGGCAACGTCCATTACTAAAGACCTCCAGCATCCAGGGCATGCCCTTTTCTTAATGTTACCATCAGGTAGGAGATACAGAAGCCTGAAGGCACACACTCAGTGATTCAGGAACAGCTTCTTCCCCCCTGCCATCCAATTCATGAATGGACTTTGAAGCTTTGGAGACTACCTCACTTTTTTAAAAAATATACGGTATTTCTGATTTTGCACATTTTTTAAATAATCTATTTTGATTTACTTGTTTATCTATGTTTTATTTTTTTCTCTCTCTTTGCTACATTATGTATTGTATTGAACTGCTGCTGCCAAGTTAACAAATTTCACGTCACATGCCAGTGATAATAAACATGATTCTGAATATCTTCTCTTGTGCTAGCTGCTCGTGTGGACATGTCTGGTTTTGCAGATGAATATGTGGACCTTCTTGAGGCCTTCAGTAAGAAGGCGGCCACCTCCCTGCCACCACACCAGTCATGCAACTGCGCCATTGACCTCTTACCAGATACTTGCCCTCCCCGGGGCTGGCTCTTTTCCCGTTCTCTTCCAGAAATGCTGGCTATGGAAGAATACATTAAGGAGGCCTTAGGATTTATCCATTAATCAGCCCCACCAGCAGGGATTGGCTTTTTTTGAGAGCAAGAAGGATGGAAAACTGTGTCCCTGCATTGATTTTCAGCCCCTCAACAATATCACAGTGAAGAACTGCTACCCTCTTCCCCTGCATGTCTCTGCATTTGAACATCTCCAAGGAACTACTGTATTCTCCAGTATAGATCTGCATAATGCTTACAACCTGGTTCTTCCCCAAGAAGGGAACATTAAGAAGACAGCATTCAACCCCTGCACTGGTCACTATGAGTACCTTGAGATGTCGTTTGATCTGGCTCGTGCCCCTGCTGTTTTTCAGGCCCTGGTCAACATGACGAATCAGTTTGTTTGCATATACCTGGATAGCATTCTGATCTATTCGGACTCTCATCAGCATATCCAGAGGGCTCTCAGATGGCTTCTCAAGCACAACCTTTACGCCAAGCCAGAGAAGTGCAAGTTCCAAAAGAGCAGGTGCCGTTCTTGATCTATGTCCTCACCTCTTCCAGTGTTCAAAGACCATTCTTTTTATTTATTTAAATCTTACATCCATCCCACAACATGAAGGAGTAAAAAGCTTTGTGTTATGACTCCATTGCCATGTACAGACATGTGGATTTAAGCATTTAATGGCTTGTAGAAAGAAGCTATCCCATAGCCTGTTTGTCCTAGCTTTAATGCTACTGTACCATTTGCCAGAATGAAACAGTTTATGGTTGGGGTGCCTGGTGTCCCCGATAATCTTCTGGGCCTTCTTTACACACCTGCTGCGTAAATGTCCTCAATGGAGGGAGGTTTACATCCACAGATGCGCTGGGCTGTATGTACTGTTACGTACCCCGTAACTGGGTTGCCAAACCAGCAGAAATGGATCACTCAGTTGGAGTCTGGATTACTAGAACTAAGAAAGTTTTATTAAAGAAACAAGCAACACAGTACTCTAATTAAAAGGATAATGAATGCAACAGTTCAGCAATGATAAACATACATGTACACAGAATTAAGATAACAGGATCAATCAAGCTCTATCGTTGTCTAGGGGTAAATGACCAGTTTCAAAATGACGCAAAGTTCAGTTCAGTTCGCAGTAATCGCTGCCATTGGAGATGGACAATGTGGGGGGAGGAGAGAGAGCAAAACGAATGAATATTCAAAACAGCTTCCACATACAGACCTTCGCAGTCAGCTTTCGGGCGAGCCCTTTGTGATGTCATCTGAGGTCACTGACCGTGACCCCTCCGTTTCCAGATACGACCGTTTCTCTGCGCTGAACCTGGCACCAAGGCAAGGGTGGACACACACCAGGTTCCCGCCGATCGTGCCTTTCCACCCTGAGCGTCTAAGGCTTGATCCCGCGATCAGCCGTCCAAAAGCTTCCCACCGACTTGTGAGAGGCGCACCGCTTCCAGGGTCTCGTTACCTCGGGTGTCGTGTGTGTGCTGCCTTAGCGAACCTGTCCCTTTTTATCCCCCTGCTGGGGTATCGCCTGTCCATCACTTCAAACAGTTCAGGGTTCAAAGGGGGAGCCGCTCTTGACAGCTCCCGCCTTCTGTTACTCTCTCTCCCCCGTCCCTTCATTACACATCTCCAAATGCTGCTCCATTGTTTTCCTTATCTCTCTCTCTCTCCTGAAGACAGGTGGCAGACCAACTGCTGATCACACAGGACAGCGAACATCTTAATCTATGTGTATTCTTGTCACACTTCCCCCCTTTAAGGATTTTTACCAGGGGGTAAAAATTACAAACATGAATACATTCTTTGATACACATACAAATATACATCTTTATCAGCTATTTGGCTAATACAGCGAATTTGAAGTTGTCAACACCTGACAGACAGTCAGCCATCACATTTTCTGTTCCTGTTATATGTGTTATTAATAATCCCTTAGACCAGGCTCCAACTTAGCAAACTTCGTAGTGGCCAAAAACACTGATGAATTGCGACCAATGTAACCTCTCATTTGGTTTTGTCCCGGACCACAATAACAAGGGTCGTCCCATTCCGACTTAGTTTTCTCTCGCAAGGGCTTAGTAGGAGGGGGAGGGGTAGTGACCGCAGAGTTATTGCAAAACTTCCTACAGTACCCCACCATCTCCAAGAGCCTTCTGAGGGCCCTCTTGTCTGTCGAGGTTGGGAGGTCAGCGATAGCCTGCACTGTAGCTTGCATCGCTGCCAGCTGCCCCTGTGTCACCACAATTCCCAGGTAAGTGACCTTCGTGTGGCCGAACTCATTTTTTTCAAGGTTCACTATCAAGCTGGCTTCAGACAGCCGTATTAAATTGCCAATACACACCTCTGTGTTCGTCAGCCCTTTAGTCACTGAATTACTCATTCTATATGAATGTTGTTTGCTAGGCTGACCTATTCTAACAGACACCACCCAATGTCCCAGTTCTTTGCATTGCCTTGGGACAATCAAACACACGGGTGTGAGTCGTTTAATTACTTCTCCTAAAGAGTCGCTTTGTTCGGGGATTAAGGGAGAGACCTTATCAGCAGACCTGGCCAAAACAATAGCCTTCTCCCATCTGATCGATACCATACTAATCTTTTCAAAATGGTTTTTTTCTCTTATCAGGGGGCACCTAGCTTCATTGATTTCCGTGCTAACCCCAACTAGGTTTGTTAGCATATCAAAAGCCTGTGACCGTCCCAGTTTGCATCGGCCATAATCAATAACATCCTTCCCCCTGGGCAGCTGGTAAACCTCTTTCATGATTCCACCAACTGTTTCCTCCAGCACCGCAAAATGTCCACCGGGGGGTACCTTGTGGGCCATGTTAAAAACCTCATCCCCATAACTCTTTTGCACCACCCCCCATTCCTCATCTGCGGGTACGGTACTTGGCTTCCCTTTCTTCCTTAGCATTTCCTCCTCCACACAATAGCCTACTAGTTCCCTTGTCAAATCTGTGTCAGAGAGAGCTGTCTCTGCCAAAACCATCAGCCCCTCGTCTCGCTCCTGCGTCTGCACAAATTCTTTCCTGGCTACTGCTAAGTCTGTCTCAGCTCCCTCACTACCTCTTGTCTCACTACACTCCTTCTTTTCATTTTCTACCCCCTTCTCGTACAAGGTTGGCAGAAACGTCTCAGCTAAATTTACTACCGCAGCCCCATGATGAACCTATGAGTCCATGGGCGGGGCCTCAATGCTGGCAGGCTGACCTGTCAATCTCACAACTGGGAACACGATTCCCCCAGCGACGTCATTACCGAGCAAGACTTCCACGCCTTTCATCGGTAATTCGGACCTCACCCCGATCGTGACTAGTCCAGAGACCAGGTTGCTTTGTAAGTGTATCTGGTGCAAAGGGACTGCCTCTGTCCCTTCCCCAACACCTTTGACCTTTACCTCCCCAGTCTGGGTCTCTGAGCTAAACTCTAATGCGCTCTTCTGTATTAGTGACTGACACGCTCCCGTGTCTCTCCAGATCCACGCTGGAACTGGTTTTAACCCCTCCTTCACTGACACCAATCCGGCCAAGATAAACCTCTCGCGCCCTTCCTGAACTTTGGCAGACCTGTCCTTCCCTAGCAGTTCATTTACCAGCTCGATACAGCCAGTCAAAATCGCTGTTTTCCCTTTTCCCATCTCCTTCTTTGGGGCAAAGCACCTGGACGCAAAGTGTCCGACTTTCCCGCAGTTATAGCAGACGATCGCAGGAGACTTCCTACCAGACTGCTCCCGGTCTACCTTATCCTTCTCACTAGTCCCTGGCTTACTTTCTGACTTTTCTGGCGGACTCTCCCCGCCGTCCTGACTACCTTCTGGTAGCCTTTACTCGGGGAAAACTTCATTTTATGCGTCAACGCATACTCATCCGCTAACTTAGCAGTTGCGGCTAACGTGGCTGCCTCTTTCTCATCTAGGTAGGGTCTCATACCCTCAGGGACACAACCTTTAAACTTCTCAATCAGGATCAGTTGTAGCAGTCTGTCATAATCCCCCTCTACTCCCTTCGAGGCGCACCAACGCTCACAATATGTCTGCACCTCATGGGCAAACTCTAAATACATGCGATCCCACTGCTTCCTTGCATTCCGGAACCTCTGCCAGTATGCCTCCGGGACCAACTCATAAATCCTGAGGATGGCCTCTTTCACCACCTCATACCTCTGGGCATCTTCCGCGGACAGAGCTGAGTAAGCTTCTTGGGCTTTCCCTTTCAGTACACTCTGAAGCAAAACAACCCACTTATCCCTCGGCCAGTCCTGACTTATAGCCACTTTTTCGAAATGGAGAAAGTACTGGTCCACGTCGGTATCGTCAAATGGGGGAACCAGCCTAACCTCCTGGGTCACCTGGAACCCTCCACCTTGGTTCGGCACGAACCCCTGTTCTGCCCTTATCTTTAACTTCTCCAGCTCGAATTCCCTTTCTCTCTGTTTCTCCTCTCGCTCCCACTGTCTCTCTCTCTCTCCCGCCTTTCTAACTCTCTCTCTTTCTCCTGCCTTTCTAACTCTCTCTCTTGCCTCTCTAACTCTTTCTCTTTCTCCCACCTTCTAACTCTCTCTCTTTCTCCTGCCTTTCTAACTGCTTCTCTTCGTGTTCTAACTGTCGTACCCGGAACTCGTGCTCGAGTCTCAGTTTTTCAAGCTGTACCTGTACCACGTCTCTGGCAGGTTTTTCAATAGACACCACCCCCAGCTCGCCTTGGGGAAACACACCTTTAGATGCATAGTGCTCTACGATAGCTCTGTGTATCTCCTCTCTCCTCATTGTCAACTTCCCCTTAGTAAGATTCAACAGTTTGGCCACAGCTACCAATTCCAATTTCCTGGCATCCTCCAATGCCTCCAAGGTCGGCGCCTTTATAAATTCCTCAGCCTCCATTTCTGCTGTTTGTCTTTTCTTTCTTTCGGGAATTTTGACCCAATCAATTTACTCCGTCCCAAATTTAGCGTTCAAAATCGCGGACGAGAACCCCACTTATGTTACGTACCCCGTAACTGGGTTGCCAAACCAGCAGAAATGGATCACTCAGTTGGAGTCTGGATTACTAGAACTAAGAAAGTTTTATTAAAGAAACAAGCAACACAGTACTCTAATTAAAAGGATAATGAATGCAACAGTTCAGCAATGATAAACATACATGTACACAGAATTAAGATAACAGGATCAATCAAGCTCTATCGTTGTCTAGGGGTAAATGACCAGTTTCAAAATGACGCAAAGTTCAGTTCAGTTCGCAGTAATCGCTGCCATTGGAGATGGACAGTGTGGGGGGAGGAGAGAGAGCAAAACGAATGAATATTCAAAACAGCTTCCACATACAGACCTTCGCAGTCAGCTTTCGGGCGAGTCCTTTGTGATGTCATCTGAGGTCACTGACCGTGACCCCTCCGTTTCCAGATACGACCATTTCTCTGCGCTGAACCTGGCACCCAGGCAAGGGTGGACACACACCAGGTTCCCGCCGATCGTGCCTTTCCACCCTGAGCGTCTAAGGCTTGATCCCGCGATCAGCCGTCCAAAAGCTTCCCACCGACTTGTGAGAGGCGCACTGCTTCCAGGGTCTCGTTACCTCGGGTGTCGTGTGTGTGCTGCCTTAGCGAACCTGTCCCTTTTTATCCCCCTGCTGGGGTATCGCCTGTCCATCACTTCAAACAGTTCAGGGTTCAAAGGGGGAGCCGCTCTTGACAGCTCCCGCCTTCTGTTACTCTCTCTCCCGTCCCTTCATTACACATCTCCAAATGCTGCTCCATTGTTTTCCTTATCTCTCTCTCTCTCCTGAAGACAGGTGGCAGACCAACTGCTGATCACACAGGACAGCGAACATCTTAATCTATGTGTATTCTCGTCACAGTACCACTCTCTGAGGCGCCCAGCGATCAAGGTTGGTGCAGTTCCCGTACCAGGTGGTGATAAAGTCAGTCAGCATGCTCTCAAAGGTGCCCTTACAGAAGGTCCTGAGGATTTAGGGGCTCATGCCAAACCTCTTCAGTCTCTGAGGTGGAAAGATGCTGTTGCGCTTTTTTTAAAACTATAAAACCGGAGTGTACAGTCCAGGTGAGATCATCAGGGACGTGTATACAAAGGAACTTGAAACTATTCACCCTCTCAACTGCAGACCCATTGATGTTGATCGGGCCGAGCCAGACTCCATTCCTCTTGGAATCCACAAACAGCTCTTTTGTATTTTGGACAATGAGCGAGAAGTTGTTATCCTGGCACCACTGTGTCAGGGTGTTAACCTCTCCTCTGTAGGCTGTCTCATCAGTACTAGAAATAAGGTTGATCAAAGTCGTGTCATCTGCAAATTTGATCAGCAGATTGGAACTGTGTGTAGGAGCACAGTCATGGGTGTAAAGGGAGTAGAGAAGGGGACTCAGGACACAAGCCCGGAGGCACCTGTGTTGAGGGTCAGAGGGGCAGAGGTGAGGGAGCCCATCCTTACCACCCATCAACAATCTGATAGGAAGTCTAGGATCCAGCTGCACAAGGTGGGGTGCAGGCCGAGGTCTCTGTGCTTCCTGTCAAGTCTGGAGGGAATTATGGTATTGAATGCTGAACTGTAGTCCAGGAACAGCATTCTAACATATGCTTCCCTCTTCTCCAGTTGAGTGAGGATGGTGTGTAGTGCTGTGGCTATGGCGTCATTGGTAGACCAGTTCCATCAGTAGGCAAATTGTAGGGGGTTCAATGTGGGTGGTAGCATGTTGCAGATGCATTCAACCAGCCTCTCAAAGCATTTGCTTATAATTGAGGTGAGTGCGACAGGACACCAATTGTTCAGGCATGCTACTCTGGTTTTCTTAGGTACAGGGACAATGAAGGATGATTTGAAGCAGGAGGGCACTACACACTGGAAGAGGGAGAGATTAAAAATGTTCATATACACACACTAGTCAGCCGTACAACACACTCTTTGAGTACGCGCCCTGGGATGCCGTCTGGCCCCACTACCTTGCGGCTGTTGACAAATGGACCCACTTGAAGTTCAGGCAGTCACAGCATGGCCCAAACCATCTACGGTCAAACAGTTGAGGTGCTTCATGGGGTTTGCAAACGTTTCTCACCACATCACGAGAAACTTCAGTTTAATCATGGCCCCCATAAATGCACTCATCAAGAAGACCTCTTCAGGGTTCCATTGGAGAAGTGAAGCAGACCAAGCTTTCTCAGAACCAAAGCGACATTTCAGCATTGCCCTGGTGTGGTATCACAGAGAACCATCCTGTCCACTCATCTGCAAAGTGGATTCATCAGATGTCAACACTGGAGCTGTACTCTCCCAGCACACATCTGCCCATAACCGGCTGCAACACTATGCCTTTCATTGCTTGGCTCTGGCCGAGTACAACTGTGATTCCAGGAACCGCGAACTCCAGGCTGTCGGGCCCTGGAAGCATGGTGACCGTGTCTGGAGGGAGCAGAGCACCATTGCTTGGTATGGGCAGATCACAAGAAGCTCTCCTACATTTGAGATGCCAGGAGGCTCAACTCCTGTCAAGCCAATTGGGATCTCTTCTTGGCCTGGTTTAATTTCACCCTTACCTACTGTCTTGGCAGAAAGTATACCAAGACCATTGCTATCTCCAGGCACTCTGAAGACAATGCCAGAGGCCACCATTCCTCACTCATACATTGCTGCTCCAGTCACTTCGGGAATAGAGGTGAAGGTGAGGGCCTCCCGACAATGGGATCTAGGCTCAGCTCTGGGGTCTCTCAACTGTCTGGTTGCCCCTACCATGGAATTCAACATACCCTGGAATTTATCAAGAGACAGTTCTGATGGCTATTGATGTCCCAGGACATCCAGGACTTCATCTCTGCTGTCCCTTCTTCTGTCCAGAACAAAACGTCATGCAAGCACCCTGCAGGTCTGCTATGTACATTGCCTGTGTCTCACCACCAGGTGGATTTCATCACTGGCTTTTCCCTATCTGATGGAAACATTACCATTCTAGTGGTTGTGGATGAATTCTCCAAGGTTGCCCATTTCATTGTTTTCCCTAAGCTCTGGTCAGCTCATGAGACTACCACCTTCATAGCTCAGCCTGTGGTCGGGATTCACAGCATCCCTCAGGATATTGAGTCTGATTGAGGACCACAGTTCACATCCCATTAGATTAGATTCAACTTTATTGTCATAGTGCCGAGTACAGATACAAAGCCAATGAAATGCAGTTAGCATCTGACCAGAAATGCAAAAGAAAGAGTTATTTACAAAATAACTGTGAATAAGAAGTAAGTGCTACAGCAAGCAAATACAAAAGTACTGAAACAGTACAATACTGGTGCAATACTGCTTCATGCTGTGATGTGAGGTTCAGCTGGGTCACTCTTCCTGTGCCTGCTGGTGCAGGAGCAGAGGCTCCTGTAGCGCCTAGCAGATGGGAGGAGAGTAAAAAGTCCACGTGGAAGGCTTCAGGAGTAAACTCTGAGGGAAAAATCCAGAGCTGCCGTCCCTCTGTTGAGTTCAATGCTGACTGGCAGCTCCTCTGACACCACTGGTGCCAAGCTATATCAGGCTCTGCCGTTCCTTTGGGTTCATCAGATGCATGGAGAGGAGGAACTTGCCACAGAGGCAACCGCTTGCCCTCTATATTACACTGCCCTGGCTTGCATATCTAAACAGCTAGGATGCAGTATCCATGGTCGACCCTGACTGACAGAGGCCTCATCAGAGCAACAAGGTATTTTAGCTGTTGGAGGGCGGGCATATATCCTTTGTATGCAAAGCTGAGCTAAGTGCGAGCTGAAACAGAATAATTTTACACCACAAACAGAAGCCGGTCAGCCCATGAAGGATATACTGACATCCAGCTGAGTGATCATCAATCCCATTCCACCATTCTTCCTCCAAAGCCCTGAAAGCTGTTCTCTATCATATCCATGAGTCTATAAAAGGCAATAATTGATCAATCTTCCACTGAGTTCCAGATCATAACTACAATGAGTAAAGAAGTTTCTTCTTTTATATTATTGGCTAGCATACCATACTTCACCTTTAATCTTTTTGTTTTTTTAATTGCTTTCTGTTGTTTTTTTTAAAACACTTCCCAATCTTCTACCTTCAAACTATGTTGTGTGCCCTCGCTTTTGCTTTTATGCTCTGTTTGACTTCCCTATTTGGATTTGGTTGTCTCAGCCTCCCTTCAGAACGTTTCTTCTTCTTTGGGATGAATTGATCCTGCGACATCCAAAGTACTCCCAAAAACTCCAGCTATTACTGCTTTACTGTCATCCCTGCTGGTGTCACGATGTGCGCTGGTAATGTCAGAACCCAAGTGGGGAGGAAAGACAGACTCCAATGTAGAGACAGTGAGCAGAACTTTTAATAAGAGTTTGGACAGGACATCGGTGTCTCCGCTGAGTGACACCACAAGATGTGGCGCTCTCAAAACTAGGACCCCGCAATTAGTACTAATCAGACAACCGCTTAAATAATACAAAAAAAAACACAGAATCTCCGAGCCTATCAAAATAAACTTAACAAGTTTAAACAGAAAGTACCAGGAGAGTGCATTACTCGGGATAAACACAAGGAAATCTAAACAATTAATGACTTTCAGTAAGCAGCAATTAACCAGTTCAGGTGCTCTAAAAACCTTACAGCCCAGCTTCCTTCCCAAACAGGCCTGAAGAGCTCATTATAGCTAGTGCTTCTTCCAATCGACTCCTCTCTTACACACCTGTGATTCCATTTACTACACTATAATATCATTGCATCTGTTTTTAACTTCTCCATCTCAAACTGTCAGGTAAATTCTATTATATCCTGAAGACATGCACTTCTTTCAGGAGAAATGAGTTCAGTGCAGGACAACAGCCTCTTGCCTCTAATGTGATGATCCAGGATATTTCCACTGATCATGCCCCATGTGGCCAATAAACAAGGTTACCCATCAGCAGGATTGTGAATTCTGACGGATCAATTCTCCCCAAAGCATCTTCTACTAATTGAGTAATGCTCCCAATTTCCCTGTCATGCAGGTCCCAGACCCACAAGCTTCAGGGCAGCAGGGAACCTCATGGATATCTCTCCAGCTCAAAGATGAAGAGTTCCGATTCAGCAATTGAAAGCGAATATTGATGTCAACATTCTAGATGGTCAGCTTCTCGGCACTGGGAAGACTCACCTTTCCACAGAACCCCTCCAGCTAGTGCTAGAAGGAAACCACAAAGAACAGCTCTCCTTCTATCCTGTTGATTCGCCTGAACTGCCACTGGAGCTTGGCCTTCCCCGGCTACCTCAACACAATACATGAATCGACTGGATCCTAAAGGCACTCCAAGAGTAGAGACCTGCAAAGTTCAAAAGTTCAAAGTAAAATTTGTTATCCAAGTACATGCATGTTACCACATACAACCCCGAGATTCTTTTTCTGCAGGCATACTTCGCAAATCTATAGAACAGTAGCTGTAAACAGAATCTATAAACTGTAAATATCAGGAACTCTAAACTGTGCAAATGCAGATGTAAATAAATAGCAAAAAATAATGAGCATGAAGTAACAAGATAAAAGAGTCCATAAATGTGTGTAGTTATCCCTTGTGTTCAAGAATCTGATGGCTGAGGTTCTTGAACCTGGTGGTGCGAGCCCTGAGGTGTCTGTACCTTCTGCCTGATGGCAGCAGCAAGAAAAGAGCATGGCCTGGGTGGTGAGGATCTCTGATGATGGATGCTGCTTTTCTATGGCAAAGTTTCATGTAGATGTGCACAATGTTTGAGAGGGTCTTACCTGTGATGTACTGGGCTGAATCCATTACTTTTTGTAGGATTTTCTGCTCAAAGGCATTGGTGTTCCCATACCAGGCCATAATGCAGCCAGTCAGCATTCTTTCCACCACACATCTATAAAAGTTTGTCAAGGTTTTTAATGACATGCCGTATCTCCCCAGACTTCTGAGGAAGTAGACTCACAGTCATGCTTTTTTCACAATTATGTTTATATGATGGGTCCAGGACAGGTCCTCTGAGATAGTGACACACAGGAATTTAAAGTTACTGACCCTCTCCACCCCTGATCCTCCGAGGAGAACTGCCTCATGGACATCTGGTTTCCCTCTCCTGAAGTCTACGTTTCCTTGGTCTTTTGAGAACTGAGTGAGAGGTTGTTGTTATTGCACCACTCAACCAAATTTTCAATCCCCCTCCTGTATGCTGATTGAACACCATGTTTAAGACAGTCCACAGTGGTGTCATCAGCAAACTTGCTTATGGTGTTGGAGCTGGGCTTAAGACACAGTCATAGGTGTAAAGTGAGTAGATCAGGGAGCTAAGTACACATCCCTGTGGTGCTCCTGTGCTGATGGACATCATGGAGGAGATGTTTTTGCCAATCTGAACTGACTGGGGTCTGCAAGTGAGGAAATCCAGGATCCAATTACACAAACGTGCCTGTAAATCTGTCTGGGTCCATCTCAAGTCCATCTCACCCTATCCCTTCCTGTGCCAACTACTAGTGTGAACCTATCTGGTGTTCTGGCTGAATATGCTGACCTTCTTGATGTCTTCAGGAGGAAGAAAGCCACCTCCCTGCCTCCATATCTGCCATACAATTGCATCATTAGCAGGTAGCTGTTGTCAGGGCGCTAGAGCAGGGATCCAATTACAGACACAGTACTGTGCACACAGCGATATTAATTGAGTAACAAATCCCGAGGTGCAAACAAAGTCAGCATCAAAATTCAGGCAGAGATCAAAACATCCAGAGAAATCCAAAAACCAGAATCAGGAAACAGGCAGACTCGATATTCAGACAGACAGAGTACAGCTACAAATGCTGGCAAGGCTCAGGAAAATTCACTGACATAATCTGGCAACAAACAGGCGAAAACATAGGACTGAAATACACTGAGCAATAGACAGAGAGGCAGATGATAGGTGGAGCACAATGAGACACAGGTAATAATGAGAAAGAGATGAGAGACGGAGTACTCAGTAATACAGGGGCCAGAGTAGAGCAAGAGCGGGGATAGGAGCACATGGCAATACAAAACCACAGACTGACAAGCAAGGGGAAAACACATAAAAAGACAGGGTTCAACTGGAGGCACTGACAGTAGACAGTACCCCCCCCCCCCATGGACGCCTTCTGGCGTGTTACAGCAGGTAGAGCTGGGTGCTGGCGATGGAAGTCCCTGATGAGAGGGGGGTCCAAGATGTTATGGGCGGGGACCCAGCACCTCTCCTCAGGACAGTAGCCCTCCCAGTCCACAAGGTGCTGGAGGCCATGGCCCCGGCGATGAACATCCAGCAGTTGACACACTGTGAAGGCCTCTGCCCCATCGATGAACCCCAAAGATGAGCCGTTGGGGGGGTGGGTGGCTTGGGCTCATGAAAGGCTTGACACACAACACATGGAAGGTAGGATGAATGCAGCAGAAAGTAGAGGGGAGCTTGAGATGGACGGCAGCCGGGCTGACTGATGACTTTAGCAATGGGAAAGGGGCCGATGAAGCTGGTGGTGGGGGGGGGGGTGAGTTTGCGGGAATCTACCTTGAGGGGCGAGCTTGCAGGAATCCACAAGGGGCAGGTCTCGGGTTGAAAGCTACACACACTGTCCCTGGTGGTAACGTGGGGCCTTGGAGCGACAACGGTCAGCTTGACACTTGATCCTAGCGGAGGCATGGAGAAGGGCAGAGTGAGTGCGCCCCCACGTCCACTGACAACGGCGGATGAATGCCTTAGCAGATGGAACGCCAGCCTCCTCCCCCTCAGCAAGAAACAGTGGAGATTGGTAGCCAAGGCAGCACTCAAAGGAGGACAGACCAGTGGATGAGGACAGATAAGAGTTTACAGTGTATTCGGCCCAGGGTAGCAACTGACTCCATGCGAAGGGGTTCTGGGAGACCAGGCACCGCAATACTGTCTCTAGCTGTTGGTTGCCCATTTGGCCTGGCCATTGGTCTGTGGGTGGAATCCTGAGGACAGACTCAAAGGCACCAAGAAAGTTACAGAATGCCCTCCAGAAGTTGGATGTGAATTGAGGGCCCCTGTTTGACACAATATCTACAGGTAAACTATGTAATTTAAAAACATACAGTACTAGTAATTTGGCTGTTTCTTTGGCAGAGGGGAGTTTAGGTAAAGGAATCAGGTGTACAGACTTGGAGAAACGATCAACTACTGTGAGAATGGTGGTGTTACCATCTGATGGGGGAAGACTGGTGACAAGATCCAGGGCAATGTGGGACCAGGGTCTCCTGGGGATAGACAGGGATTGTAACAGACCAGCAGGTGACCAGTTAGAGTTCTTGCCTAGAGCACAGACCAAGCAGGCTGAGATGGTTGCGGATGTCATCTTCCATGGAGGGCCACCAGAACCGCCGACTGATGAAGGCCTGAGTACGCTTGGTTCCAGGGTGACAGGATAACCGGGGAGGATGACCGCACTGCAATACCTGTGAGTGGACAGAGCTGGGAACATAAACACGGTTCGGGGGGCATTGACTAGGGGCTGCCTCACTCTGTTGAGCAGCTTGTACAATGGATTCAATGTCCTATTGTACTACAGCCACGAGACAGTGAGCAGGGAGGATGACATCGGGGACCTCAGGGGTCTCAGAGGAAGAAAATCTTCAGGAGAGGGCATCAGGTTTTCCATTTTTGGAACTGAGGCGGAAGGACAGAGTAAAATTGAATCTTGAGGAAAACAGGGACCAATGAGCTTGACGGGAGTTGAGATACTTGGCATACAGATATATTCCAGACCAGGAATGGCACCTTTGCTCCCTCCAGCCAATGCCCTCCACTCCTCCAGAGCTAGCTTCACAACCAGCAGCTCCTGGTTTCCGACATCGTAATTCCACTCCGTGGGAGTGAGGCGGTGAGAGAAGGCGGCGCAGGGGTGTATCTTCTCGTCATTGGCCGAGCACTGAGATGATGCCAATGTCAGACACATCCACCTCCACAATGAACTGCTGGTCAGTGTCACGTTGAATCAGGATGGGGGCAGAGGTGAAATGTTGCTTCAGGTCAGAGAACGCTTTTTCAGCAGCAGGGGACCAGGAGAATCTGACAGCCGATGAGGTAAGAGCAGTGACTGGTGCAGCCAGTGTACTGTAATTTCTGATGAAGCAGCGATAGAAGTTAGTAAAGCCCAAGAGGTGTTGCAACTCCTGATGAGTCAAAGGATGGGGCCATTCGACCACTGCCTTGACCTTCTGTTGGTCCATCTGAATGGAACCGCCTGAAATTACATACCCCAGGAAGGAGACAACATTGTGATGAAATTCACATTTCTCAACCTTCACAAAGAGTTGGTTCTCCAGAACGTGCTGGAGAACTCTGCGGACGTGACCTGTGTGTTTAGCAAGGGACTTAGAAAAAAAATCAAAATGTCATTGAGATACACAAAGACAAATTGGTTCAGCATGTCCCTGAGAACGTCATTTACCGGGGCTTAGAAGACAGCGGGGGCATTGGTGAGACTGAATGGCATAACCAGATACTCATAATGGCCTGAGGTGATGTTGAAGGCAGTCTTCCACATGTCCCCTTCGCGAATCCAGACAAGATGGTAGACTTTACAGAGATCAAGCTTGGTGAAAACTGAGGATCCTTGCAGTAGTTCAAATGCTAAGGTCATGAGCGGAAGAGGGTAACAGTGACTTCATTCACTGGAGAAGATGGCGACACGCCGCCCGTGCGCAGCTCTCCGGTGAAAATGATATCATATCTGTTATATAGGGGCCGTAGACAATTCTGATTTGATGGAGAATGGACGTGAAGGCACAAAGGAACATCTGGAGAAGTTTCTGAAACGCCTGTTCACTGCTGTCATTACTGCGTGGTCGGGAATCTTTCAGAGGGTAGGCCTCAAAATTCCCGGCCTTGCCTGCTTTTGGCGACCGAGAAGGAGGTCGAATCATTCAGACAGAGATGACACTCAGCACTCGGTGTTGGAGAGCTGATCAGAGCTCGAAGTTTTTGGATGACTCAGAGTCGGATTGTGGTCGGCATGGCAGGGAGAGTTTTTCTTCCTTCTCCCGTCTGCGTGAGATGTGGGACATTTGAGAAACTTTGAACTTTACTGTGCTCACGGACTGCTTCATCAAGTTATAGTATTGTTAAACTGTTGTAACTATATGTTATAATTATGTGGTTTTGTCAGTTTTTTCAGTCTTGGTTTGTCCTGTGTTTTGTGATATCACACCGGAGGAAATAATGTATCATTTCTTAATGCATGCATTACTAAATAACAATAAAAGAGGACTACGTGTCTTCATAATCATATCATATTCAGTCCCCGGTAATCAGTGCATGGATGTTTTTTAACAAAAAAAAAAGCAGACACCAGCAGGGGAGAAAGACAGCCAGATGATGCCTGCAGCCAGAGACTCTTGAGTGTACTTACTCATGGCTTCAGTTTCAGGTACGGACAGGGAGTACAGGCGGCCCCTTGGGGGAAATGTGCCAGGCAAGAGGTCAATGGCATAATCATATGGACAATGAGGTGGTAGGGAAGTGGCCCAGGACTTGCTGAACACAGCCTTGAGGTCCACGTATTCAGGAGGGATGACACTAAGGTCCGGAAATTCCTTGGGTTTGGGGGGTAGAATCTGGGCTTGGAGACAAGGGGATCTGAGTGTGGTGGAGGCAGTAGGAGTGACAGAATGGGCTCCAGCCTATAATCTTGCAACTGAGCCAGTCAATATGGGGGTTGTGTTTTACTAACCAGGGATGGCCCAGGCCAATGAGAGCTTGAGGAGAGTCAATAGCATAAAGGGTTAGCTGTTCTTGATGGTTGCCGGATAAACTGAGACTCACTAGGGCCATGGCCAGTCTCTGACCGTTCAAAGCGTTGGCCACCAATGGTGACTGGACGGCAGACATGGGTAATCCCCCTGGGCAGCCAAGCTGGAATCGATAAAACACCCCTCCGCATCAGAATCGACCAAGACGGAGACTGCTCGTCGTCGGACACCCACTAGAGAGAAGCAGGTATGAGAGTGAGTGGTGTCGAGGAGGGCCGGACAGGGGTAACACTCACCAGTACTCCTCGTCCTACTGGTGAGCACTGGCTTTTACTGGGAAGGTGGAGGTGAAGTGGGCTGGTTGGCCACAGTACAGACAGGAGCGGGTGCTGATTCTCCTTCGTCTGTCAGTCAGCGTCAGGTGGGTACAGTCAACCTTCATAGCTTCGGGCTCTGGAATGGGAGTTGTAGATGGGGGCAAATGGCAGGGCAATGTAGACTGATGAGGAGCTTGGAACTCACCCAGTGCCCCAGGGGACTCTCTGGAACCCTTCCCTCTGCGGCACTGCTAAAGGTGAACAACAATACGGATGGCCATATCCACCAGGGCTTCAAAGATGGCAGGAAGGTCCTGGATAACTAGTTCATCTCTAGTGTCTTCGGAGAGGCCGTGAAGGAAGTTGTCGTACTGTGTCTCCAAGTTCCAGCCGCTGGAGGTATCTAGGGTCTGGAATTCCATGGTGTAATCTTATACAGCTCTGCAGCATTTCACAGGCTGCCTCTCTCCCACGTTTGGAGCGATCAAACACTTTTCTCATCTCCTCAGAAAATAACTGAAAACTGATGCAGAAAGGGGAGCCTGCCTCCCAGACAGCTGTTCCCCAATCTCTCGCCAGACCGGACAGTTGAGTGACGACATAGACCAAGGATCCCCAGCCTTTTTTGCACCGCGGACTGGTTTAATATTGACAATATTCTTGCGGACCGGCCAACCCAGGGATGCGTGGGGGGTGGGTGTTAATCATGACCGGAACATAGGTGATAAGTCACTTATAAGTGGCTAATACACTCAATTTTGTTTCTAAAGGGGATTATCTAACAAATTTAATATTAAACACACAGCGCATATTTTCCTTGCATGAATATAGTGATAAACCAATTATAACAGTGGTTCCCAACCTCCAGGCTGCGAAGAATGCAGGGGTACAGCGGTAGCCAGAACACACCCAGCACATCTTTAAGAAAAAAGCCGAAATATACAAGCTAATTGATTAGGTGCTGCCCGGCACGTAAATGCCGGCCCAGATCAGAGACGACACAACGGCAATCACCTCTGATCTGGGCTGACATTTATGTGCTGGGTGGCACCTAATTAATTAGCCTGTTTATTTTGGCTTTTTTCTTAAAGATGTGCTGGGTGCATTCTGGCTACCGTTATATTCTTCATGGCCCAGAGGTTGGGGACCACTGAATTACAAGTCACTTATAAGTCAATAGCATCATAACATTTTAACTAACGTTTGGATATTAAACACACTGCACATATTTTCCTCGTATGAACATATAAAATCATTGCAGCACACCAATATCGCTGAATCAGTGGGAGCCCTGGGCTTGTTTTCCTGCAACAAGACGGTCCTATCGAGGGGTGATGGGAGACAGCGATACTCGAAGGGGGTTCCTTATGTCCAGTCTATTCCGCAATTTCGTTTTCGTTCCATTCATTGCAGAAAATCTGCTTCGCAGCGATATGATGTTGGAGATGGAAGCAACATTTTCAGTGCTTTTGTGGCTATCTCAGTGTATTCAGCCTTGACTTTGATCCAGAAGGCCGGCAGAGATGTTATGTCAAACATACTTTTCAGCCCACTGTCATTTGCAAGCTCGAGGAGTTGATCTTCTTCCAGCACTGACATGGAAGATTCACCGGAAACATCCACAAATGGGTTACGGACCCATTCCTTTGCACGTCTTGGGTCATCTGCATCTTGGGTCACTGATGACCTCGCGTGCGTTAAAGTTCAACAGTGGGCATGATAGGGAATGAGGAAAGGTGCAGCTGACTCATTGTTTCATATTGCCAAATCATATTGTTTCCTCGCGGCCCGGTAGCATATGCTTTCCGGCCTGGTGCCGGTCCGCGGCCCGGTGGTTGGGGACCACTGACTTAGGCAACCTTGGCTCGATCAGTTGGAAAGGTTGTTGGTTGTAATTCAAAAATTAGGGTGCACTGGGAAAGCAAAGAGCAGCAGGCACCAGGCTCACCCGAGTACTTTTCTGGAGAAGGCAGACGGGGCTCTTGGACGGGAGGAGTGAGTGAGAACGCAGAGGGCAGGGCGGAAGATGCAGTCACAGAATATTGATAGGTGCTCTGGGACAGCTGGAGTGACTGAGTCTGGGCTACAAGATCAGCTGCATTGGTAGAAAGAGACTCCACTGTTCTGAACACAGAGTCCAGCTGATTCTGGTGTCTCCCCATCATCACTCCCTGTTGTTCCAGGGCAGCTCTCAGACAACCAGGGTCTGCTGGATCCATTATGGCCAGATTGTACTGTCAGGGCACTGGAGCAGGGACCCAGCTGCAGACACAGTGATATTAATTGACTAACAAATCCTGAGGTGCAAACAAAGTCTGCATCGAAGTTCAGGCAGAGATCAAAATATCCAGAGAAATCCAAAACCCAGAATCAGGAAACAGGCAGAGTCAACATTCAGACAGAGTACAGCTACAAATGCTGGCAAGCCTCAGGAAAATTCACTGACCAAATCTGGCAACAAAAAGCTGAAAACACAGGGCTGAAATACACTGAGCAATAAACAGAGAGGCAGATGATAGGTGGAGCACAATGAGACACAGGTGGCAGCGATACAGGTGATAATGAGAAGCAGATGAGAGACGGAGTAGAGCAGGAGCACGTGGCAATACAAAACCACAGACTGACGGCGAGGGGGAAACACACAGAAAGACAGAGTCCAACTGGAGGTATTGACACCAGTCCTCCACAGAGCAGGCTCCTTCCCCTCTCTCGTCCTGAAATGCTGGCCATGGAAGGGTACATCAGGAGCCATTGGCCTTGCGAATTATCCATCTGTCAATCTCGCCAGCAGGGGTGGGGGGGGTCTTCTTTTTTTGTGAGCAAGAAGGATGACAAGCTCTGACTCTGCATGGATATCAGTCCTTCGACAACATCACAGTAAAGAGCCACGTCTCTTCTCCCCTTGCCACTGCACTTGAGTATCTCCAGGGTGCAACCATGTTCTCCAAGATAGATACAGTAAGCACAATGCTTATAGCTTGGTTCTTATCTAAGAAGGGGACTAGTGAAAATCAGCATTCAATAACCCCACTAGCCTCTACGAGTACCTCATGATGCTCATTGGTCTTGTCAATACCCCTGCTGTTCAGGCCTCGGTCAAAGATGTTCTCTGGTAAATGCAGAGTATCAGTTTGTTTTTGTGTATTGGAGCAACATTCTGACCTATTCCTGCTCCACCAAATACACGACTAGCAGGTCTGGGAGACTCTCAGACAGCTCCTTGATAACAGCCCTTATGCCAAGCCAAAGAAATGTTAGTTTCATAAAGAGCAGGTGCTGTTCTTTGCCTATCTCCTCACCCCAGTGTTCAAAATGGATCCGTGTAATATTCAAGCAGTCCCAGAGTGGCCCAAACCCTCTACGGCCAAACAGGGAGGCACTTCATGGGATTGAAAACTTTTATCACCACTTCAGCAGAAACATCACAGCCCCCATAAATGCACTCACAAAAGGAGATCTCTGCGGGCTTCCGCTGGACAAATGAAGCAGACCGCAAACACGAGGAATTCTGCAGATGCTGAAAATTCAAGCAACACACATCCAAGTTGCTGGTGAACGCAGCAGGCCAGGCAGCATCTCTAGGGAGAGGTATAGTCGACGTTTCGGGCCAGGACCCTTCGTCAGGACTAACTGAAGGAAGAGCTAGTAAGACATTTGAAAGTGGGAGGGGGAGGGGGAGATCCAAAATGCTAGGAGAAGACAGGAGGGGGAGGGCTGGAGCCAAGAGCTGGACGGGTGATTGGCAAAAGGGATATGAGAGGATCATGGGACAGGAGGCCCAGGGAGAAGGAAAAGGGGGGGGGGAGGAACCCAGAGGATGCGCAAGGATGGGGGAAGATAAATTGTGTGACATAGTTACACATCAACAATGGTTGACAACTAGATGAACCAAATGACTAAATATGGGTAGATATAATGTTAATGTCCTAATATGATGAAGCCATCATTACAACGACCATATTTGAGCACGGTGTTTATCTTCCCCTCAATAAATAGCAGTAACAACTCCAGTTTCTGCAGTCAGACTCAGCAATGCCTCTCCTGAGTGCTAGAAATCAACACCATGAGAGTTCCAGGTTGGTTGATGTTCATGATGGTGCAGAAGATAATCTGTGTTCTCCCAGATCTTCATTAATTTTTTGGAATGGAGAATGGCAGCCCATACACCTGTGTCGAGGATGGATCGCAGGTTCTGAGATATGATCGTACAGGTACTGAACAGTACCACTCCACTCAAAATCCACTACCCAATTCATTGGAGAGTGTTTACTTTGAAAAGCAGCAGCTGGTGAGCTTCTCCGACGTTATGTGCATCGAGTCAAGGTGACGAGAGTGATGAAGAGGCTTTACCAGATGCCTCTGTGAAGAACAAAATTTAAAGACTGAAAGGACACACTGTAAGCAACTTCAGTGATGAAATGAAGAGTTTATCAAGTGCCTTTCAATGACTTGGCATCGTTTATATTAACATTCATAGTAACCATTTGTAAATACTTTTTAAAAGAAAATTATATTCTTACTAATAAAAGCATTTAACCGTGCTTGAGTTGTCGTAATGTGTGAATTAAAATCCATTCCCATTCTGATATGTCACATATTTTAATCCCATGTCCCATTCCCATTCTGATATGTCTATCCTCGGCCTCTTCTACTGTAAAGATGAAGCCACACTCAGGTTGGAGGAATAACACCTTATAGTCTGTCTGGGTAGCCTCCAACCTGATGGCATGAACATTGACTTCTCAAACTTCCAGCTAATGCCCCGCCTCCCCCTCATACCCCATCCGTTCTTTATTTATATACACACATTCTTTCTTTTTCTCTCCCTCCTTTTTCTCCCTCTGTCCCTCTGACTATACCCCTTGCCCATCCTTTGGGTTTCCCCCCCCTCCCTTTTCCTTCTCCCTGGGCCTCCTGTCCCATGATCCTCTCATATCCCTTTTGCCAATCACCTGTCCAGCCCTTGGCTCCATCTCTCCCCCTCCTGTCTTCTCCTATCATTTTGGATCTCCCCCTCCCCCTTTCAAATCTCCTACTAGCTCTTCCTTCAGTTAGTCCTGACGAAGGGTCTCGGCCCGAAATGTCGACTGTACCTCTTCCTAGAGATGCTGCCTGGCCTGCTGCGTTCACCAGCAACTTTGAAATAAAGCAGACCAAGCTTTCTCGGAACTAATGTGATGCTTGTCCTCTGTCCCGGTGCTTCAACATCCAGGCCCTTCTGTCCATTCATCGTCGAGTTTGATGCATCAGACATCGGCGTTGGAGCTGCACTTTCCCAATGCCCTTCTGCGGATAATCAGCTGCACACCTGTGCTTCCTTTCTCCCCTGTCACTTGATTCCGTCCAAGTGTAACTATGATGCTGGGGACCAAGAACATCCGGCAGTCAAGGTTGCCCTCGAAGCATGGAAGACTGGCTGGCAGGATTGAGCACCTCTTTCTCGTATGGACGGATCAGAAGAACCATTCCTAAGAGACCCAACCCCTGTCAAGCCCGTTGGGCTCTCTTCTTCACCTGGTTTGATATCACCCTCACCTACCATCCTGGCAGAAAGAATACCAAGGCCAATGCTCTCTCCCACCAGTTTAGCATCAATCCAGAGCCCATCTTTCCTCACTCGTGCATTGCTGTTCCAGTGATTTGGGGACGAGAGGGGGAGGTGAAAGCTGCAAAACAGTTGGATCCAGGTACAGATGGGGGGACATCCCAAATGGCTGTTTGTCTCTGCCACTGTGTGCCCCAGAGTGTTGCAGTGGGGTGACTCTTCCCATCTGGTTGGCCATCTGGGAATTCAATGGATCCTGGAATTTATAAGGAAAGAGGTGATTTTGGTGGCCATCTATGTCTAAAGGAAGTCCATGACTTTGTCTCTGTTTATCCCACTTGTGCCCAGAACAAGACTTCATGTCAGCATCATGTGGATCTGCTCTGCCCAGTACCTTTGCATCACCTCCCCTTGTCCCACATCTCATTGAATTTCATCTCTGGTCTGCCCCATTAGATGGAAACACTATCATTTTGGTGATTGTGGACCAGTTCTCCAAAGCAGACCACTTCATTGCTCTCCCAAGCTTCCATCGGCTCTTGAAACTGCCACACTCAAGGTTTAGAACGTGTTCATCTGCACGGCTTCCCTCATGACATGTTGTCTGATTGAGGACCATAGTTCCCGTCCCAATTTTGGAAGGCTTTCTGGTTCTCTTTTGGGAGCCACAGCCAGCCTCTCAGCTGGTTTCCACCCCCAATCTAAAAGCCAGACTGAGAGAGTGAATCAGGAGCTGGAGACAAACCTGTGCTGCCTTGTCTCTTCCAACCCCATGACCTGGAGCTTCCAGCTAGGTTGGCCAGAGATTGCCCACCATAACCTTCAGTAGTCCTCCACTGGTATGTCTCCATTTGAATGCCGGATGAGATTCCAGCCACCATTCTCCCCTGACCAAGAGAATGACTTGGGAATTCCTGCTGCTGAGCAACTGGTTCAATGCTACAAGCGCACATGGAGACAGGTCAGGGCTTCTCTGCTGCACACCCAGAATCAATATGCCCAGCAAGCTGATCAGTTCCACCAAGAGGGGAGGCCTCTCAAGCCAGGGGAGAAAGTCTGGCTGCCATCTAGAGATCTTCCTTTGAAAGTTCAGAGCTGCATGTTGGCCTCACAGTATGTGGAACCATTTGCAGTGGAGAAGGCTATCAACAAAGTCTACCATCATCAGTGAAGATTCATCCAATGTTCCATTTTCCCAACTCAAGCTGGTGACCTCCACCCCTCCTCCCCGTTTGGTGGATGGGTACCTGGTCTGTCTTGTGCAGTGCTTCCTGGCATCTCACCAAGTGTGGGGCAGTATCTCGTCAATTGGGAGGGGTACGACCCTGAGGAACGTGTTGCTGCCCATGACATCCTAGACAAGTCTTTCTTCTGGCACTTCCAGGATCATAGGTCTCTGACTCCCCAGGAGCTGCACCAAGGGAGGGAAACCCTGTCACAACCATAGTCATAGTCATACTTTAATGATCCCGGGGGAATGGTTTTCGTTACAGTTGAACCATAAATAATTAAATAGTAATAAAACCATAAATAGTTAAATAGTAATATGTAAATTATGCCAGGAAATAAGTCCAGGACCAGCCTATTGGCTCAGGGTGTCTGACCCTCCAAGGGAGGAGTTCTAAAGTTTGATGGCCACAGGCAGGAATGACTTCCTATGACGCTCTGTGTTGCATCTCGGTGGAATGAGTCTCTGGCTGAATGTACTCCTGTGCCCAACCAGTACATTATGTAGTGGATGGGAGACATTGCCCAAGATGGCATGCAACTTGGACAGCATCCTCTTTTCAGACACCACCGTCAGAGAGACCAGTTCCATCCCCACAACATCACTGGCCTTACGAATGAGTTTGTTGATTCTGTTGGTGTCCATGGACTCTGCAGCAGGATCTGGACACTCTTGCAAATGGGCTGCTGAACAGAGTCAGCAATTACACTCGTGAGTATAGATATACCAGCCAATTAGTGTTCATTATGGAGGTATGTAACACCCTTTCTCCTGTTTCAGTCAGTAAACTTTTGTCAAGTCTGTAAAGGAGAGGCATTTATTTAGTGTTATGTTACTGTTTCCAAGGCACATACACATACATCACCATATACACTCACAACCCGCTGGAGGAACTCAGCAGAAGGGCAGCATCCGTGGAAACGATCAGTCAACGTTTCGGGCCGGAACTTTAACTGATCGTTTCCATGGATGCTGCCCGACCTGCTGAGTTCCTCCAGCGTGTTGTAAGTGTTGCTTTGACCCCAGCATCTGCAGAGTATTTTGTGTTTACCATCACCATATACAACCCTGAGATGTATTTTCTTGTGGGTATACTCAATTATACCCACAAAGTGATTGTTCCATCCAGTTAAACATTCACTCTGACAATATTGCAGATGGAATAAACATAGATACATGGTATCTATGTTTATCAGTTGCAGAAATGATTACTGATAATAAAACCCTAACAAAACTGAAACATTCCAGCCCAGGTATTGAAGATAAACCAATAGAGGAATCCCTTGACATGAATCTCTCTAGACTTGAAGAAAGTATAGACACTGTTATGACATTGAAACCATTAGATTGGATCATTGTGAAAAAACTCCCTTTTCATTAAGGTTCTTCTACATTAGATGGATATCTTATTGCAATTTCCCTTTATGGCCAAAAAGTAAATGAATGTAGAGAGATACAAAGATTTTAGACATTTCCATTTCCCCAGCTATGGCCACTATTCCACTCCATTGTTAAATGTAAATGTAACATGACAATTTTCTGCATTACTGGTTTATATTCTAAATGGTTCAGCAAAGCTCATTATCTGCTTTTTGCATGGGAAGATATGATGAATAGATGCATTGAAGAAGGCAAGATAAAATGAAAATGTTTTCTTCCCCAGTGAATTGAAACTGTTAAGACCATTAAACTTTTTAAGAGATTTTAGTCCCAGAGACTATTGTATCTACCCAGATTTCCTATTTGTTCTGAATCAAATAGTCGTGAATAGTTTGTGCCATGATGCGAATAATACCTTACTACTAAAATTAGTTCAGAACAATTGGTGTCCTTATAAGTACAATTATATTTCTGATAGACTACGACTACAAATTGAAAATCGGGATAAACAAGCCTCTTTGTTGGAAACCAATTGATACTGCTAATTTTTGGGATTGCATTGATAATATTACTGCCAAATGGACAATGTTACATAAACAGACAAGCCTTCAATTATTGCTGTGTATTATCATCAACAGGCAAATTAACTATTTGGCCTTTAACAACTGTCATGATATTTTTTTAAAACATCATGCCTTACAGTGCTCATTCTTATAATGGCACTTATGTGATCCTTCAGTTCGCTCGGAAGGCAAAAATTTCTGATGACAAAAGTTGTTCAGACATACTGCTATAAGAGGATGACCCACTTTTTAACGTTTACAAAGGAAAAGACTCTTGGAGTTATTTGATTTGTTAATCTATGTTGCAAATCTCAAGACAAAAACACAAGTCTTGAATTGATTTGACTTTATTTCTTACATCCTTCACATACATAAGGAGTAAAATTCTTTATGTTACTTCTCTATCTAAATGTGCAATCAATGTAATTTATAATAATTTATAATAAATAGAACAGTCAATGTAATACAGAGTACACTCAAGTCAGTGTGAGTTCATCAGTCCGATGGCCTGGTGGAAGAGCCTGTTGGTCCTGGCTTTTATGCTGCAGTACCGCTTCCTGGATGGTAGAAGCTGAAATAGTTTTAAGAAACAATTTACGATGGATGCAACAAAGAATATTCTAGAAAATCTTGATAGTCATCAAAAATGGCTAGAAGAAACTCAGTAAAATCAAAAGAATATTTCTCAATTCACTACTAGAGTAACTGAACTGACACATTGAAATGAGTGAGGCACCACCTTTCACAAGTTTCCTTTGCAGACCCAGACCAAGTCCTTAACTGGCTTAACACTTTAGCTGAAACAATAGCTAAGGCCTTTCCAGACGTTGCAAACTCCACTTTTGCAGCAGTGAATACAGGATTGGCACACTTCCTCCCTCACCACCATTCAGGGCCCCAGACAGTCCTTCCAGGTGAGGTGACACTTCACCTGTGAGTCAGCTGGGGTGATATACTGTGTCTGGTGCTCCTGGTGTGGCCTTTTATATATTGGCAAAACCCAACGCAGACTGTGAGATCATTTCGCTGAACACCTACACTCTGTCCGCCAGAGAAAGCAGGATCTCCCAGTGACACTCACAACACGCCGGAGGAACTCAGCAAGTCGGGCAGCATCCGTAGAAAAGATCAGTCGACGTTTCGAGCCGGAACCCTTCGTCACGGTTCCAGCCTGAAATGTTGACCGATCTTTTCCACGGATGCTGACCGACCTGCTGAGTTCCTCCAGCGTGTTGTGAGTGTTGCTTTGACCCCAGCATCTGCAGATTATTTTGTGTTTAGGATCTCCCAGTGGCCACACATTTTAATTCCACGTCCCATTCCCATTCTGACATGTCTATCCACGGCCTCCTGTACTGTCAAGATGAAGCCACACTCAGGTTGGAGGAACGACACCTTATATTCCGTCTGGGTAGCCTCCAACCTGATGGCATGAACATTGACTTCTCTAACTTCCGCTAATGCCCCACCGCCCCCTCGTACCCCATCCGTTATTTATTTATTTATATACACACATTCTTTCTCTCTCTCTCTCTCTCTCTCCTTTTTCTCCCTCTGTCTCTCTGACTATACCCCTCGCCCATCCTCTGGGTTCCCCCCCCGTCCTTGTCTTTCTCTCTAGGCCTCCTGTCCCATGATCCTCTCATATCCCTTTTGCCAATCACCTGTCCAGCTCTTGGCTCCATCCCTCCCCTTCCTGTCTTCTAGTATTTTTGGATCTCCCCCTCCCCCTCCCACTTTCAAATCTCTTACTAGCTCTTCCTTCAGTTTGTCCTAACGAAGGGTCTCGGACTGAAACGTCGACTGTACCTCTTCCTAGAGATGCTGCCTGGCCTGCTGCATTCACCAGCAACTTTGATGTGTGTTGCTTGAATTTACAGCATCTGCAGATTTCCTCGTGTTTGCATTTTTAAATTGAGTTAAAGTTTTTTTTTGCCACTTTCCAATGGACTATTCCCCTAATCATTGGAATTTATTATTTTGTAGTGCTCCTTCCATTGAAACGTTGAAACCTGAAGACTGATGTTTGGTGTCGTCTGCCTTTGTATGATCACTCCACACGTATGACTCCATTAACTCCAGTACACAATCTGAACTACCATGGGTTATGGCTCATTTGACTGTTTTGCCATACACTGCCTCATACTCATCTTTTACCATTTCCTCTGGATCATCCTCAACCTTGGAAGAGTGAGGAGCAGGGACTACCTTAGTCATGTTATCCTTTCCGATTACTAGCGTTGCGAACAGGTATGCATGTTTCCTAACTCATCTTGAGGAGGGTCAGGATGTGCCTGTTGCAAACAATCGGTCTAATACCACAATCCCACGGAAAGATAAGTTGAAAAACATTTTCACTCACCTACTTGGCTATTGCATGTTTACTTTCTGACATAGGTAAGTTTTAATATAATATGATTTTTAAGAATTTATATAATATACTTTGTAAATATGTTGTTTGCTGCTAATTATGGAATTACATCATTATGATTTACACCTTTGACTTTTATAAAAACCAATCTGTCTTACTAACTCTTGTGTTCTGTTATACAAAGGTAAAGGACTTACCAGGAGGAGAGAATGGCTACCCCTGGGGAATGTTATACTCCTGATAACCTGTTTAGCTATTCTCTTCTGATTTCTTCGGAAACAGTGATGTAATCCTAAGGCCTCTGATGCCTTCAAGGCATATTGTCACTAAGTTGAACTACCCAATGTGTCTCATTTACCATTTGGGTATACGCATATAATGCCTATGTGGTACTCCAAGAATGCAACAAGTAGGACCACTAAGCCTACCAATATTGCTGTTTATGTCATAATTAATGTTATAATGTATATTTGGTTGATAAAATCCCATGGTCTGAAAGAACAGAATGGCTAGCCCTTGCTCAGTTAAAATTTTCTGGGAAAACACAAAAGTTGGGGAGATGTGTCAATTCTTCTTAGTCAGGTCCAATCCTTTAACAAAGTAATGAGGAATAATAGACAATTATACCTGGAGTCCAGAATCACTAAAATAGGAAGAAATTTATGCAGATGATACGGTTGGTATCAGAATGCTAAGCTACAGCACACCAATGGATGTTCACTCCCATGGGAGGGACATAACCAACCCTTATGTTCTGACATCTTTTTCAGGACACCCAGAATAAAAGTACATTCACAATCCTCAACAAGAGAACTATACCATTCCTTACCTCACTATACATATAGAGAGATGAGTTATTTCTTTAAATGAATCACCCTCTATGTATAATATATTGTTAAATCACGTAACTGAGGAATATAAGATTACTAATCCTTGGCCGGCTGGTGGCACAGTGACATCAGCGCTGGACTCCGGAGCGAAGGTTCCCGAGTTCGAACCAGGTCGGGCCGCTCCCGGGCACGCTTTCCATCCGTGCTGGGTTGAGTGTCGAGCTCGCAACTCGGACTCGTTAAAAACAAAGACTGCGCTGTGAGAAGGACGTGGGGGACCACTCACAGAATCTTTCCTCCAAGACAACCACTTGAAAAAGTGGTCGCTGAGGCTCTGGCAGGGTATGGCACACAAAAAAAAATCCTTGGGCAAAGGAAGACAGCAATACACAATGAGTAACTTGTTTAAAGACTCACTTTGAGAAAACATGAATAATATCGTGCCTCGCATCCAAAGCAATACAAACACCCCTGTGAAAGAAATGAACTTTCCTTAGCTCAGTGAAAGACATTATTAGTTGACCTGACGAATTAATGGCAGCAAACTCAGTGATCCAAACTTGTATCGAGGAAATGGCAAGAACTGTTTGTGAGGAAGAAAACCTGAAAGATGGTATAATATAGACATCAATGTGTCATTGTCATGCATTTATGGAAAACATAACGGTAAGAATCCTTTGAGGTTTGAGAATGTGTGCAGCTGATATTAAAGAAGTGAATACTCTGAAGATAATTTCACAGAAACCCCTACGTTGAGAGCTACTCAATAAGTCCTTTGGATGTCCAATCACAAAGAGGTATTCTAGCAATGGTAACCTACTGGAACAGTTGATAGGATGGTAGTCGGCTCCCAAGAGGAATCTCGGCAGGAGTCTGATCTCAAAGCTGAATTCTAAAGGAAGACACTGGGTTAGAAATCTTTATCTATCAGGATTGGAATGTGATAGATGCTCACAGTCCATAACCAGGAGGCCTTTCTTTTTTGCCAAGCTCAGTTTTCCAAACACAGCAGCTGGCATTTCTAGAGATCAAAGTGTTGCTTTTGAGTAACTTAAACTTCCAGATGTTCCTTAAGGTTGTTATACCTGGGGTAGGGGGGAGTAGTGTGGATAAGCTCCCATTATTTATTAAATGTTCCCATTGACATGCATCTCAAATAGCCTCTGACAACCAAGACCAGCTCCTGGCCTTCACATGTGGTTTAGCTGCTAAGGCCAGCTTCGGTTCTAAACGTTCCTGCAATACATTGACAATATCAGCAAAGCTCATTTCTGCTGGATTGGTTGGAGCAGTCAAACTTTGAAGAAAACTGTATGTCTTCAAATCCAATGCACTTAGAAAAATTGGTACTTGTTTCCATTGGCTATTTAATTTGCTTCAAATACTTCTGAATTAGCTTAGTATACATATTCTAGTTATCTTTGTGTAATCAAGCATGTCTGACTTTCCAATGTAACCAGCCATTTTAGCTCTTTTTTTACGATTATTATCATCCGGTGAATTCTGTTTTCTGAATTTTTAAAAACTTGGATCATGCCTTCCCTTCCAAAAAACACGTGCTTCGCTACTTTTTGTAATTCGACCATCTCTTGCTGTCTTTTTTTAGTTCGAACATCTCACTGCGCTTCAACAGGGTCTGTAGCCATCTCAGGTTAGTTTTAAAAGTAACTAGACACCACTGTTATTAGATTAGATTAGATTCAACTTTATTGTCATTGTGCCAAGTACAGATACAAAGCCAATGAAATGCAGTTAGCGTCTAACCAGAAATGCAAAGAATAGTATTATTTACAAAATAACTGCGAATAAAAAGTAAGTGCTACAGCACACAAATATAAAAGTACTGAGACAGTACAATATGGGTGCAATACTGCTTAGAGCTGTGATGTGAGATTCAGCAGGGTCACAGCCTCAGGGAAGAAGCTCCTCCTGTGCCTGCTGGTGCAGGAGCGGAGGCTCCTGTAGCGCCTACCGGATGGGAGGAGAGTAGAAAGTCCATGGTTAGGGCGAGATGCATCCTTGATAATGCTTTTCACCCTGCCCAGGCAGCGTTTATGGTAGATGTTCTCAATGGTGGGCAATTGGGTGCCAATAATCCACTGGGCAGTTTTCACCACATGCTGGAGTGCTTTGCGGTCCGATACGGGACAATTGTCATACCACACTGAGATGCAGTTGGTGAGTATGCTCTCAATGGTACAGCGGTAAAAGTCCATCAGTATCCTGGGACAGAGGTGAGCTTTCTTGATGCTCCACAGGAAGTAAAAGCACTGTTGCGCCTTTTCGATCGGGATGGAGGAGTTCAGGGACCAGGTGAGATCCTCGGAAGTGTGGACACCAAGGAATTTGAAGCTTGATACACGTACCACTGATGTAGATGGGGACGTGAGTGAGGCTCCTAGCATGCCTGAAGTCCACAATGATCTCCTTGGTCTTCTGGGTGTTTAGGGCCAGGTTGATGTCGGCACACCACGCAGCCAGGTGTTGGACCTCATCCCTGTAGGCCGTCTCATCATCCCCTTAATCTGTTTTATAACTTCAAAATATTAAGCTAATTCAAAGGAAGACATGGGAGTCCGGGAATGCGGTCTACTGTCATATTTACTTTAAGCGAGACGCGTGTATACCACGCGATAGTGTAATGATGTGTGCAAGGGTCACATATTTATATATATAACCTGTAATTAATTATATTAAGAAACAAGAATGGTTAATCAAACAATACATGTACAAGCAACACACATAAAAGTTGCTGGTGAACGCAGCAGGCCAGGCAGCATCTCTAGGAAGAGGTACAGCTAGCTCTTCTTTCAGTGAGTCCTGACGAAGGGTCTCGGCCCAAAACGTCGACTGTACCTCTTCCTAGAGATGCTGCCTTGCCTGCTGCGTTCACCAGCAACTTTTATGTGTGTTGCTTGAAATTCCAGCACCTGCAGATTTCCTCGTTTATGTTTTTAAATACATGTACAAGATTACTCAAATATTATTTTAATATTAAATACACAACAAAGGTGGTTACAGTATAACCTCCCTTTAGTACTCCTAGCTATCTATATCAGTTAAGGCTTAAGATCCAGGTTTGAATTTAGAACTTTGCAATCAGCAGCCCAATAACATTCACACCTTTACCAGAGAAAGGGTTTGATTTTGAACATTTAATAGATGTTTGGTTAAGTACATGGACGCGAGACGTGTGGAGGGCTATAGTCCAGGTGTAGGTTGCTCGGACTAAGCAGAATAACAGTTTGGCACAGACTAGATGGGCCAAAGGGCTCGTTTCTGTTCTGTGGTGCTCTATGACGCTATAACTCTATTTTTGTACAATTTATTTCATGCAGAATTCTTTAACAGTGTGGCAGCATTGGTATAAATCATCTCTACAACCAATGGTATATATAATGGTACTCCTCTGTTAACCTCTAACCTCCCGGAGAAGCAAACATCCATGTCTTATGAGAATAATAAAACCTTTTACGCTATTTAATAAAAATATGTTCCACTTGTTCAGCGATTTTGAAACAATTACTTTAAAAGCATATTTATACAGTTGTACGTGATTTCTTACGTTTGTTTTTCAGCTTTCGTGAAATAGTCGTCAGCTTCTGTTGTTATGATGATCTGTAGTTTCGCAGAAAAAAATGTAAATCTCTAGTAATTGGTCCGATGCCACTTTTCGAAAATGCATCTCATACTTATGTTAATTAATATTAGATGAAGCTGCATTTATTGAAAACAATTACGGCAGCACGTACAAACAAAACATGCCAGTAATGAATATGGCGCCCATCACCTCGACTCTCCAGCGGCTGTGCCAGTAGTAAAGATGGCACCCGGAGTTCTGTCGGTCTGTCTGGAAAAGCCGAGGGCGGTGATCTCATTTCCTCGCCCATTTCCGGCCGGTTACCATGATCACAGCGTACGCGCAGACGGACGATTTTATCGCAAGTGACCATAATGATTGGAGTTAATATATAACCAATCAAGCAGATCTTTCAAAGTCTGTTTGAATTGTTCCTATCATAGTTAGAAATGACACTGGTGCAGATAAAAGACGGGGAGTATACGGCGACCATTTATAAACTGGTGAGTTTGTCGTGACGAAGCTCGGGAATGGGCGGCGGATAAAAACGGTGAAACGGAGATTATATTTGCATAGAAATAAAGTATTCCGGAAGCACTCACAGCATTAGTGCTGAGATTCTTGTTGATTGACTGAAGTCATTAATTCCCGCAATTTGTTGGTGGTGTGCAGAGGGGTGTTGATGTTTTCCTCTGTGATGGAGTTGCTGGCTAAATTGGGGATGGGGCCTCCTGGCTACAAAGTGGCCTGTCTTTCACGGCCCCTGTTGGGTCACAGAGGTCTTGAGTCAATCTTGCCGAGCAATTGAATCGCAAGACGCCACATTTGTGCCCCTGCGGTTCCATTTGAACGATATAAGCATTAATGAAAGTTAAAACATTTCATATGAGTTTCATAGATTACAAATCCATGAATTTCCTTCTACGTCCTCATTTCATCTGAATGGAAAAGACCCTTTGGTCAGTGAGTCCACACTGAGCATAAATCCCATTTACTCTAATCCTACTTTATTCTCTCCTCGTTCCCTTCTGCCCACCCCAGATTCTAACACTAGGGGCAATTTACAGTGGCATAGCAGGCTGTATGTTTTTGGGATGTGGGAGAAAACTGCAGCACCCAAGGAGACCCACACTGCCATAGAAAGAATATACAGACAACATTGGACGTCAGCACTGATCACTGATTGTGAGGCCACAATTCTACTAACTTTACTGTCCCACTCAAAACCACAGACCCCTTATTAGTAGGGGTTTTATTTCCCAACCCTACACCATACTCCAGTCCAGTTAGTTGGTGGTGGTAATGCACCTTTAAGTTGGAATGCCAATTGCCATTTAAAGTCAGAAGAAGACGCTTCCTTTCCTTTCCCCAGCCTTGCTGAACCCAGGTCCACTGATTCCCAACAGTCAAGATTCATCCTACTGTCCAGCAGTCAACTACCTGATATTTTTTCATTTTGCCCTCCACCTGGCCCTTTGTTTCCTTCACTGTTCATTCGACCTCATCCATCATTGAACTTATCAGTGCTGAGCCTATGAACAAATTATTGATTGAAAATTAGCATCACTTCAAGGGCAAATACCAAATTAGATGGACAATTCAAAGGTACATAAACAAACCATTCATCTTAATAAACACAGTGCCAATTGATGTGCCCCACACAAGCCTACTGATATATAATCTTAACCGATACCTTAAGCGTTTAATTTTGTTCCACCCTCTATCTTCATATGATCAAATTGTGAATAACAAGTGTCATTGCTAGTTTTTCTCCTTTCTACCTGACTTCTCCCAACTTCCATTACTATTCACTTACTTGGAAGAAATTAATGCTCTCATTATGTTGATTTCTTGCATCACCTCAACCATTTGCCTGTGACTGTTCCCATGTTCATATTTGAACTGTTTCACATGTTATATTTGTATGTCAGGATTATCAGTTATGTTTGGAGGTACTGTATATCTGAAAGTCTGATTACACAAAGTTTGAAAATGTTTTAATATTTTCCTTTTATAATTGTTGATATCCTTAAGTTCGGTATCTTTCTATATAAATTTACATCATTCGCTCTTGTGCAAGGAGTTCAGAGTATGCCCACACCTCAGTGATTGCAGCAATTCAAGAAGGCAGCTCACTTCCATGACCTCAGTGATTATTAGAAATGAGCAATTGAATACTGGTTCAGACAGTACAGCCCACATCTCTTGACTGAAGAATTGAAAAATAAAAATCAAGAAGCCCAAAATCTGAGCGGATAACGATAGAGCTCGGGAAAGAATTTGCAAGAGAGAAATCAGAAATGCAGAAGATGTATTAAACATTGTCTGGGTTTCTTTATATCCATCGTGTTACCTAGATCAGAGTTATCAGGTCTATACACCTATATTGTTAGTACAGTATGTTATGGTCAATCAGTCAGGGAGATTTGCCCTAAATTATTACCCAAAATTTTGAGGTGCAGAATTAAATGTGGGCATGGTATATTGGTATTGGAACGTCTGGTGACACTTACGGGCTGCCCCCAAGACTTCCTTGGGTTGTATTGGTTGTTTGTGCAAACAACACATTTCACTGTATGTTTCGATGTAAATAAATGCGAATGTGAATCTGAATTTACTTTCATTGAACTTATGAGGGAAAATCCTTCCCAACAACCAGGACAGGTAGAGCTTCAGCATATGGCAACAGATAGTATTTCCTGCATTTGGTGCAGCCACACACACAGGTGGCCATCAGGATAGGTGCAATGTTGGGTTCATTTTTTCCCCTTTCCCTGGAGACTTGAGCACTCACCTCACTGAATATAGAGAGGTAAAGTGACATCATAGAGTGGAGAACAAAGTTACCTAACCTGGTAGCATTAGTCCAAAGCAAATCGTGCTGTTTTCTGTGAGACTTACCCAGTCTAGGTATAATGGCAGTCCTTGTGTATGTCCACTTTTCCCCCTACCCACAGTAGTGTTTTTTTTTATATAAGGTCTCAATATTCACATTATCTTCAAGCCCAGGGGTTCCCAACCTGGGGTCTGTGAACCGCTCAGTTAATGGTAAGGGTCCATGGAAACCCCTGTTCTAGCTGAAGGGGTCAGACCTAAAATGGCATCATGTATGGTCTCATAGATGTTGATGACCTATACAGTGTTTTTTATTTGGTTTCAGATTTCCAGCATTTGCAGAATATGCTTTACAAATAGTTAGATAAAAGACTAGAAAATACAATTGCTGATGTTACGTGAATGCTTAGAATTATTCATTATTTGAAGTTTGCATTGCCTTTCTGAATCTTATTTATCCGGAGAAAGGTAGCAACATTGAAGGAACAGTGACAGGCACCAGAATAATGTGCATTTTGGAAAACAGCCTACAACTGGTTGTGCTCCCATGCACTTGTTGCTGAAGTTCAGGAATTAAGGCAGTCTTGTGCCAGCCAGGCGAGTAGCAGCAGCATGCTGATAGTGGAGGCAGTAAATAGTTAAGCTGTAGGATGGGGTAGCAGTCAAGCTGCCTGTTTTATCCACGACAGCATCAAGATATTCTGGAATCATTGGAACAGCGCTCATCCTAGGTAATGATCTGTTCTGCTCTTATGGAACTATGTTTATGTACAATTGAGTTTCCATTCAACCATGACCATACCTCCATACCGTTGATCACAGGAAATGTGGAAGTTCAAAGTTTAAAGTAAAATTTATTATCAGAGCACGTACATGTCACCACATGCAACCCTGAGATTCTTTTCCTTTCTGGCATACTCAGCAAATCTATAGAACAGTAACTGTACACAGGATCAATCAAAGAGCAAGAGCATAGAGGACAACAAAGTGTTAAAATGCAACAATAAATAAATAGCAATGTATAACCAAAGCATGAAATAACAAGATAAAGAATCCTTAAAGTGAGATCATTGCTCGTGGGAACATCCCAGTAGATGAATGTATTTATCCTCTTTTGTTCAAGGGCCTGATGATTGACGGGTAGTAACTGTTCTTGAACTTGGTAGTGCGAGTCCTAAGATACTTGTACCTTCTACCTGATGGCAGCAGTGAGAAAAGGGCATGGCCCGGGTGACGAGGATCTTTAATGATAGATGTTGCTTTCCTACACCAGTATTTCATGTAGATGTGCTCATTGGGGCTGGGTGGGATTTTAACCATGATGTACTGAGCCGAATCCAGTACCATCTGTAGGATCAACACACATCAAAGTTGCTGGTGAACGCAGCAGGCCAGGCAGCAACTATAGGAAGAGGCGCAGTCGACGTTTCAGGCCGAGACCCTTCGACCATCTGTAGGATTTTCTGTTCAAAGGCATTGGTTTTCCCAGACCAGGCCGTAATACAGCCAGTTAATACACTTTCCACTACACATCTATAGAAGTTTCTCAGGGTTTTTGGTGTTGTGTTGAATCTCTACAGCCTTCTTAGGAAGTATAGGCACTGTCATGCTTTCTTTGTAATTACATCTATATGATGGGTCCAGGACAAGCCCTCTGAGATAATGACACCCAGGAATTTAAATCTGCTGACCCTCTCTACCTCTGATCCTCCAGTGAGGACTGGCTCATGGACCTCTGGTTTCCCCCTCCAGAAGTCTACAATCAGCTCCTTGGTTTTGCTGACATTGAGTGAGAGGTTGTTGTTATGACACCACTCAGCCAGATTTTCAATCTCCCTCCTGTGTGCTGATATATAATACCACTGAATTCACTGAAATGGTTAGAGTCTATCTCGTTGAAGATGATCTTTGCCTGACACTTTCATGACATAAATATTAATTGCTACTTAATAGCCCATGTCTACATGTTGTCTGGTCTTACTGCATACAACTATGGAATGTGAATAATGTTCTTTTAGTTAATTTGGTTCCTATGCAGGAAGATTTCCATGGGTTTCTCAATGTATTTTCATGTATGTCAAATCTTACCTGACACAGGTTGTATCACTTTGTTAAAACAGATTAGCTTGGATGGGTAGCAGTCAGGCTGGCTGTGTTATCTGGTCTGGTATCAAGTTTCTTTAGAATTGTTGGAATTGCACTCATCCCTGCTTCCTACCTGATGTTCTAGGATTGTTGGATTTATGTACTACTACAATAAAACAGAAGCTACCTGATCCATGTTTTATGTTTTTTTAATTGATTAATGTATCAGCTAAATAGCGTTTTAGGAAAGATTTGACTTAATTTATCAGGGGAGTAGATACAAGATGGAATACCAGAAACGATAAAGTACGTATTGTACTGTAGAGACAAATATTCCAGTATGTTTCATATTATCAATCAATAAATGACATCGAATCACAAAAAGTGGTAGTTACAGGATAAAAGAAGGCCACTTGATCTGTCAAGCGTGCATCAAGTGAGCAAAACTTTGATCTAGTAAGTTTGATCTAGGGCTTCAAAGAAGTAGTAAAGTTGGCGGGATGTGGAGAAAGTTTCAGAGCTTGAACCGAGCTAACTGGTGCTCCCACCAATACGGAACTGTTCAAAACTGGACATACAAAGGAATTCAGGGGCACAACAAATTTGGGAGGTTGGAGAACTGGAGAAGGTCACAGAGACTGGGAGTGGCAAGCCAAGTGAAGTTTTTCTTAATATATTTTAAAATTATACCTACTGTTGTATTAGGAACCATACTAAGGCAAAATTTAGGAAGTTGGTAGATGACAGGACAAAGTTTGGAATTTTTGGAATACCTTTTTGCTCTGATTAATCTTTGTACTTTTACAAATTACGCATGCACTATTAGGCTGCGTTGGAATGTCATCCTCAAGATTACCCTGTACGCATACTGTATATAATTGCATGAATTTGCATACAGGTGTCCCCCGCTTTTCGAACATTTGCTTTACGAAACCTCACTGTTACGAAAGACCTACATTAGTACCCTGTTTTCGTTTTCAGAAGGTGTTTTCACTGTTACGAAAAAAAAATCGCGCGATAAAAGGCAGCGCGCGCCCCAGCAGCCGCTCTCCCCCGCATTCGGAACAGCATCTCGCCGGCATTGCTTAAACACGAGCCTGTGAGCAGCTGTTTGCAAGATGAGTTCTAAGGTATCAGAAAAACCTGAAAGAGCTCGTAAGGGTGTTACACTTAGCGTAAAACTAGACATAATTAAGCGTTTTGATCGTGGTGAGTGAAATAAGGACAACATGAGTTTGGCTTGTGGAAGCTGACGAACATGATGTTGAAGAGGTTTTGGCATCCCATCACCAAGAACTGACAGATGAAGAGCTGATGCTATTGGAAGAAAAAAGGATAATAATCAAAACCGAATGAGTAATGATAAAGTACGACTTTAATTTTGAAAGGGTACGTCGATTTAGGAGATATTTGCAGGATGGTTTGAATCCTTACAAAGAACTGTATGATAGAAAAATGTGCGAGGCTCAGCAGTCAAGCGAGCCTTCCACGTCAGCCACAGCAGACGTCGAACCTCGACCTTCGACATCGAGGCAGGCAGTCATAGGAGAAGATGAGCTGCCTGCCCTAATGGAAACAGACGACGAGATGACACCCCAGTGTCCCACCACCCCAACCCCCAGGCCACGGACAGATACTGATTCGCGGAGAATGCAGCGGTAGCCGGGAGGCACCCAGCACATCGTTAAGAAAAAAGCCGAAATAAGCATGCTAATTAATTAGGTGCTGCCGACACGTAATTTGTCGGCCCAGATCAGAGACGACGCATTTGGAAATCGGCACTGATCTGGGCCGACAAATTACGTGTCAGGCGGCACCTAATTAATTAGCTTGTTTATTTCGGCTTTTTTCTTAAAGATGTGCTGTGTGCCTCCCGGCTACCGCTGCATTCCTGCATGCTTCATGGCAATGTATCGGTCAGCGGCCTGGAGGATGGGGGCCACTGCACCACCCCAACCTGTGACAGCTCAGTCTAACACACCATCATAAGTGTGCTCTGTGCTGAACCAATTCCGGTAAGTGATACTACATTGTACATACATTATTTCTACTTTATTTAGGCTGTGTATTTTTACGTGTTATTTGGTATGATTTGGCAGCTTCATAGCTTAAAGGTTACTGGAGAGAGTGTTCTTGCCAACAGCGCTTGCGTGAGATTTTCTGCCGACAGCGCTTGCGTGAGATTTTCGCTACGGAGATCAGTTTAGTAATGATTGTGGAGAAGTATTTCTACTTTATATAGGCTGTGTATTTATCATATCATTCCTGCTTTTACTATATGTTACTGTTATTTTAGATTTTGTGTTATTTGGCATGATTTGGTAGGTTATTTTTGAGTCTGCGAACGCTCACAAAATTTTCCCATATTAATAAATGGTAATTGCTTCTTCGCTTTACGACATTTCGGCTTACGAACGGTTTCACAGGAACGCTGTACCTTTGGATTGCGGGGGAAACTTGTACCAGTTCCACTTTGATCACAAAGAGTTACTGTTTGAGTGATAACAGAATAATAGTAATGATTCCAATAAAACACATAACCTTCCAATCCCAGTTAATCACTGCCATAGCTATATAGGTTAAAACTCTCTAGTCTGCAATTCTGTGGTCCATTAACTTTTGAATTGTAGTACAGATAGATATTGGAGAGATATTAGACCTTGGAGAGAGATAGCATGAAAACAGCCCATTTAGCCCACCAACTCTATGTTGTTCACTGACTGCTCAATTACACTAATTCTAACCAAGATCTACCAAAGATCTAAAATCAAGCAAGATTTATACTAATCTATGGCTAGTTAATCTACCAGTGCAACTTCAGCCTTCGAATTTACAATTTATAAAAACTTGAGCTTTTAGAAATTCTTAGAACCATGCGTGACCAGTAAGTGTCTGTACTTAACAGCTCTCCTACTAATTTCCTGATTGCTTTTTGCTGACGTAGAAAAATAGATTGTGGAATATAAACTTAAATTTCAGTTTTAAATGATTCATTGTCTGAAATATAGTAAAGCAGTGGTTATTTAGCCAATCGTCCTTGGTCCTTATTACAAACTCCATTCCCAAATCACCCATTGCATTCCTGGTAGCAATTTGAAACAGTATCAGGATAAGTCCCTGACATCACTAAGGCTGCCTATTTTCTTCCTGAAAACATCTCACACCAAGCCATCCCAGATCATTTCCTGCTGCAATCCTAATCCATTCCTTTGTTACATCGAGAAATTACTCCTTCTGCCCTCTGTAGACACTATGATTTAAACCACATCAAATTCCATTCCTCTCGCATCTCCCTTATGCTAAAACAATGTTTACTCAAGATTGATTAATGCTTCAATTTAAAATCTTCATACATATTTTGAAATCCCTCCATAGCTTTGTCCCTCTTCCTTTCATTCATACAACCCTCCAAGATATTAACACTTTTTCAGTGCAAACTTGGGAATGGTCTCAAAATGAACTTCCCTCCCATTGATGGCCATTGTATCAGTATAAAGGTCTAAAATCTGGATTTACTTTCCTAAATATTTGTGTATTTCCATCATGTTCCTCTAATGAGCTGGTTTCAAAGCCTGGTTCTTGACTCATCCTTTTGTAACCTGCACTATCATCTCCCAGTAGTAATATATTTTGCTTGATAACAGACCTATAAAGTGCCAAGCAATAAGGTGGTACACTAAAGGTGCTATGCAATTAGCAGCTTTTGTTAGGTGTTTTCATTCTGCTTAATATCAGGAAGGAAAAATTCCACTAATTATGTCTGTAATGGCATCCATTCAATTTTTCAGATCCGAGATGGAAGATATGGAGAGGCCATTCATATTCTCAACAATGAACTACAGAATCACTCAAAAGTAAGTATTGTAATTTTAAATGCTTTCATATATTTGCTGACAAAAGTAACTTGACGTACATCTAATGTACTGAATATTGAGGGTATACTGTGTCTTATAAATAGTCAAAATAATAAAATACCCTTGGATGAACTTGTCTGTTAAGCATTTACTAAAATACAAAATTCATTAGTACAGCATTGTATTGGGATGTTCCAGAAGCTGTGAAGTTAACTGCCAGTGGCTCAGCATTTTCTTAACCAGCAAGTTTTATATGGTCTGATGAGTTTATTTAAAAGTAAAACTATTGTTTCTATAAAAGACAGTGTGAACAGCTACATGATGAAGATTGACATGCAATGCAATTTGTGCAGATGTTTTATTACTCTGAAGAACAATTATTCTTAAAAAAATTGTTTTGTGTGTTGTTAATCTGATAGATCATGGAAGACATTGTGACTCATTATATTATTGTCAGCCACAAATGAACTACAGAGGCTTTGCATTGCACCAGTGTTTCCTACAAATCTCCTATGGCCATTGTTCTGCTGTTTGTTGTTTACAGAACCATACTACTTTTTCCAGGGAAGCATTGGCTGAGAAATTATTTTCACAAATACAAAAAAAGTGCCTTTCATTTGGAAATTGGGTTAACCTAGAGTAGAACAATAATTGTGTACATTTCTGACTATCTTAGCACTCATTAAATAAATTGTTCCCTAAAGTTTTGGCAGGATTTTTGTTTGCTTTTTTCCCCCAATATAAATCTCGCCCAAATGACCAGCTGTAGCAAAGCAGACAAAATTAATCTTCTGAATGATTTTAACCTCATTAGTCTGCATAATATATATGCTTACCACAAAGTTGAAAGTTTGGTCCATCAAATGCACCCTGGCTCCCAATAAAGCAATTCCATCATCAATGTCAGTCATATGTCCCGGTATCCCAGCAGCTTAGCTCATGTGCCCATCGACTATCCCTATTGAGCATTTTGCCCATTATGTATGTTATTAACAATTTAGAATGGCCAAATAACCTACTACCCTGTATTTAGATGTGGGAGAGAACTAGAACACTCAAAAAAAAAATCCCAGAGCCATGGGAAAGAATGCGCAAATTCCACACAGGAAGCACTTGAGCTGAGCATCAAACCCAGGATTTTAAAAGTCTAAGGCAGCAGCACTAATTACTGCTCAACTTGAGTTTCCTCCAGGTACTCCATTTTCCTTCCATACCCCAAAAAATGGGGCGCCACAATGGTGTAGTGTTTAGCGCAATGCTATTACAACTTGGGGCATCGGAGTTCGGAGTTCAATTCTGGCGCCATCCATAAGGAGTTTGTACGTCATCCCTGTGAATGTGTGGGTTTCCTCCAGGTGCATTGTTTTCCTCCTGCATTCCAAAGACAGACAGTTCACTAGATTAATTGGTCATTGTAAATTGTCCTATGATAGACGAAGGTTAAATAGGTGTATTACTGGGCAGTGCAGCTCACTGGGCTGGGAGGGCCCGTTCAGTGCTGTAATTCTAAATAAATAAATAGTGTATAGCTATAAAATATCATTACCCTACACGAAAGGATAAAAAGAATCAACGGAGAGTTGGTTGGCAGAGATGGAAAAGAATATATTGCCACGGGTATTAAGAAATAGAGGGGAATTGGACTGGAGGCTTTGCCCCCTGAAATGCAGAATCTAGTGAGCCAAAAGTTTTAGTTATAACAAATGAGAAAATCTGCAAATGCTGGAAATCCAAGCAACACGCACAAAATGCTGAAGGAACTCAGAAGGCCAGGCAGCATCAATAGAAAAGAGTACAGTTGACGTTTTGGGCCAAGACCCTTCATTAGAACCCGTCTTGGCCCGAAACATCGACTGTGCACTTTTCCATAGATGCTGCCTGGCTTGCTGAGTTCCTCCAGCATTTTGTGTGTGTTGCTTAGTTATAAGAAGATTTGTTTTTGATTTTAAAAAAACAATATTATGGCTCACTTTAAGGCCTATTTTAATGAAAGTCACATAAAGATTAAGATTTTCAGTACATAGGTTGACATTGCAATAGTGTTAGATTGTTTTTCTGTCTAACAACAAACCAAAACACACATCATTGGTTTTCAGTGCAGGGTTTCCTGTTGATGTGTTATAAGTTCTTAACAATTGTTGAACAGCCCATCTAGTTATACAAGCATCACCTTTTCAGTTACGGGGAGTTTTGCTACTCATTGATGCTGCTAGGTGACTGTTGTGAGGGGATGAGAGGGAGTTGGACAAGTAGGGGGAGAATCCGAGCGATGCATGTTTGTTGAAGGGGTGATCCTCCCAGCAGGAAATGCTGATGGAATCATTAAATAGAAGTTCATCTAATGAATGTATATTTTGGGAAAGCGTAGAATGAAGGTGAGTACCAACATTCAGCCAGCCTGCTATTGCGGTCTGTAGGAATAGTGGATGCAGTCTTCTGTCCTCGAGGACAGAGTTCAAGTGACCTCTTTAATTCAATTTTGAATAGTAAACCTCGAGAAATGGCAGAGACCTTTTGGAGGAGTCTGTAATGATACTGAAGTTTAGAAGCTGAAAGTGACTTTGAGCCTGACTTCCGTGGGCTGAGCAATCCACGTAGACACACAGTTGCATTTGCAGTTGTCAGTGTTCACGGATCTCACTGAGGACAATGAAAGCATTTGAGTTTTGGCCCTTTAAGGAGCATATGTAATTTCTTAAGACTAATGAGCTGAAAATCTCACTGCAGCTAAACTTTGCGTTGTTATACAGTTGAACTGTATGGCAGGTATGTGCATCTTTCTTTAATGATGTATTTTTACATAAGGCTGTTCATGGTTTTTTATGTGAAAATATTTTGGAATTTAAGAAGATAGTTAATATTTCTAGTGGATGATATATGCTCTAATCCTCTTAATTGATACCAATTTTTTTCAGTCTCGGGCAGCACTCTCTCTCTTGGGATATTGCTATTATCAAATGCAAGACTTCTCAAATGCTGCAGACTGCTACGAACAGTTGGTACAGATTCATCAAGAAATAGATGACTACAAACTCTACTATGCACAGTCTCTATACAAGGCGTGCATGTATACAGAGGCCATGAAAGCAACCTTTCTAATTGATAATCCAGTTTATCAGACAAAGGTAATATGTTTGGAACTCTTACTGCTAAGAAATCTTGTATCTGTATTTCCCATTACTCAATGGAGCGATTCATTTGTCAATTTTGTCCAATTTAAAGTACTACATAGCTTCTGTCAGTTACTGGATGTATGTATAGTAATTAACAATTCATTGCAAATTTATATTGGCATATTGTTCTCTGAAGAATGCCAATATTCGATAATTTCAAGACTTCTCTATAATATGATTTATGTAATGTTACCAATAATGAGAAAACTTCATAAGTAGCTACAAGGATTCTTGCAGTTATTCTGGGAAAAAAAAACTCAGTAGAGTAATCAGGTCAACTATTAAATTTTGGTTGCAAATCCTTATCACACAATTGTAACATTCCTTGCACTATTTGGCACTTGAGGTGTGTACATAGAATGCATAGACAGCTGTTGACATCAGCTTATTGCCACTTTGTTAAATTGGATACATGTATTTTGTTATCTCTTTGAGTGTGCGGCACACAAGATACCTGATAAACAGTAGCAATAAAACCCCACTTGCCCTGTCTAAGTTCTTTTGTGGTATTTGACTGACTGAGACATGGCATCAGGGCTGTCAGGTTTAGACATAGGTAGCAAGGGCACCAACTTACTTGAACTTGTCAATGCATTCCTATCTGTCTAAATATGGCATCACGGCCACCACAGAGGCTGATAGTGTTGCAAGTTATAATATGCTTGAGTATCTTATCTGTTGTGGAGTTTGCCAAAACAGACAACTAGTACCAATGGTATAACTACATGCAAACCACTTCCATGCTAGCATGCAAAGTCACCATGGTTACATCCATTAGGTAAAATATTGTACCTCAAATTGACATTTATTTAGAATCCTAGAGTAATACAGCACAGAAACAGGCCTTTTGCCCAACTAGTTCAACTACAGCATCCTCTCTGCTAGTCCCAATTGCCCGTGTTCAGGTCATAACCCCCAAGCCCCTTCCTTTCACATGGTTTGAAGGTAGGAAGCTGAGGGTGATGATGGAAGCTTGTTTCACAGACTGGAGGCCCACAAGTAGTGGTGTGCCTCAGGAGTAAGTTCTAGACCTTTTGTTGTATATCATCTGTATCAAGAGTTTGGTTAAAAATATTGAAGGTGTGGTTAGTAAGTTTGCAAATGACATTAAAATAGGTGGCATATTGGACAGGGAAGAAGGTTATCAGTAATTACAGGGGAATCTTGATCGGCTAAGTGGGCCAAGGAATGGCAAAAGAATTTAATCCAAATAAGTGTGAGGTGTTGCATTTTAGAAAGTTAAATCAGGATTGGACTTTCACAGTGAATGGGAGGGCCCTGGAAAGTGTTGCAGGATAGAATTAAGTCACAGGTAGACAGGATGGTGAGGAAGGCTTTTGGCATGCTGACTTTCATCAGTCATGATATTGAGTATAAAAGTTGGGAGGTCACAGTGATGATGTACAAGAGGCCATACTTGGAGTATTGTGTTCAGTTTTGGTGTCCCTGGTATAGAAAGATGTTATTAAACTGGGAAGAGTACAGAAAAAAAAGTTAATGAAGATTTTGCCAAGTACTTGGGGAACTGACTCACAGAGACAGGTTACAGTAAAAGACTTTATTGCTTAGAGTATAGGAGTCGAGGGGGTGATGTTATAGAGATATACAAACTCGTGAAGGGCATATATAGAGTGAATGCACTTACTCTTTTCACCAGGGTTGGCAAACCCATAGCTAGAGGGCATGGGTTTAAGGTGAGAGGGGAAATATTTAATAGGAACTTGAGGGGATTTTTTTTTTAACATGCAATGGAATGGCCTGCCAGAGGAAGAGGTTGAGGCTGGTACACTAATAGCTTATAAAAGATAGCTGGACTATTGCATATATTTGGAAAGGTTAGAAGATATGGGCCAAACACTGGTGAATGGGATTTCATAGAGCACATGGTCAGTTTTGACAAGTTGGACCAAGAGGCCTGTTTCTGACTGTATAACTTCATAAATATGAATACAAATCTGTATGTCCAGTTGTTGTCATCGTGAAAAGATAATTGACGATGTTTAATTTTGGCAACATCGTGCAATGAGGATGCCTTATTCTGAGCTCATTCTTGGTGGTCAGCATTCAGTTTTCTCTCAGAGATCATGTGGTCAGGATGTCCTAATCAGAAAATGGATCCAAACTCTTGATACTTATGCAGCTGAGAAAGGATATGAACGAATAGAGAATACCCAAAAGGCAAACGTTCCCAATCAAAATGACAGAAGGATACAGTTTTTCTTTATAACAATCCTTGTAATTTGAGATATGACTGGATGCAAGGTGCTTATGTTCCTTCAGTCATTTTCTATAAAATACAATACATTTGGGTAGAAGGACCACTAAGAGCCTCAATTCATACACTGAAGCAAAATATCTGTACTTGCAATAACTTGATCGCTTCAAAATCCTTTGACATCATTGTAAGACAATCATTATTACTCCTGTAAAGGACTCCTTAATTACTTGCAGGTTTGTCTTGTTGCTTGGGTGGTAAGTTCATTTGCAAAATATATTGCTATATCGTTTGGCCATTTGAGATGACGTATAAAATTTAGTTACTGATAAATGTGGGAGCTTTTGTTGTGGTCCTGTCAGTCTCCAGTATGATTGTGAACAGGAGTAGAGGGACCAAAGATGAAGACTACATGCCAGGTGAGGCTGAAGGAAAGAGGAAAAGGTCCTGATGAGCATTGTTAAATATTTGGACATTAAAAATTAAAACAAACTTTAAAACACTTAAAATTAATAAAATATTTTTTAAATTAAAAAGAAAATTAAAAAATTGACATTCCTCATTCCATAGACTGGGAATCCCTTTTGAAGTGAACTGGATCTTCAGTTGTACACACATCTGGCCTGCCATAGGTGTGCTGAGGTGATTTTGCCACCTAACACTGGGAGGTCCCAACAAGGCTATGCCTTACAAAAGGATTTTGGGATTGCAGCAGAGTGATAGATGAGATATATTTGTCATTCAGTAAGCCCTGGATCTGACTTTGGGACCTGCTGCCTGGAGGACTACTGAACATAAACAGCAAAGTTCAACCCAAGCATCTCAGTTCCATCTTATCTTTATTCCATTTATTATTCTTTTAGAATTGCTTGGCTGCAGATTATGAATATGATACCAAATCAATCCAATATTACTAACCATTTCGCATTTCTAATAAATGCAAAAAAAAATTAGAAGTCAACCAATCACCCTTGTGTATAACACTTTCTTAGACCTACTCTTCATTGTAGTGCTATACCGGTGGCTACAGGCATCCTTGAGCATTTCTGGGCCTAGAACATCTGCTTTGGATTGTAACTTTGTTATTAGTTGTAACAGTCTGGGTTAACTGGTTAACTACCAACAATGTGGAATACTGTTGATGACATCACAAATGCCATCATCCTGAGGACAAGCAATTTGAGTTCCATTGAGAAGTGCCATTTTCATAGACAGCACCTCCTGAATCTTAAGCTGTCTCAGGATGGATTGCTGGAGCACTGTCAAGCTCTCCAAATCTTTGTTTCAAAACCAGCACCCAGATCAACAGGCAGGATTTCTTCTGCGCTTGCTGACCATTAAGCAACTTCTGCCTGTGCTGTCATGAAAGAAGTCTCAGTCAGTTGATACTACATCTTAGTTAAGTTGCTAAATGTTGAAATGGAGATGGTTGTTAGTACCATGCTGAAAAGGATGGGTTTCAAGCTCCACCCAATGTCCTCTGCATGCCTAGAATAGGATTAGTCCGGTTATCCTTGATTTTTTTTGTGTATGCATTCAGGCAGATCTGGCAAAGTTCCAGTTATGTACTATGTCTTTCAGCCTAGAGTTTGCAGCTGTTCCATCAGGCTCCTCACCTGACTGCTCTGGAGTTGGACTCTTGTCACTCTCAGGGAAGTTGGCACCTGACCTATTATTGCTTGTCTTCTTGGCTGCACATTATTCAATTTTCTTAGTAACATATACTCCCTAGTACCTTTGATCCAAAAAAGAACAGATGCAATTTTTAGAGTGACCTTTAAAGTTTTCACTTGAATTTATTTACAACCTCCCAACGGTGATTCGTTTGGTTCTGGGTGTAAACAAACATGTTTAGAGATTGAACCTACTCTGCCATTCAGTAAGATCATGGCTCTACATTATTTTGACAATGGAGCATCAGCAGGCCTCTGAAGCAGAAAATTCAAAAGATTCCTCCTTAGTTCTAAACTGCTGATCCAATAATTTTGCTGTTCTAAACAGTTAAAGAAAATAACCTCTCAGCATCTTCCTCAGAAGTCCTTTATTTCCCTCCATTAATTTTTCTTGTACTTTTATTTTACCATGCTCCAGCTGCATTAGACTGATGATAGCCTATAATTTTTATTTTTATTGTCCCAACTGTGACATATAATATAGTCTCTGACATTTTCTTATTCCTCATGAATTTTTTCCCTTTCTTTATCTCTAAAGCACCCAGGTATATTTTCATTAATCTTGTCCTCTTGGCATACTTGTAAAATCTGTTAAAAGTTGTTCCCTGATGGTATATTTCATTTGCTTTCTCATCCTTTATATTTTTTTTAATGTCTGCTAGTCCAAAGCTATATTACTGTTTTTGGCAATGTTTTAAGCTGCTGTATTCAGTTTAAAACTGTACCTAACGTTTCTAGTTACCCAGATTTAACTTGCTGGATCTTCATAACAATGAGATAAATTTCCTGCTGAGGGCACAGTCAGCAATCTGTGCATAATTTATTTCCTCTTTGAAATGTTTATCGCCCTCTTGTGTATATCTGCTGAAACATATTTATTCAGTGTTTAATATGACTTGCCACTTTTACCTGTGGATTTTTTGTTCCAGTGACTAAATCTTCTTGAAAATCTGAGAATTGCTTTAAATGTTTCTCTTTGCTTAACATTATCAATTTTGAGCAAACTTCCCAACATATGTGAGCCATTTTGTGTTCGTGTTTTTTTATTTAAGATCCCAGTTTTGAATTTAATTGCTTTTCACTCCGTGAAATACTGTCAAATTAAAATCAGTTTTGTCAGAACCTCATTTACTGTAACTACTAAATAACCATATTGTATTAAATAATATTAAATCTTAAAACCATTTGCTTGGTTCCTAGTCCTAGACTTCCAAGATGGTGGCAGACATGGCCACAACAGCCTCTCCAGCTCCAATCAATGGTGAGATTTCTCGTCCTGTTCATCTTTTCGATGATCAAGAATCACTGTTGATCATAATGAGCACTAAATTCCGCAAGTTTACCGTGCTAGCGAACTGGATAACAAAGGTACTACACAGTTGAGGCCTAATATATGGCGTGGGCCCTCGTACCGTGCTGCAGCCTGCTGCATCTATTCAGTGAAACACATCAGAAGTGGCATACGAGGATGCGGAAGTGTAATAAGCGTGTCGTTATTCGCATGAGACTTAAAGTAGATCCCTGCAGGCCTGCGATCCTGATGATTCTACTTGCTAAAAAATAAGCTGTATTACCCGCATATGCGTCTGTACCAGCGGGAGATGAGGGATGACTGCACACTCATCCTGATAGAAATGTGGCTCCAGGACACCACTCAAGACTCGGCCATCCAGCTAGAAGGCCTGATCTCCTTTTGGGCCAACAGAAATGCTGTGACGTCTGGTAACACACATGGAGGAACTCTAGGTGGCTACATCAGTAAGAACTGGTGTACGAACACCTCGGTAGTAATGGCTCACTGCAGATAGAGATTTTAATAGTGTAATGCAGGCACTTCTACTTACCAAGGGAGTTTACTGCCATTGTGATTGTTGCTCCTTACAGCTAGCACCCCCTACTCCCACCCCCCATGCTACTGCTGGGGAAGTAGTGCAGGAACTGTACAACACCATCTGCGACCACCAAGCCACTGTCTCTGATGGTTTCTTTATTGTTGCTGATGACTTCAATCATGCGAACTTATACTCCTGCCAAAGTTCTCCCAGCATGTCAATTTTGCAACCAGAGAAGGGAATATATTTGACCTGGTCTATGCCATCGCTTGTGGAGCTGCCTCCACCCCCACCTCAGATACTCAGACCACATATCCATTTTGCTAATTCCTCCATACAGAGCAATGGTTAAATGATTCAAGCCAGTATACAGGGAGATCAGGACCTGGCCAGAAAGTGGCACCTCAGCGCTGCAGGACTATTTCTAAAGCAAGGACTATAGTGTATTCAAGGAGGTGGCTCCCTACGATCATTGCGTTGACATTGATAAATATGCAAGATCATTAACTGGCTACATAGGAAAATGCATTAAGGATGCACCATGATTAAGCACTACACTGCCCAGGCAAATCAGAAGACATGGCTGACTTCAGAGGCTCATGCACTTACTAGTGATCAGGATACTGTGTTCATATTGGAGGATAAGACAACTGTAAGGTCAGGAATAGTTATACTCTCATGCCATTAAGAAGGGAAAGCATGAGTATGTACTGAAAATCCACAGACAACTTTGTGATACCAGGGACAGGTGGCGCATGTGGCAAGGTATACAAACCATAACAGATTACAGGTCACCCTGCGCATCAATGACAACCACACCTCCCTTCCTGATGGGCTGAATGCCTTCTATGCATAATTTGACACAATGAATGATGTGACATCGAGAAAAGCCCCTTGTACCCCTGAGGAACAGTCACCCTGTCTGGCCGCAGCTGAGGTGAGGAGGCTCCTAGCCGGGGTAATCCCACACAAAGCTGCGGGGCCGGGCAACACATCAGGTCAGGTGCTGAGAGATTGTGTGGCCAGCTGACAGGTCTTAACGGACATCTTTAACATCTCTTTGTAACAGTTCACTGTCACTGCAGGCTTCAAGGCAGTCATCATCATTTGGCTGCCCAAGAGAGTAACAGTAACAGGCCTAAAGGATTACTGCGCAGTGATACTGCCCTCAATGATCATGAAGTGATTTGAATGGTTGGTAATGAATCATATAAAAGCCCACCTTCCAGCTATATTGGACCATTTCCAGTTCATCTCCTGCTCATTTGGTCCACTGATGATGCCATAGCCTTGGCCCACCACTCCATTCTGTCACACCTAGAAAACGATGCCTCATACATCAGGATGCTGTTCATTGAACTCAGCTTGGCGTTTAACATGATCATCCCTCAGACTGCTGCGTAAAATGTCCTCATTGGGACTCAACACACCTCTTTGTAATTGGATCTTGGCTTTCTTGATGGAAAGGTCCCAGTCCATCCAAGTTGGCAGCAATATCTCAGGCTACATCACGCTGAGTAGTGGTGTGCTCCCCTGCCCCCAAGGGCTGTGTATTCAGCCCACTGCTGACTCACCATGGTGTGCTGCAGATCCAGTTGAAACAGCATCATCAGGTTAACTGATGACAGAAAGTGGTTGGCCTCATCAGCATCAACGTTATGTTGGATACAGAGAGGAGGTAGAGAAGCATGTCAAGTGGTATAAGAGCAACAAGCTGAGTCTCAAAGTGGACAAAACAAAAAGGATTATTGTGGACTTCAGGAAGGTGCAGATCGACCACTCTCCATTGCACATCAATGTCTCTGTTGAGGAGAGAGTGAAGAGCACAAAGTTCCTTGGTATGCACACACCAGACAATCTAACCCAGACTCACAACACCTCCTCATTAGTCAAGAAGGCACAGCAGTGTCTACACTTTCTGAGGTCATAGAGGTGTGCAAGGCTCCCTACCCTCATTCAAACAACTTTCTACAGGAACACTATCGAGAATATCCTGTCTGGTTGCACCATTGAGTGGTAGGGAACCTGCAAGACATCAGACCATAAGATCCTACAGAGGATAATAAAAACTGTCAAGAGAATCACCAGGGTCTCCCTCCCCCGTGTTTGTGATATTTACTGGAAGTATTGTATATGAAGGACCTGAAGCATTGTTGAGGATCCCTACCACCCATTACACAATCTCTTTGACCCATTACTGTCAGGAAGGAGGTACAGGAACATCAGGACTAGGACTGTCAGATTGAGAAACAGCTTCTTTCCCTAGGTTGTGAGGCTGTTTACTGTTTACTTATGCTGTGCACTTCGCATGCATCTTGGGTCATATTTTATTAATTTTTCTGGTAATATGTTGTTTAATGTACGGTGTGTGATACGTATTTTGTGGGTGCACCGTGGTCTGGAGGAACGTTGTTTCATTTGGTTGTATGTATGTACAGACAGATAACAATGAACTTGAATTTGAAACATATTCTTGCATTCTCTAAATTTAACCTATTTAAGTTTCCAATGATACTCCATAATTATTACTTTCCCATTTTGTATGCTCTCCAAATCTCCTGATCCGTGCTTTTTCCAACACCATGCTTAATGTTTGGTGATATATAAAGTATTTCGACCAGTGTTTATGTTCTTGCATTTTTTTCTTAATTCCACCTATACTAATTCTATATACAGATTTTCTGGAAATGAATAAGATCTTTTCCCACTCTCCCTTAACTTAGTCCTTTATTGTCAGTCTGTATAACCACATTTTCCCTTTTCCTTTTCCTTATTGTTTATAAAAGCCATATTCTGAAACATTTAGTTTCCAACATGGTCATGCTGATCTCTGTTTGTGCTAGTATTTAATTTCTTGCAATCAAGATATTGTACTTAACACTATGACCATTATGTAATCCTCTGTCTCTTCCTGATGCAGCTTCCTTGATGTTACTTAAGTTGCTGATCTGCTCAGCCATAAATTAATTTGTATATTTCAGAACAACAAACAACAGGAATTCTGCAGATGCTGGAAATTCAAGCAACACACATCAAAGTTGCTGGTGAACGCAGCAGGCCAGGCAGCATCTCTAGGAAGAGGTACACTCGACGTTTCAGGCCGAGATCCTTCGTCAGGACTAACTGAAGGAAGAGTTAGTAAGAGATTTGAAAGGGGGAGGGGGAGATCCAAAATGATAGGAGAAGACAGGAGGGGGAGGGATGGAGCCAAGAGCAGGACAGGTGATTGGCAAAGGGGATATGAGAGGATCATGGGACAGGAGACCCAGGGAGAAAGAAAAGGGGGAGGGGGGAACCCAGAGGATGGGTGAGGGGTATAGTCAGAGGGACAGAGGGAGAAAAAGGAGAGTGAGAGAAAGAATGTGTGTATAAAAATAAATAACGGATGGGATACGAGGGGGTGGTGGCGCATTAGCGGAAGTTAGAGAAGTCAGTGTTCATGCCATCAAGTTGGAGGCTACCCAGACGGAACATAAGGTGTTGTTCCTCCAACCTGAGTGTGGCTTCATCTTTACAGTAGAGGAGGCCATGGATAGACATGTCAGAATGGGAATGGGATGTGGAATTAAAATGTGTGACATATCAGAATGGGAATGGATTTTAATTCACACATCACGACAACTCAAGCACAGTTAAATGCTTTTATTAGTAAGAATATAATTTCCTTTTTAAAAGTATTTACAAATGGTTACTATGAATGTTAATATAAACGATGCCAAGTCATTGAAAGGCACTTGATAAATTCTTCATTTCTTCACTGAAGTTGCTCAAAGTGTGTCCTTTCAGTCTTTAAATTTTGTTCTTCACAGAGGCATCTGGTAAAGCCTCTTCACCACTCTCGTCACCTTGACTCGATGCACATAACGTCGGAGAAGCTCACCAGCTGCTGCTTTTCAAAGTAAACACTCTCCAATGAATTGAGTAGTGGATTTTGAGTGGAGTGGTACTGTTCAATACCTGTACGATCATATCTCAGAACCTGCGATCCATCCTCGACACGGGTGTATGGGCTGCCATTCTCTATTCCAAAAAATTGATGAAGATCTGGGAGAACACAGATTATCTTCTGCACCATCATGAACACCAACCAACCTGGAACTCTCATGGTGTTGATTTCTAGCACTCAGGAGTGATATTGCTGAGTCTGACTGCAGAAACTGGAGTTGTTGCTGCTATTTATTGGGGGAAGATAAATTGTGTGACATAGTTACACATCAACAATGGTTGACAACTAGATGAACCAAATGACTAAATATGGGCAGATATAATGTGAATGTCCTAATATGATGAAGCCATCATTACAACGACCATATTTGAGCACTGTGTTTATCTCCCCCCCCCCACCCCCAATAAGTAGCAGCAACAAGTCCAGTTTCTGCAATCAGACTCAGCAATATCACTCCTGAGTGCTAGAAATCCACACCATGAGAGTTCCAGGTTGGTTGGTGTTCATGATGGTGCAGAAGATAATCTGCGTTCTCCCAGACCTTCATCAATTTTTTGGAATAGAGAATGGCAGCCCATACACTTGTGTCGAGGATGGATCGCAGGTTCTGAGATATGATCGTACAGGTACTGAACAGTACCACTCCACTCAAAATCCACTACCCAATTCATTGGAGAGTGTTTACTTTGAAAAGCAGCAGCTGGTGAGCTTCTCCGACGTTATGTGCATCGAGTCAAGGTGACGAGAGTGGTGAAGAGGCTTTACCAGATGCCTCTGTGAAGAACAAAATTTAAAGACTGAAAGGACACACTGTGAGCAACATCAGTGAAGGAATGAAGAATTTATCAAGTGCCTTTCAATGACTTGGCATCGTTTATATTAACATTCATAGTAACCATTTGTAAATACTTTTAAAAAGGAAATTATATTCTTACTAATAAAAGCATTTAACCGTGCTTGAGTTGTCATGATGTGTGAATTAAAATTCATTCCCATTCTGATATGTCACACATTTTAATTCCACATCCCATTCCCATTCTGACATGTCTATCCACGGCCTCCTCTACTGTAAAGATGAAGCCACACTCAGGTTGGAGGAACAATACCTTATATTCCGTCTGGGTAGCCTCCAACCTGATGGCATGAACACTGACTTCTCTAACTTCTGCTAATGCCCCACCTCCCCCTCGTATCCCAGCTGTTATTTATTTTTATACACACATTCATTCTCTCTATCTCTCTCTCTATCTCTCTATCTCTCTATCTCTCTATCTCTCTATCTCTCTATCTCTCTATCTCTCTATCTCTCTCTATCTCTCTCTATCTCTCTCTATCTCTCTCTATCTCTCTCTATCTCTCTCTATCTCTCTCTATCTCTCTCTATCTCTCTCTATCTCTCTCTATCTCTCTCTATCTCTCTCTATCTCTCTCTATCTCTCTCTATCTCTCTCTATCTCTCTCTATCTCTCTCTATCTCTCTCTATCTCTCTCTATCTCTCTCTATCTCTCTATCTCTCTATCTCTCTATCTCTCTATCTCTCTATCTCTCTATCTCTCTATCTCTCTATCTCTCTATCTCTCTATCTCTCTATCTCTCTATCTCTCTCACTCTCTCACTCTCTCACTCTCTCACTCTCTCTCTCTCTCTATCTCTCTCTCTATCTCTCTCTCTCTCTCTTCCCCCCCTTCTCCCTCTGACTATACCCCTCACCCATCCTCTGGGTTCCCCCCCCCCCACTGTCTTTCTCCCGGACCTCCTGTCCCATGATCCTCTCGTATCCCCTTTGCCAATCACCTGTCCAGCTCTTGGCTCCATCCCTCCTCCTCCTGTCTTCTCCTATCATTTTGGATCTCCCCCTCCCCCTCCAACTTTCATATCCCTTACTAACTCTTCCATCAGTTAGTCCTGAGGAAGGGTCTCGGCCTGAAACGTCGACTGTACCTCTTCCTAGAGATGCTGCCTGGCCTGCTGCGTTCACCAGCAACTATTATGTGTGTTGCCCGTATATTTCAGAAGGTGGTTTATTAGCCTGACAATAAAAAGACACTCCTGATTCTCATATTAATTTAAGACTCTGTCTCAGTAGTTAATTGATTTGCCAGTTATTCCTTTTGATAAAATATTAATGGAATCCATACAAATTATATCGCTCCCCCATTCCATGAATTGAAACATCCAAGTTCCCACACTAATATTTTTGCCACACGTTCAAACATTTCAGAATTCGAATCAGGTTTAATTCCCATTCCGCTATGTCAATCCATGGACTCCTCTTGTACCAATATGGGGCCACCCTCAGGGTGGAGGAGCAGCACCTATATTCCATCTGGGTAACCTCCAACCTGATGGCATGAATATCAACTTCTCCTTCCGGTAAACAAATGTTAGCCCCCCCCCCACCCTCCTTCCTTTATTCCCCACTGTGACCATTTACTTCTCACCAGCCTATTACTTTCCCCGGCCCCCTCCTCCCCTTTCGCCTGTGGTCCACTCTCCTCTCTTGTCGGATTCCTTCTTCTCCAGCCCTTGACCTTTCCCACCCACCTGGTTTCACCTATCACCTTCCAGCTAGCCTCTTTCCCCTCCCCCCACCTTTTTATTCTGGCATTTGCAGTCATGATGAAGGATCTCGAAACAGTGACGATCTATTAATTGCTATAGCTGTTGCCTGACCTGCTGAGTTACTCCAGCATGTTATGTGTGTTGCTTAGGTTTAATATCGCTGACATATATCTTGAAATTTGTTTTTTTTGGCAGCAGTATATTGCAATACATAATAATGAAAACTATAAATTACAATCAGAAGTACAAACGTAATATATAAAAAAATTAAAATAAATAAGTAGTGCAAAACAAGAGCAAAAAAAAAACTGAGGTAGTGTTCTTAGGTTCATTGTCCATTCAGAAATCTGATGGCAGAGTTGAAGAAGCTGGTCCTTAAACATTGAGTGTGTGTCTTCAGGGTCCTGTGCCTCATCCTTGATGATACCAATGTGAGAAGAGGACATGTCCTGGGTGATGGAGGTCCTTAATGACGGATGCCACCTTTTGTTGAGGCATCGTCTTTTGTAGGTGTCCGCAATGTTGGGGAGGTTAGTGCCCATGATGGAGCCAGTTGAACTTACAGCTTTTTGCATACCAGATGTTGATGTAACTAGTTAGAATGCTCTCCACAGTACATCTGTGGAAACTTGCAAGAGTCTTTGGTGACATACCAATTCTCCTCAAGCTCCTAATGTAGTACAGCTGCTGTTGTGCCTCCTATGTAATTGTATCAATATGTTTGGCCCAGGATAGATCCTCAGAGATGTTGACACATAGGAACTTAAAACTGCTCTCCCTTTCCTCTTTTGCTCCCTCGATGAGGACTGGTGTGTGTTCTCTTGACTCCCCCTTCCTGAAATCCACTATCAGTTCCTTGGTCTTACTGATGGAGTGTGCAAGGTTGTTGCAACACCAACGAACTAGCTGATCTATTTTGCTCCTCATATCATATGAAAGCTACCAACAATAGTTGTGCTGTCAGCTAATTTATAGATGGTGTTTGAGCTGTGCCTAGCTACGCAATCTTAGGTGCAGAGAGGGTAGAACAGTAGGGTAGAACGGTGGGCTAAGTAGGCATCCTTGAGCTCCCACCATTGTTGACTGCCAGCGAGGAAGAGATGCTATTTCCAGTCCACACAGACTGTGATCTCCCAGTGAGGAAGTAAAAGAACTATTTGCAGAGGGAGTACAGAGTGCCAGGTTTTGGATCTCATTGATTAGAACTTGAGGGTGTGATTGTGTTGAACGCTGACCTGTATTCAATAAGCAGAATCCTGACATAGGTATTGTTATTGTGCAGGTGATCCAGGTGAAGAGCCAGTAAAGTTGCATCCACTGTAGACCTATTGTGGCGATAGGCAAATTGCAGCATGTCCAGGTCCTTAAGCAGAATTTGGTTCGATCCATGACCAACCTCCCAAAGCACTTCATGACAGTAGTTGTTGAGGCAGCTCACCCTGCTCTTCTTAGGCTCTTCTTGGATTGTCACCCTTTTGAAGCAAGTGGGAACCTCCAACTACAACAGTGAGAGATTGAAGATGTCTTTGAACGCTCCAACCAGTTGGTTGGCACGGGTTTTTAGAGCCTCACTAGGTACATCACCAGAGCCTAGCGCTTTAAAAGATGTTATGACATCGGCCTCCAAGACAGGTCACAGCGTCGCCAGATGCTGCAGGGATTCTCCTATTCAAGGCCAAATAGGAGCAAAGCATCACAGACATTCATGACGTTAGACCATAAGATATAGGAGTAGAAGTAGGCCATTCAGCCCATCGATTCTGCTCTGCTATTCAATCATGGGCTGATCCAATTCTTCCAGTCATCCCCACTCCCCTGCCTTCTTCCCATACCCTTTGATGCCCTGGCTAATCAAGCACCTATCTATCTCTGCCTTAAATGCACCCAATGACCTGGCCTCCACAGCCGCTCCTGGCAACAAATTCCACAGATTTACTACCCTCCGACTAAAGTAATTTTTCCCCATCTCTGTTCTAAATGGACATCCTTCAATCCTGAAGTCGTGCCGTCTTGTCCTAGACCCCCCTTTGCCATGTTTAATCTGTTCAGGCCTTTTAACATTCGGAATGTTTCTACGAGATCCCCTCTCATGCTCCTGAACTTCAGGGAATGCAGCCCAAGAGCTGCCAGATGTTCCTCATACAGTAACCCTTTCATTCCTGGAAACATTCTCGTGAATCTTCTCTGAACCCTCTCCAACTTTAGTATATCCTTTCTAAAATAAGGAGCCCAAAACTGCACACAGTACTCCAAGTGTGGTCTCACGAGTACCTTATAGAGCCTCAACATCACATCCCTGCTCTTATATTCTATACCTCTAGAAATGAATGCCAATATTGCATTTGCCGCCTTCACCACCAACTCAACCTGGAGGTTAGCCTTTAGAGTATGCTGCACATTCTCTCCTCATCTAAATAATAGTCTGCCCATTTATTTCTTCCACCAAAGTGCATGACCATACACTTTCCAACATTGTATTTCATTTGCCACTTCTTTGCTCATTTCCCTAAACTATCTAATTCTGTCTGCAGGCTCTCTGTTTCCTGAACACTACCCGCTCCTCCACCTATCTTTGTATCATCGGCAAATTTAGCCACAAATCCATTAATCCCTTAATCCAAATCATTGACATACATTGTAAAAAGCCACAGTGGAAACACCCATCCCTGTGGAACTCCACTTGTACCCGGCAGCCAGCCAGAATAGGATCCCTTTATTCCCACTCTCTGTTTTCTGCCGATCAGTCAATGCTCCACACATGCTAGTAACTCCCCTGTAATTCCATGGGCTCTTATCTTGCTAAGCAGCCTCATGTGCAACACCTTGTCAAAAACCTTAATGAAAATCCAAGTACACCCACATCTACTGCATCTCCTTTGTCTACCCTGCTTGTAATTTCCTCAAAAAATTGCAGTAGGTTAGTCAGGCAGGATTTTCCTTTCAGGAAACCATGCTGGCTTTGGCCTATCTTGTCATGTGCCTCCAGGTATTCTGTAATCTCATCCCTAACAATCAATTCCAACAACTTCCCAACCATTGATGTCAGGCTAACTGGTCTATAGTTTCCTTTCTGCTGCCTCCCACCCTCCTTAAATAGCAGAGTAACATTTGCAGTTTTCCTGTCATCTGATACAATGCCAGAATCTATCCGTTCTTGAGAGATCACTGTTAATGCCTCCACAATCTCTCCAGCTACTTCCTTCAGAACCCAAGGGCGCAGGAGATTTATCAACCCCCAGACCATTAAGCTTCCTGAGCACTTTCTCAGTCGTAATTTTTTCTGTCACTCTTGAATGGCCGGTATACTGCAGAAGTCTTCCACTGTGAAGACTGATGCAAAATACGCATTTAGTTCCTCTGCCATCTCCGCGTCTCACATTACAGTATCTCCAGCATCATTTTCTATTGGTCCTATATCTACCTTCAACTCTCTTTTACCCTTTATATACTTCAAAAAGCTTTTTAATATTTTCTTTGATATTAGTTGCCAGCTTCCTTTCATGATTCATCTTTTCCTTCCTAATGGCCTTCTTAGTTTCCTTCTGCAAGTTTTTAAAAGCTTCCCAATCCTCTATCATCCCACTAGCTTTGGTTTTCTTGTATGCCCTCTCTTTTGCTTTTACTTTGGCTCTGACTTCACTTGTCAGCCACGGTAGTGTCCTACTTCCATTCAAAAATTTCTTCTTATTTGGAATATATCTATCTTTGCTATCTTTGTAGGAAGTAATGGCCTGCAAATCCTGCCAGAGCTGATGTGCATCTGATTCCATCTCTAACCTCAATCAGAATTGTTTTTTTGCCCTTAAAATAGTCTTCGGTAGATCATACGTGGTTCTGGATCACTGGTCTTGAATGCCACAAATCTAGCCCTCATCATCATCATCAGGTGCCGTGCCCAGTTTGAGCTTTAACTGTCATGGCCCACACATTCCTGTTTCAGGTCAAGTGGATCAATTCATTGGTATTGATTTCCAGTTCTCTGGCTCCTGACTCCATCATCATTTGTCTTTGTCTTCCTCTTGCTTTCTTCCCTTCAATCTTTCCCATAATTACTGTGCATTCTAACTCCTCTTTCCTAATCACGTGTCCAATGAAGTTACATTGCCTTTTCATGATCTCATACATTATTTCTCTTTTTGTGTTTGCTCTGTTCATGACATCCTTGTCAGATATTCGTTTCGTCCATGATATTCTTTGCATCCTCCTCAAAAACCACATCCCTGCTGCTACAATTCGTTTCCTCATGTTACTAGATATTGTCCAACATTCTGAGCCATATAACATAACTGGATAAATGTAACATTTCAGTACTCTGAGGCGGGTTGTCATGCCTAGTTTAGTATTGGTCAGTACACTCTTCATTCTCGTAAAGGGTCTTTTGCCATCCCTATTCTTCTTTTGATGGCCATATTGTACCTGCCATCTGATGTCACCCAGCTTCCTAAGTAGTAAAAGTTCTGTACTTGTTTTATGTCTTCCCTGTTTATTCTCAGCCTGCGGATAGAATTCTCCTTTTTGGATATCACCATACATTCTGTCTTTTTGCAATTGATAGATAGACCCATTTTTGCACTTTCTTCAACAATTATATCAATTAAGTTTTGTAGTTCTTCCTCCATACTTGCAACTAACACAGTGTCATCTGCATATCTGAAATTATTGATGTTTTCACCGCCAACTTTGATTCCCAAGATGTCTCTTGTTTTTTGTAGTACTGTTTCACTGTTTACGTTAGATAAATCAGGGGAGAAAATACACCCTTGTCTAATGCCTCTCTTGATTTTCGTAAACTGACTCACTTCTCCATCTATTCTTACAGTGGCAGTTTGTTCCCAGTACAGATTTCTGATTAGGTGGAGGTCTTTTGAATCTAGATCTAGAGTTTTCTGTAATATTTCAAATAACTTACTGTGCTTCGCTTTATCAAATGCTAGCCCTCAGCAGGTTACGAATCTTCGGGTTCATTCGTGGCTTTTGGTTTGGGTGTGTCTGGTATGTACTCAAAGGCACACACTCGTCCGCAAAGGTTTCAATGAAGTCAGTGACAACTGTGGCTTATTCATTCAGATTTAAAAATGAATCCCTGAATACTATCCAGTCCACCAACTCAAAGCAATCTTGTATCCGCATCTTCGCGTCCTTTGACTATACCGTCTTGGTCTTCACCACTGATGCTCGGAGTTTCCAAAGTATGGGCATGGGAGGGCATGATAAGCATTCTTGATGGTGGTATAACAGTGATCAAGTGTGTTGGTTCCTCTTTTTCCATCGGTGATATGTTGGTGATAGTTATTCAGAGATTACTTCAAGATGGCCTGGTTGAAATCTCCCGCAATAATAGGGAAGGCATCTGGGTGTGCAGTTTCGTACCTGCTGATTACAGAGCGTAGTTCCTCCAGTGCCTGGCTGCCTTTCTGTACCACCTTGCTCATGAGTTGATTGGTAACCTAGAGATTTGGCTTTTCTACTTTGTATGCTTGGTCTTTAAACTTTCATCAGCAGAATCTCATTCCTAGTTCTAGCTATGTTATTTCCCTTAAGTCATCATAACAAGAAGAATATCGACCTCAAAGTATTTCTCTAGCCATGATGAGATGTTTTTAACTTGGCAAAGGACAAGCAAATCAGCTTCCAGGACTCTAGTACTAAGAGGAAAGTACAATATGAGTTCCCCAACTACTTTATGCCTTATTGCAAACTTTTTTTTCAGTTCTCCAGTTGGAACCAACTTCCCAGGATGTTCTGAGCAATTTGTACTGCAGTCTTTATCCATACTTGTGGTAACTGTTCAATTACAGCAAAGGTTGGAGCTCTTCATCCTCTCCCTATCCTCCCCATATTTGTTTGAGTGATATTCATGTCTTGATTCTTACCACTTGTCAAAATCTGTGTGCTTAGCCCCCTGTTCCACTTGCTTTATACCTGTGATTGTGTGGCTAAGTACAGCTTCAATGGTGTATTTCAATTTGCTGATGACATTGCTGTTGTTGGCCGAATCCAAGGTAGTGATGAATTGACAGATTGAAAATCTGAATGATGTGACAGCAACTTCTCACTCAAAGTCAGCAAAATCAAACAGCTGATGATCAACTACAGGAGGAAGAAATCAAAGATTCATGAGCCAATCTTCATTAGGGGATCGGAGGAGGAAAGGATCAGTAAATTTAGATTTCTTGGTATTATCATGTCAGCGGAACGACAGCATCTCTACTTTCCTATAGATTCAACATGTCATCTGAAGCTTTGACAAACTTCTATAGTGGCACAGTGGAGATTATCTTGACTGGTTGCATCGTGGCCTGGTATGAAAACACCAATGCCCAGGAACAGAAAAGTTTACAGAAAGTGGTGAACACAGCCCAGTTCATCACAGGCAAAGCCCTCCCCACCATTAAGCACATTTCTACCACAAAAAAGCTACATGCATTATCAAGGAATCTCACCTTCTAAACCATGCTCTCTTCTCAGTACAGGTTTCCCCCGCCATCCGAAGGTAGAGCGAAACAGTTCGTAAGCCGGAATGTCGTAAAGCGAAGAAGCAATTACCATTTATTTATATGGGAAAATTTTGTGAGCGTTCGCAGACCCAAAAATAACCTACCAAATCATGCCAAATAACACACAAAACCTAAAATAACAGTAACATATAGTAAAAGCAGGAATGATATGATAAATACACAGCTTATATGAAGTAGAAATACTTTTCCACATTCATTGCCTGAACTGTTCTCCGTAGCGAAAATCTCACGCAAGCGCCGTCGGCAAAAACACGGCGCAAGCGTTGTTGGCAAAAACACTCTCTCCAGTAACCTTTAAGCTATGAAGCTGCCAAATTATACCAAATAATACGTAAAAATACACAGCCGATATAAAGTAGAAATAATGTACGTACAGTGTAGTATCACTTACCGGAATTGGGAAAACAGCGTCAAGCACACTGATGATGCTGTGTTAGACTGAGTCGTCAGAGTTTGGGTGGTGCAGTGGCCCCCCACCCTCCGGGCAGCGAACTGATACCGATCCACAAAGTATGCAGCAGTAGCCGGGAGGCACACAGCACATCTTTAAGCAAAAAGCTGAAATAAACATGCTAATTAATTGGGTGCCGCTGGACACGTAATTGTCAGCCCAGATCAGTGCAGATTGCCAATTGCATCGCCTCTGATCTGGGCCGACAATTATGTGTCGGGCAGCACCTAATTAATTAGCATGTTTATTTCGGCTTTTTTCTTAAAGATGTGCTGTGTGTCTCCCGGCTACTGCTGCATTCTCCGAGAATCGGTATCTGTCCGCGGCCTGAGTGTTGGGGTGGTGGGACACTGGTGTGTCATCTCGTCGTCTGTTTCCATTAGAGCAGGCAGCTCATCTTCTCCTATGATTGCCCGCCTCGATGTGGAAGGTTGAGGTTCGTCATCTGCTATGGCTGATGTGGAAGGCTTGCTTGACTGCTGAGCCTCGTGCATTTTTCTATCATACAGTTCTTTGTAAGCACTCAAACCATGCTGCAAATATCCCCTAAACCGACATACCCTTTCAAAATTAAAGTCGTACTTTATCATTACTCATTCGGTTTTGATTGTTATCTTTTCCTCTTCCAATTGCATCAGCTCTTCATCTGTCAGTTCTTGGTCATGGGATGCCAAAACCTGTTCAACATCTTGTTCGTCAGCTTCCACAAGCCAAACTCACTTAGTCCTTACTTCGTTCACCACGATCAAAACGCTTAATTATGTCTAGTTTTACGCTAAGTGTAACACACTTACGAGCTCTTTCAGGCTTTTCCGATACCATAGAACTCATCTTGCAAACAGCTGCTCACAGGCACGTGTTTAAGCAATGCCGGCGAGATTGCAGTTCCGAATCTGGGGGAGAGCGGCTGCTCGGGGCGTGCGCTGATTTTTTTCGCGGGCTGCTTTTTTCGTAACAGTGAAAACACCTTCTGTTAGCGAAAACAGGGTACTAATGTAGGTCTTTCGTAACAGTGAGGGTTCAAAAAGCGGGGGACACCTGTACTACCATTGGGCAAAAGGCACGGACCCTAAGCTACCAAGTTCAGAAACAGTTATTACCCTACCACCATCAGGCTGCTGAATCAGCATGAATAATTTCACTCACCTCAACTCTGAACTGATTCCGCAACCTACAAACTAACTTCTAAGGACTCTACAACTCATATTCTATACACTATTTATTTATTTTTCATTTGCACATTGGTTTGTTTTCAGTCTTAGTTTATGTATAGCTTTTCATAAATTATAGTTTATTTCTTTGTTTTTCTGTAAATGTAAGCAAGAAGATGAATCTCAAGGTAGTGTATAGTGACATATTCTGTACATATGTTGATAATAAGTTTACTTTGATATTGACTTTGAACTAGCTAGAGGCCCTGCAAAGTTTTGTCCTGGCTTTGCTGCTTTCAAATAAATTAAACAAAAAGGTGCACTGATCAGAAGCTGTGGGGTACTGTTTTTAGTAATAATTTTGTTAGAAAGTGTGTAAGCATAAATAAAATCTGATTTTCCCAATCAGGTGTTGAAACTACAAGCTGCAATTAAATATGGAGAAGAAGACCTTATAGGAGCAAAAGTAAGAATTGTATTATCCTTACAATTAAGTTTTGGATACCTGAACATTAATGTGAATTTAGAAAGTTTAAAAAATTCTATATATAAATAAATTTGAAGCATTGACTTGTACTTAAATGAGTAAAATATCTTTAGTTATGAAAAGGCATTACATTGTTTTTTTGTAAATAATCCTTTATTTATGAAAAATGGCAGATGAAATTTAATGCAGACAAATGTGATGTGTTGCACATTGGGAGGGCAAACCAGGTTAGGACTTAAATGGTGAGCGATCGGGCACTGCGGAGTATGGTGGAATAGAGGGATCTGGGAATAGATGGCTCATCATTCCTTGAAAGTCACGTCACATGTAGATAGGGTCATAAAGAGAGTTTTTGGCACTCTAGTCTTCATAGATCGAAGTGTTGAGTACAGGAGTTGGGATTTTATGATGAAGCTGTGAGACCTAATTTGGAGTATTGTGTGCACTTATGACCACCTATTTAAAGATAAAATATTAATAAGATTGAAAGAATGCCGAGAAAATTTACAAGGAATTTTCTAGGACTTGAGAACTTGAGTTATGGGAAAAGGTTGAATAGGTTAGGACTTTATTCTCTAGAGCACAGAAGAATGAGGTGAGATTTGCTAGAGGTATATAAAAAGTATAAGGAGAATAGATAGGGTAAACACAAGCAGGCTTTTCCCACTGAGGTTGGATGAGACTAGAAGAAGAGGTTTTGGGTTAAGTGTGAAAGGGAAAATGTTTAAGGGGAGCATGAGGGGAAAGTTCTTCACTCAGAGAAGAGTGAGCTTGTGGGATGAGTTGCCAGCACACGTGGTGGATGTGAGTTCAATTTCAACATTTAAGAGAAATTTGAATAGGTACATGGATAGGAGAGTTATGGAGAGTAATGGCCCAGGTGCAGATTGATGGGACTAGGCAGAATAATAGTTTGGCATGGACTAGATGGGCTGAAAGGCCTGTTTCTGTGCAGTAGTGTTCTACAACTAAAAACGAAGTTTAAACATTGTTCCAGTAAATCTGAGAGAGCCACAATAGACATCAAATGATTATCATGCTTATAAACATAATTGCTCATGTGAATATACTTATCTCAACCTCTCCTTTTTATTATTGGTGTTGTATCCCTCCCAAAATATATTTTCTTCAGATCTTGCTACATCATTACTCTCTATTTTGTCTTTGCATCTCATCATCTTTACAGAAGTTCTCACATTTGCTATCTGTGAAGTATTTTTTTAAATAGCGAACGCACCGGAAAACTCTTTCCACTCACTTTTACGCTCTGAATGGATTTGGTTTAATACACACAAAGGATTAGGCATTTTAAAAGCTTAACAGTCAGAGCTACTTGTGTGTAGTTATTATTCAATGTTTTATGTTAATTTGGGATTTTATTCATCAGAATTAAACTTTGCCCTCACAGCTAGCTTCTTCTCCAGTTTAGAACTGTACATTTTCCCAGGAGCACTAATTCAGGTTGTTTCTTCAAGCTATTTGTGTTTCCTTAGTTGCTGAGGAATTAGTTGATATGTTGTAAAAGTTTTTGCATAGGAAGTATTTATTAAGAAATTGATGAACATAGATTATTGAAGCATTGAAATTGTTCAATGTGGTTTATTAGAAGTTATTTTCAGTTTTCTTTAGATCAGTGTGTCCTCATACGTGGAGAATTAGACAACAAAAAAGGCTTGTTTATGGAGATTGTCTTATTTCCATTTGAAATGATAAACTTGCAACAGATTTGTAGCCTAGTCAGAAACTTTACCCCATGTATAAATGCAGGTTCTTTCTTTTCACCTTCTATTAAAAAACACTCTGGATATCCAAGCTGGAACTTGCCAGGCTTGAACTTTCGAATAGTCTAGTTAAGACTGAGCTACCAAAAGATGGGGAATGAATCAGTTTATAGGTGGTTCATCAGATATTTTCGTTTCTATTCTAACATAAGTTGAAGGCTTCTCGCCATTATGTAAAATTCCTCTAGGCTAGGTGATGTCAGTTTCTTTCAGACCTGTATGTGAGTGACTAGTTGCGATATATGTGCTTTCAAGTTCACGTTCACATTTATTGTCATCTGTCTGTACGTATATACAACCAAATGAAACATTGTCCCTCCAGACCATGGTGCACCCACAATACTGTACATATATTCCATCCAGCAAATAAAACAAAATATTAGCACAAGTAAGTTAATAAAATATAATTCAAAATACAGGTAGTGCGCTGCACAGCTAAACAGTACAGTAAACAGCTGACTGTCCTAGTGATGATGAGACCTCAGTGATGGCAGGGTATTCATTAGTCTCACAGCCTGGGGGAGAAAGCTGTTACCTGGTCTGGCCGTCTTGGTCCTGATGCCCTTATACCTCCTCCCTGACAGTAGTGGGTCAAAGAGATAGTGGGATGGATGGTAGAGATCCTCAAAAATACTTCTGGCTCTTCTTAAATAGTCCCAATAAATGTCACGATTGGGAGGGAAGGAGACCCTGGTGATCATTTTGGCTGATCTTACTATCCTCTATAGGTTCTTGTTGTCAGATGCCTTGCAGCTTCTGGAACACACAATGATGCAGTCAGACAGAACACTCTTTATGGTGCTCCTGTAGAAAGTTGTTAAAATGGGGGCAGAGAGCCTTGCACACTTCAATCTCCTCAGAAAATGCAGATGCTGCTGTGCCTTCTTGACTAATGAGGAGATGTGGTGAGTCCAGGTTAGATTATCTGTTACGTGCATACCAAGAACTTTGCACTCCTCACTGTCTCCACAGCAAAGCCTTTGATGTGCAATGGAGAGTGGTCAACCTGCGCCTTCCACAATCATCTTTTTTGTCCGGTCCATGTTGAGACTCAGGTTGTTGTTTTCATACCATATGACAAGCCTGTCTACCTGCTCTCTGTATGCTGAGTCATCATTGTTGTTGATGAGGCCAGCCACTGTTGTATCATCAGCAAATGTAATAGAGACATTGAATCATAGAACACTATGGAACAGAAACAGGCCCTTTGCACATCTAATCCATGCAGAACAATTAATCTGCCCAAGCCCATCGAACGGCACCCGGACCATAGCCCTCCATAGCTCTCCAATCCATGTACCTATCCAAATTTCTCTTAACTGTTGAAATTGAACCCGCATCCACCACTTCTGCTGACAGCTCCTTCCACACTCTCACCACTCTTTGAGTGAAGAAATTCCCCCTCATGTTCCCTTTAAATATTTCATCTCTCACACTTAACCCATGACCTCTAATTCGAGTCTCAGCCAACCTCAGTGGAAAGAGCCTGCTTACATTTACCCTCTCTTTACCCTTCATAATGTTATATACCTCTGTTTATGCTTCCTCGATCTCCTGCACTCCAGGGAATAAAGTCCTAACCTATTCAAACTTTTCCTAAAACTCAGGTCATCCTTGGTAATTTTCTCTTCAGTCTTTCAATCTTATTGACATCTTTCCTGTAGGTAGATGACCAAAACTGCACACAATACTCTAAATTAGGATTCACCAACGTTTTATACAACTTCAACATAATATCCCAACTCCTACACTCAGTACCTTGACTTATGAAGACCAATGTGCCAAAAGATTTATTTACAATCCTATCTACATGTGACACAATTTCCAAGGAATTACTGATGCGTATTCCCAGATCCCTTTCTTACCACACTCCACAGTCCTCTAACAATCACCGTGTAAGTCCTACCCTAGTTTGTCCTCCCAAAGTGCAACACCTCACACTTGTCTGCATTAACTTCCATTCTGCCCTTTTTTTTCCCCAGTTGGTCCAGATCCCACTGCAATCTCTGATAGTCTTCGCTATGTACTACACCCCCAATCTTGGTATCTTCTACAAATTTGCTGATTCAGTTTACCACTTTAGCATCCAAATCATACCTATACAGTAGATGACAAACAACAACGGACCCGGCACCAACCCCTGCAGCACACCACTGGTCATAGGCCTCCAATCAGAGAAACAACCATCTACTACCACTCTCTGGCATCTCCTGTGAAGCCAATATCAAATCGAATTTACTACCTAACCTTGAATGCCAAGTGACAAAACATTTTTGACGAACCTCCCATGCGGGACTTGTCAAAGGCCTTACTAAAGTCTATGTGGACAACATCCACTACCTTGCTTTCCTGAAAACTTTCTTGAAAAATCAGTCCTTGTTTATCCAAATATTTTTATATCCAGTCCATTAGAATACCTTCCAGTAACTTTCCTACTACTGACATCAGGCTCACTAGCCTATAACTTTCTGGCTTATTCCTAGAGTCTTTCTTAAACAACAGAACAACATCAGCTATCCTCCAATCTTCAGCACCTCACCCGTCACTAAGGATGGTTTAAATATCTCTGCTAGGGCCCCTGCAATTTCTGCACCAGCTTCCCACAGGGTCTGAGGTAATACCTTGTCAGGCTCTGGAGATTTATCCATGCTAATTTTCCTAAAGGCAGCAAACACCTGCTCCTCAGGTATATGGTCTATGATCTCACTACTGCTTTACCTCATTTCTATAGACTTTGCATCCTTCTTCCGAATCAATAAAGATGCAAAAAAAAATCCTTTTAAGATCTCCCCCATCTCTTTCAGCTCCACACCTAGATTACCATTCTGATCTTCCAGAGGACCAATTTTGTCCCCTGCTATCCTTTTGCTCTTAATCTACGGTAGTGTAGAAGCCCTTGGGATTCTTCTTCACCTTGTCTGCTAGAGCAACCTCATGCATTCTTTTAACCCTCCTGATTTCCTACTTAAAAAATTAAGAAATTTTGTATTTCTTGTACTCCTCAAGCAGCTCATTTCCCACCTGCCTTTACCTGCTATGCATCTCTTTTTTTCTTTTCTTAATCAGGGCCTCAATATCTCCCGAAGCTAAGATTCCCTAAGCCTGTTATCCTTGACTTTTTATTCTGACAGGAACATGCAAACCCTCTACTCTCAAAATTTCTCTTCTGAAGGGCTCCGACTTACCACGTACACCTTTGCCAGAAAGCAACCTGTCCCAATGCACCCTTGTCAGGTCCTTACTGATACCACCAAAATTATCTTGAAACTAATGGCAGTATGATCACTAGATGCAAAGAATTCCCATCACTGGGTTCCGGCAAACTAGCAACAGAGGAGCTGAAGGCAGTGTGGACAGGGCCAACGAACTTAACCTGTTCTTTAACAGATTTGACATTGTGGCCCTTGCCCATCCACATGAGTCATCTGTTGTCGGCCCCCAACCAACACATATTCCACTCTCCCCTCCTACCGCTCCTCACAGTCCCCCACCCTGCTCTCATGACTATACCCCTTCCCCACACGAAACCACCACGGTGGGCTTTAGAGCTGAACAGGTGAGAAGACAGCTGAAACGTCTCAACCCAAGCAAGGCTGCAGGACCGGATGGTGTCAGTACCAGGGTGCTCAAAGCCTGTGCCCCTCAGCTATGTGGAGTACTTCGCCATGTATTCAACCTGAGCCTGAGGCTCCGGAGGGTTCCTGTGCTGTGGAAGACGTCCTGCGTCGTCCCTGTGCCGAAGACGCCGTGCCCCAGCGGCCTCAATGACTATAGACCTCCCACATCATGAAGACCCTGGAGAGAATTGTTTTGGAGCTGCTCCGGCCTATGGTCAGGCCACAATTAGATCCCCTCCAGTTCGCCTACCAGCCCCGACTAGGAGTTGAGGATGCCATCGTCTATCTGCTGAACTGTGTCTACGCCCACCTGGACAAGTCAGCGAGCACTGTGAGGGTCAAGTTTTTTGACTTCTCCAGTGCGTTCAACACCATCCGCCCTGCTCTGCTGGGGAAGAAGCTGTCAGCGATGCAGGTGGATGCTTCCCTGGTGTCATGGATTCTTGATTACCTGACTGGCAGACCACAATACATGTGTTTACAACACTGTGTGTCCGACAGAGTGATCAGCAGCACTGGGGCTCCACAGGGGACTGTCTTGTCTCCCTTTCTCTTCACCATTTGCACCTCGGACTTCAACTACTGCACAGAGTCTTGTCATCTTCAGAAGTTTTCTGATGACTCTGCCATAGTTGGATGCATCAGCAAGGGAGATGAGGCTGAGTACAGGGCTACGGTAGGAAACTTTGTCACATGGTGTGAGCAGAATTATCTGCAGCTTAATGTGAAAAAGACTAAGGAGCTGGTGGTAGACCTGAGGAGAGCTAAGGTACCAGTGACCCCTGTTTCCATCCAGGGGGTCAGTGTGGACATGGTGGAGGATTACAAATACCTGGGGATACGAATTGACAATAAACTGGACTGGTCAAAGAACACTGAGGCTGTCTACAAGAAGGGTCAGAGCCGTCTTTATTTCCTGAGATGACTGAGGTCCTTTAACATCTGCCGGACGATGCTGAGGATGTTCTACCAGTCTGTGGTGGCCAGTGCTATCATGTTTGCTGTTGTGTGCTGGGGCAGCAGACTGAGGGTAGCAGACACCAACAGAATCAACAAACTCATTCGTAAGGCCAGTGATGTTGTGGGGATGGAACTGGACTCTCTGACGATGGCGTCTGAAAAGAGGATGCTGTCTAAGTTGCATGCCATCTTGGACAATGTCTCCCATCCACTACATAATGTACTGGTTGGGCACAGGAGTACATTCAGCCAGAGACTCATTCCACCGAGATGCAACACAGAGCGTCATAGGAAGTCATTCCTGCCTGTGGCCATCAAACTTTACAACTCCTCCCTTGGAGGGTCAGACACCCTGAGCCAATAGGCTGGTCCTGGACTTATTTCCTGGCGTAGTTTACATATTACTATTTAACTATTTATGGTTTTATTACTATTTATTATTTATGGTGCAACTGTAACGAAAACCAATTTCCCCCGGGATCAATAAAGTATGACTATGACTACACAAACTTCAGTCACCTGCCCTGTTTCATTCCCTAATAGGAGATCTAGTATCACGCTGTCTCTGGTTCAGACCTCTGTGTACTAAAGAAACTTTCCTGAATACATTTGACAAACTTATCCCATCCAGCCTTTTTACAGCATGGGACTCCCAGTCAATGTGGAAAGTTAAAATCACCTTGTATATCTTAAAACAGTCTGCGATCTCTCTACAAATTTGCTCCCGTAAATCCCGCAGACTGTAGGGTGGTCTATAATATAATCTCATTGACATAGTTATACCTTTCTTTTTCCTCAGTTCTGCCATCATGCCTCAGTAGATGGGCTGTCCATCTGTCTGAGTACTACTGTGACCCCTCACCCTTTAATCCCTCCACTCTATCACATCTGAAACTGTAGAACCCTGGAACACTGAGCTGTCTGTCCTGTCTCTCCTGCAACTAAGTCTCACTAATTGCAGCAACATCATCATGCCTTTCCTACATTGCATTGAAATATACCCAGTTTAGAACGTTACTCCCACCATGCTCAACCTTTCCATTCCTGACTTTGTATGTAGCTTCACACATCAAAGTTGCTGGTGAACGCAGCAGGCCAGGCAGCATCTATAGGAAGAAGTACAGTCGATGTTTTGGGTTGAGACCCTTCGTCAGGACTAACGGAAAAAAGAGCTAGTAAGAGATTTGAGAGGGGGAGGGGGAGATCCAGAATGATAGGAGAAGACAGGAGGGGGAGGGATGCAGCCAAGAGCTGGACAGTTGATTGGTACTGGATCTTAGTCTTCTTGATGGAAAGACCCCAGTCAGTCCAAGTTGGCAGCAATATCTCAAGCTCTATCACACTGAGCACTGAAGCCCCCCAGGGTTGAGTGCTCAGCCCACTGTTGTTCACACTGTTAAAACTGCATCATCATATAATATCCTGTGAGAAGCTTTGCTAGCACTGAATTGGGGTATGGGGGGAGGGTGTTGGCATTTAAACTAGAGTTACTGGGGGACAGCTCTTGGCTCCATCCCTCCCCCTCCTGTCTTCTCCTATCATTTTGGATCTCCCCCTCCCCTTTCCACTTTCAAATCTCTTACTAGCTCTTCCTTCAGTTAGTCCTGATGAAGGGTCTTGGCCTGAAACATAGAAACATAGAAAATAGGTGCAGGAGTAGGCCATTCGGCCCTTTGAGCCTGCACCGCCATTTATTATGATCATGGCTGATCATCCAACTCAGAACCCCGCCCCAGCCTTCTCTCCATACCCCCTGACCCCTGTAGCCACAAGGGCCATATCTAACTCTCTCTTAAATATAGCCAATGAACTGGCCTCAACTGTTTCCTGTGGCAGAGAATTCCACAGATTCACCACTCTCTGTGTGAAGAAGTTTTTCCTAATCTCGGTCCTAAAAGGCTTCCCCTCTATCCTCAAACGGTGGCCCCTCATTCTGGACTTCCCCAACATCGGGAACAATCTTCCTGCATCTAGCCTGTCCAATCCCTTTAGGATTTTATACGTTTCAATCAGATCCCCCCTCAATCTTCTAAATTCCAACAAGTACAAGCCCAGTTCATCCAGTCTTTCTTCATATGAAAGTCCTGCCATCCCAGGAATCAATCTGGTGAACCTTCTTTGTACTCCCTCTATGGCAAGGATGTCTTTCCTCAGATTAGGGGACCAAAACTGCACACAATACTCCAGGTGTGGTCTCACCAAGGCCTTGTACAACTGCAGTAGTACCTCCCTGCTCCTGTACTCGAATCCTCTCGCTATAAATGCCAGCATACCATTCGCCTTTTTCACTGCCTGCTGTACCTGCATGCCCACTTTCAATGACTGGTGTATAATGACACCCAGGTCTCGTTGCACCTCCCCTTTTCCTAATCGGCCACCATTCAGATAATAATCTGTTTTCCTATTTTTGCCACCAAAGTGGATAACTTCACATTTATCCACATTAAATTGCATCTGCCATGAATTTGCCCACTCACCCAACCTATCCAAGTCACCCTGCATCCTCTTAGCATCCTCCTCACAGCTAACACTGCCACCCAGCTTCGTGTCATCCGCAAACTTGGAGATGCTGCATTTAATTCCCTCATCCAAGTCATTAATATATATTGTAAACAACTGGGGTCCCAGCACTGAGCCTTGCGGTACCCCACTAGTCACCGCCTGCCATTCTGAAAAGGTCCCGTTTATTCCCACTCTTTGCTTCCTGTCTGCTAACCAATTCTCCACCCACACCAATACCTTACCCCCAATACCATGTGCTTTAAGTTTGCACACTAATCTCCTGTGTGGGACCTTGTCAAAAGCCTTTTGAAAATCCAAGTATACCACATCCACTGGTTCTCCCCTATCCACTCTACTAGTTACATCCTCAAAAAATTCTATGAGATTCGTCAGACATGATTTTCCTTTCACAAATCCATGCTGACTTTGTCCGATGATTTCACCGCTTTCCAAATGTGCTGTTATCACATCCTTGATAACTGACTCCAGCAGTTTCCCCACCACCGACGTTAGGCTAACCGGTCTATAATTCCCCGGTTTCTCTCTCCCTCCGAATGTACCTCTTCCTAGAGATGCTGCCTGGCCTGCTGTGTTCACCAGCAACTGTGATGTGTGTTGCTTGAATTTCCAGCACCTGCAGATTTCCTCGTGTTTCCGTTTGTATGTAGCTTAACATCTTTCCCCACAACCACTCCTCTATCTGCTCTGGTGCTCTAGTTCTGATCCCCCTGCAACTCTAGTTTAAACCCCAACATCTTCCCCCCACACCCCAATTCAGTGCTAGCAAAGCTTCCCACAGGATATTATATGATGATGCAGTCTTAGCAGCATGTCATACTTTATTGATCCCGGGGGAAATTGGTTTTCATATTTATGGTGCAACTGTAACGAAAACCAATTTCCCCCGGGATCAATAAAGTATGACTATGACTACTATGTGAACAGCAGTGGGCTGAGCACTCAGCCCTGGGGGGCTCCAGTGCTCTGTGTGATAGATCTTGAGACATTGCTACCAACTTGGACTGACTAGGGTCTTTCCATCAAGAAGACTAAGATCCAGTTGCAGATCTTGACTAACAGTTTCTATGGAAGCATGAAGTCCATTTGCTTCTGTTGCAATCCAGACACAAAATGGGTGAGTCTGGACCACCAGTAGCACTTAGTGTTTTCATGAAGACAGGAGGGCTACAGTGGTTGGAGTCCAGTCTTTTCCAGTCTCTCCTCATAACTAAATTCCATCATGAGCATCCTGATAAACTGACCGAATTCCTTCAAAAGCATCTTTCCTAAAATGTTTCTTTGTATGGTTGCCCAGTTGAGATCTAACCAATGAGTTATAAAACTCTAGCATGCTTGTATTTCATTCTCTTATTCATACATGCATATAACAAATGTTTTTCAACCAGCTTATCAACTTACACTCTCACCCTCTATCATAAACCATTTGTCCAAGCAAACTTTTAACGTTTGTTCTTTATCTACCTTAGCCCTCTCAAATTGTCATTTAACGCTTCCTCATATTGATCTCCAAGCTGCCTTGCTTCTACCTTTTTCATCATCCCTTAGGTGCCAAACTGAAATCTGTAAGAATTTCCAACTGTTTCCAAATTTTACATTGTTTCTCCTTCATTGAAGAATCAAAAAGGATAATAGACCAAACAATTTCTGTGGAAACCAACTCTCAGTCTAAAAAGTATCTGTCCACCATTATCCATTGCTTCTTGTCAATGAGCTAGTTTTGCATTCATGCTGAATTTTTCCACTCAATTCAGTTAGCTTAATAAGCCTACTATATTGCAACTGAATATCTTCCAAAACTCCATGTATCATGCATAACATATCAAAGAATACTGGAGTTGATTTCTGCTTGTTGTCAGTAATTAAGTAAAGCATCTACATATTTAGCTTGTCTCTGATAATGGCTTGCAACAACTTTCCTGTTAGGGTGGCCTATAGATTCCTGGTTTATCTTTCTCCTCTTTTTCAAACGGTGATATATCATTACAGCCCTTCGGTGAGTTGAGTAAGTTGTCAATAATTTTAATGTACTTCTGGGATCCTTAACCACTAACAGAAAACAAGTTTGCATTCTGGTCATTCTAACAGATAAATGTTTTTAATATTATAAAGAATATGTGATAAAGTGTGCAATATACATCATCTGAATAAATGTTTCTAGAAAACAGATTTTTTTCTTACCTGATTCTATGAATATATTATTTTTAAACGTTAGAGCCTAGTAGAGCAGCAGCCATCTGATGATCCAGACACGGAGATTAATTTGGGGTGTTTGCTGTACAAGGAAGGACACTGTGAAGAGGCCTGCAAAAAGTTTACCACAGCCATGCAGGTTGTGGGTTACAAACCAGGTAAATTGTCTAAATAGATCTAAAATTTAACCAAGTATTGGTTAAAAAAAAAGTTTTTAAAAAAATCTTTCTAAGACTTAAATCCCAGATTATTTTGGCTTTCATTGAATCATAAACCTCAAAATTAGATTAGAAAAAAATCATTTGTTCCCCTTATATTTTGTCTTTTCGATATTGAAAAAAATACTTCTTCATGTATAAATCATACACAAAAAGCATGTTACCTATGTTTTGAAGGACGTAGCAATGCCTGGCTTAAATCCTGCAAATTGGGTGATTGAACCAGTTGTGATTTACACTAATACTGATGAACCTCACCCAGGGGCCGTACACTTGGCGGCATAACCAAGTTCTCAGACAGCTGGCATCAATCTTGGGACAGAGGCGAATCACCACGAACGCTCTCCCACAAACATCGGCAGGAAATGTCCACATCACACGATTTGTACCAGCAGGCCAACCTCCAGAGCATCATATAACATCAAAAGATGTAAGCATTCTGCAGGTTGCTCGGATTTGGAAAATGGACGTGGGTGGGAAAAGAAGCTTGTGTTTCCCCCAGACATTGCGGCTACAACACTCCGGCTAGACATGGTCCTGTGGTCTACAACAGCCAAGCTGGCATATGTTATGGAATTGACAGTACCATGGGAAGATGATGTTGAAGAAGCTTGTGAGAGGAAAAAGACCAAGTACTCCGAACTGGCAATTGAAGCTGCCCAGAATGGCTGGAAGACCAAGATTTTCCCTGTAGAAGTGGGATGCAGGGGATTCGTTGCTACATCTACGACCAGTCTATTGAAGAAGATGGGGGTGAGAGGTCACTCCCTCCAACAAGCAATCAAGTCCTTGTCAAATAGAAAACCATAGAACCATAGAAACTACAGCACAGAAACAGGCCTTTTGGCCCTTCTTGGCTGTGCCGAACCATTTTCTGCCTAGTCCCACTGACCTGCACACGGACCATATCCCTCCATACACCTCCCATCCATGTATCTGTCCAATTTATTCTTAAATGTTAAAAAAGAACCCGCATTTACCACCTCGTCTGGCAGCTCATTCCATATTCCCACCACTCTCTGTGTGAAAAAGCCCCCCCTAATGTTCCCTTTAAACTTTTCCCCCCTCACCCTTAACCCATGTCCTCTGGTTTTTTTCTCCCCTTGCCTCAGTGGAAGAAGAAGAAAGCAGCAATTGGATTTGGATTAAAAGGAAAGACAACAACTGGGCTGCAAGATGAAGACAGGAGGGTATGGAACTGAGGGGGGTGTATCTGGGACGCCAGGTAGAGCCCTCTGGAGACGTCGTGGGCTTATCAACAAAACGTCAAAGAAGGAGGGTGCCCACCTGGTGACCCCGATGAAGTATCTACCCTCCCTCCTTGTCACCACTCCAAACCCACTGCCAACATCGAGAGTGCCGACTTACCATAGGGATTGAAACATCAAGTCCTAGTAGCTCTACTACTACCATAATTTCTCTCTGTATTTTATTGTGGAAAGGGGAGTTTCTAAGGGATAATGCAATTGAATCAAATGTTATGAGCTGGTAATTCCCTTATTCAATCATGAGGACTGTATCACAGACATTATTTTTACTCTAATTGACTTCCCCACATTGATGTATAAATGCTGCACCTTTGATGGGAAAGCAACACTGATAAAGAACTGACAAACATCTCTATTGGCAATGTATTGCATCAGTGATTAACCATGATGATCATGGTTTTAGTGCCCATTGGCAGCACAATACCCAATTCTTGTAATGTAAGAGCCATGTTACCCAACAATGCATCCTTTAATTTCAACCCTAGTTTCTCTGTCCCATTTCTCTCATCTCCCCCACCTACTTTATCTCATTTCTCTAGAAACCCATACAGAATTAGAGTCGGCAACCTGTTGTCTGTGTATAAGCGAAGAGTTTCCAATGCTTTTAAATGGCAGTAAACCACAATAGGAATTTCTTAAAGAAATTATGCTCCAATGTAAAGAATTTTGTTTTCGTCATTAATTTGGCAATAGGGCAAAATGCAGTGCTTATTCTGTGTAATAAAAATAGATGTATTATTGAATAATATAGCAAAAAAAGATCCCACTCAGCCTACACTACCTGCTCTACTCTTTAATGTTGTTACAGATATTCTCCTGCTCTAATCTTTTAGACATTCTCTTTGAATGATGAATCTGTTTTGCTATCTGTTTATGCAACATATTCCATTGTACAACAACTTGATGCATTTTTTAAAGTAAATTTATCTCATTATATCTCTGATTCTTTTAAGCAGGGAAGGTGTATTAATAATATCATCTGGAATTAGACAAGATCAAGACCATAGCTTTACAGATTACTGCAGTGACTGACTTCTAAAGAACTAGCTGTTAAGTCAAAGTGCAGCTTTTGTCAAATATAAAATTCAATGATCAAGATTTTCTTGTGTTATAGTGGTCAGACTACATAGGACTAGAAAAAAGTAGAGTTGTTCTCCTGAGAACAGAGGAGATTAAGAAACTTGGCAAAGTGTGCAAAATCATGAGAGGTTTGATGATGATAAATACAAAACAACTGTTTTTTTGTATTTGCATCTCTATAATGAGTACTGGCCTCTCATTATAGTTCTGTCTAAGACAGTATATAGATGTATGCAGTAGCCAAGCCTTTCCAAAGCACATGTAAACATAGATTTAGTCAAAGGAATATCAAGGATAAAGAACTTCCACTGAAACAGTTAATTGGTAGTTTTCAAAGGTTAATTTATAGTCTGCGTGCAAACTTCAAATTAAAATTAAGGATCATTTTTGTCATGCACTATTTATACTTCACAATTACTCTTATTGCAACTTGAAATTTAAAAAAATACAGTATGATAGAATATAAACTTCGTGTATAATTGGCTGGAAATAATTACCTACTTTTACAGAATTCTCACATTTAAAAAAACTGAAAATATAGCACTGAATGTGACTATCAGATGGGATTTTGTGCATCTATTTTTGCTTAAAGTAATTTGCAGTTTTATTTAAAATATCATCTATTACTTGTGCTTTCTTTTAGATTTGACCTACAACATCGCTCTGTGTTATTACAGCATGAAACAATATGCACCTGCTCTGAAGTATATTGCAGAAATAATAGAGCGTGGAATCAGGGAACACCCAGGTAAATTGATTGATTTTATTTTTGCATTTATTTTTAAAATTACATGTTAAATATAATAAACTGAAAAGGAAGACCATAAGAATAGTAGTCTTTGGATCGCTACCTGAGCCATATGCTAACTGACTTAGAGTATATACGTAGATATGGATAGTTGACGGCATGGGATGGAGGCTTGACTTATCAGTGTGTCAGAAAGAAGAGGACCAAGTTTTTGATAAAGCAGATAAGTGAGCGCTTGAATATGACACCCATTTCATTGTGAAGAGTTCCACAATTAACAGGCCAAAAATAAATGATATATGATAATAAATTGCAGTACAAGGTGTTGTCCTTTAGCAGGACAAACCAAGGTAAGACTTGCATGGTGAACAGTAGGGCATTGAGGAGTGTGGTAAAACAGAGCAATCTGGGTATACAGATGTATAATTTCTTGAAAACGGCGTCATAGGTAGATGGGGTTCTAAAGAAAGCTTTTGGCACAATAGATTTCATAAAGCAAAGCACTGAGTACAGGAGTTGAGATATTATGTTGAAGTTGTATAAGAAGTTGGTGAGGCCTAATTTGGAGTATTGTATTCAGTTTTGGTCACTTACCTACAGGAAAGATGTCAATAAGATTGAAAAAGTGTAGAGAAAATTTACAAGCATGTTGCAAGGTCTTAAGGACCTGAGTTATTGGGAAAAGTTGAATAAGTTAGGACTGTATTCCCTGAAGTGTAGAAGAATGAGGAGAGATAGGAAAGAGGTGTACAGAATTGAGGGGATAGATAGGATAAATGCAAGCAGGCTTTTTCCACTGAGGTTGGGTGAGACTAAAGGTGAAAGGTTTAAGGGGAATGTGAGGGAACTTCTTCATTCAAAGTGTGGTGAGACTGTGGAATGAGTGGTGGATGTGGGTTCAATTTCAATATTCAAGAGAAATTTCTATAGGTTTATTGATGGGAGAGGTATGGAAGAATATGATCTGGGTGCATGCCGATGAATTTAATGGTTCGGCATAGACTACATGAGCTTAAGGGCCTGTTGCTGTGCTGTTCTCTAGGAGAGAAGAGTAAATGACTTGAAGTTGAGGAATTGTGCCACAGAAATGGTTGGGAAACAATAAAGATACTGAACAAAAATGTAAAGTAGCTGCTAAAACTAAAGAGAGAGGATGTATCCACAACAAACAAAATAAAACATGATAATTATGGGCAATAATATATACCACAGCCAGACTGCAGTAGAGATCATATAAAGGTAAACAAATGTAATTTCCATGTCTGGAATGCACAAGAGAGCATCATCCTCCACATTATTAGTTTTGGAACATTGTGAGGGAACTTGGAACCATATGGATTTCAACCCATCCATCATGCGCACTCCCATAAAGTCTTCCAAGCACAGAGCTAGACTGGGCACCTCTCATCCTTTGGGTTGATCTACCCAGTCCCATTTACCTCCCAAAATGTTGCTGTTGACCACATTTCCTCAATGAGGACGTGATTCCAGTCTTCTGCCTGCACCCCACCCTTTCTTGTTTGTACTTGCCAACTTACCACATTACAATTAACTGTCTTTGCCACTTCTGTGCTTCCTCCCCATTTCTCCATTACACACCCCTGGATTAATGCACCGTGTTCTCCCTTTTCCCAACCCAGGACAGAATATTTGATCCCATCTTGCCCCGCTACTCTCAAAGTACAAGGTCAATTAGATCTATTTCTCCCTTCTTGCGTACTCCTTGCCCACCATTTTGTATCCAACCCACCTGCCCATGTCATTCAGTCTTGGATCTGTCTCCAGGATTAACAGATTTTCATTCATGGAAAGATGTGGTGCTCATTCATTCACAGGTGGCCAATGACCAAAATGATTGCTGGTGTCCTGGCCTAACCGCACTTTGAGTTTCAAGACCATAAATATTTTACTTGCCATTAATTACAGTATTTCCGTGATATTTGCCTGAATTATGCCTCATGGTAGAGAGATCAGTAACTACCAGGCATAGATGTAAAGTAGTTTTAGAGGGGAGTTGAGGAAAATTGTTTGACCCAAAGAGTAGAAGGGCTCAGTATAAAAGGTTGGAGGCAGTAACGGTCATCACATTTCAAATACACCTGGATGAACGTTTAAAGAACAGCAACATAAAACAACAAATGAAGAGCTCGCATGTATGAATAAACCAAGTATCTACCTTTAAAGGCAGCATGAATACAGTATACTGAATGGCATCATTCTGTGCCATTAGTTTCTTTTTTTTATAATTAACTTTTCTTTCTTCCTTAGAGCTCAGTGTTGGAATGACAACCGAAGGGATTGATGTAAGAAGTGTTGGAAACACATTGGTACTCCATGAAACTGCATTGATTGAAGCTTTTAACCTGAAAGCAGCCATTGAATATCAGCTTAAGAACTGTAAGTGTGAAAAACAAAGTGGAGATGCTTCGTGCTTTCTGGGACCGTCTTTTTCTGAGTGTCAATTTATGCAAGTTAAGAAGGCATTTTTTAAGATGGGGAGTGATAACTCATCTTTGACAGCAAACAATCATTACTATAAATTATACTACTGAGTATCATGGCCATGAACTTGCTGAGAAAACAACAGGTATCTAATACACACACCATTTAATAGTGTGTGAATAACCTAACAATTTATTACAAAGAAAGATAAATCTGAATTACAAATCACTAAGAAATCTAACTCCACTATTAGGGAAAATAAATTGTCAAAATTTGGATAGTTCTGGTTCAGATCAATTATATCTGTTTACAATAAAATAATATAAAGGAGACATATGATACCAATAAACTTACAAGAAGTTAATATCATTCTTGTATTTAGAATAGGATAGAATGAAGAAAGTACAAATCCAGGAAACCAGTTATTAGCAGTGGGATAGATAATAGAAACTCTATTTAAAGCTGTGAAGGACGTGCCTCTGGAAATTCCATCTTCTAATGTGGCTACTTAATTCAGCTAAATTCAATTGAAAATGGATTTTTTTGGAATGGAGTTTGATAATATTCATTGTCAGCTGTTTTTGCTTTGTTTGGGCATTTTCACGGGGCAGGGGTGGAGGTTTTTAAGCATTGCTGCTCCACATTTAAAAAAGGACTTTCTAGTACCCATTGTATTCTGTTATACAGGCCTGAATCTGTACTGAACTACCATGTGATTCATTTAAAACTAAGTTTGAACTGTTGACAAGACATTGCAAAACACTAATAATTCACCACCAGCTATTCAGAAATCCAGATGGTTTGGCATCTCATTCACTCTCATTTGTCACCCTCTTCTGACTCTCCAGTGTCCTGGTTTCCATACTGTCTTTCAACTGACCAGGTCCCTTTTCCCTCACGCCCTTTAAACTTAACTGGTTCACTAGGAAATTACAAACGTTTGTATTATAATACTGTGTAACAACCTAGGAAACAAAAGAGGTCAGGAGGAATTTGTAAATGTGGCATATCGGAAGTCCGGAGCAAGCTGGATTATCAGTTTTACTATACAGGTGTCTCCTGCTTTTCGAACGTTCGCTTTACGAAACCTCACTGTTACAAAAGTCCTACATTAGTACCCTATTTTCGCTTTCAGAAGGTGTTTTCACTGTTACGAAAAAAAATTCAGCGCGCGATAAAAAATCAGCGCGTGAAAAAATCAGCACGCGATAAAAGGCAGCGCGCACCCCGAGCAGCCGCTCTCCCCCGGATTGGGAACTGCTTTGCTTTAACACATGCCTGTGAGCAGCCGTTTACAAGATGAGTTCTATGGTATCGGAAAAGCCTGAAAGAGCTCGTAAGGGTGTTAAACTTACGGTAAAACTAGACATAATTAAGCGTTTCGATTGTGGTGAACAAAGTAAGGACAAAGTGAGTTTGGCTTGTGGAAGCTGACAAACATGATGTTGAAGAGGTTTTGGCATCCCATCACCAAGAACTGACAGATGAAGAGCTGATGCAATTGGAAGAAAAAAGGATAACAATCGAAATCGAATGAGTAATGATAAAGTATGACTTTAATTTTGAAAGGGTACATCGGTTTAGGGGATATTTGCAGGATGGTTTGAGTCCTTATTAAAGAACTGTGTGATAGAAAAATGTGCAAGGCTCAGCAGTCAAGCAAGCCTTCCACATCAGCCACAGCAGATGACGAACCTCGACCTTCGACATCGAGGCGGGCAGTCATAGGAGAAGATGAGCTGCCTGCTCTAATGGAAACAAACGACGAGATAACACCCTAGTGTCCCACCACCCCAACCCCCAGGCCACGGACAGATACCAATTCGCGGAAAATGCAACGCTAGCCGAGACGCACACAGCACATCTTTAAGAAAAAAGCCGAAATAAACATGCTAATTAATTAGGTGCCGCTGACACGTACTTGTCGTCCCAGGTCAGAGACGACGCAATCGGAAATCAGCACTGATCTGGGCGACAACTACGTGTCGGCGGCACCTAACTACACTGTACATACATTATTTCTACTTTATATCGGCTGTGTATTTTTACGTGTTATTTGGTATGATTTGGCAGCTTCATAGCTTAAAGGTTACTGGAGAGAGTGTTTTTGCCAACAGTGTTGTGTGAGATTTTCTGCTGACGGCGCTTGCGCGAGATTTTGGCTACGGAGAACAGTTCAGTAATGATTGTGGAAAAGTATTTCTACTTTATATAGGCTGTGTATTTATCATACCATTCTTGCTTTTACTATATGTTACTGTTATTTTAGGTTTTATGTGTTAATTTGGCATGATTTGGTAGGTTATTTTTGGGTCTGCGAACGTTCACAAAATTTTCCCATATAAATAAATGGTAATTGCTTCTTCGCTTTACGACATTCCGGCTTACGAACTGTTTCGCTCTACCTTCGGATGGCGGGGGAAACCTGTATTGGGAACATTGCTGCAATGTAACAAGTTACAGAGAAAGAATGTTCTATATTTCCATATCAGCCATAATGAATTTTGTATAGGTTTTCAAAACAGTATTGCAGATTTGCTGACTATTCATATTGTATTCCTTTAATAATATTGACTGTCATTCACTTGTTATCTTAACCCACACTTCCTTCGACACACTATACAACATGTCAAGACTTCACCTGCTAAAGCCTCTATTGCATGTTCAGGATTTCGAACACAAATTTCTAGGTTACAGTGGTGATTTGGGCACAGCTGTGAAGAAATCGTGGGTCTTTGCTGTTTATAATTCTCATAGTCAAATAAGAGAAACTATATTCTCTTGGGAGTATTGTGTCTGTTCCAATGATTTTCTTTGTTTTATAGATTTCTCTATTATATTACTGTTTAATTTGACTGAGGAGAATATTGTTGTAATGGCTGAGTATTATGGATGTTCATGTTTTTGTTGTCCTTTTGTCTCAACAGTTGAAGCAGCACAAGAGGCATTGACAGATATGCCACCACGATCTGAAGAGGTAAGTTTCTTGCTAGTCAATAAAGATTCACAATTTTGCCAGTAACCAAGTGGATGAACGTATTATAATAATTTCCCAGTAAACCAGATGCAAGAAAATATGAGCAGGTATAGGCTGTTCAGCCTTCAGACATGTTCTACCATTCAATGAATTCAGCACATTAACACCCTGTTTTCAACTTCTGATCCCTTTAGCATTAATAAATATATAATTTGTGAATGTGTTTAATATTATATCCTCCATCTCCTTCTGTGATGGTAAATTGCACATTCTCAATGCCCGCTAAGAAATTTCTCCTGTTATAAATGAAATTCCCTTTATCTTAATGCTGTAACCATTTTGGTTCTGGATTGTAAAGCCATTAGGAAGACCCACCTTGTGTTTAATGTCATAATTGTTTAAAATGTCACTTTTCAGTCATGTATATCTTAGCATGATAAAAACTTTTTTTTTGAATAAACTTTTAAAATTTGACCCAAGCAAATAACCAAAATTATTCCTTTATGTATAAATTTCTAAAAACTCATTTGCATTACTTTGATTGTAATCCAATGGTTTTGCTTGTTACCTTTCATAAATAAGGTAAACCTAACAGCCTTGAAAGTAAAGACGGCTCGCCAAGTAATAGTCCAAATAATTAATTCCACTTATTTGAACTTATCTACAAAGAGGTCAAAATAATGTTAAATTTTCAAACTATAACAGTAATTTTGTAAGTGTTAAATGAAAATTTGAGTTTCCTTTGGAATATGATGACAGGCTATCCTGTAGAGATGATTTGATCCAATGTGGCGAGAGTAGACACATTTCTCCCCTTTTTGTTAGCCAAGTACAGGTTCCATCATTCTGCAAGCTTCTGGAGAGGGTTGAGTAAAGAGAAAGTGCTTGACCTGTTTTGTATGTGAGATCCATTAACTTCATATACTGGTTGAATTTTGTATTGCCTGGTTCTGATCCAGAAGGCCAAATCTGCTAGCTATTATGCTCTGGACCTGAATGGTAAAGTCTTGGCCCACAGAGAGATAAAAGTCATATGCATAAGCTGGGACATGCTTCACCCACAAAGTTGCTAAGGTAACCCCCGTCTGTTATATTGACAATATAATACAGGGAGGTGACAAGCAATGGAGATGTTGGAAGAACTTGACATGGAAAATCTTTGGAAAGCACCATTGGTGTACCATAATACATTGCTGTTTCAGCTCTTACAAATTTTTCACATTTTCCCATTGTTTTGTGCTTTTCTCTTGTGTGGATGAGTTTGTTCCATCTTACAACCTTCTGATGTCCTTTTGAAGTTCTAGTCTACAATTCTAACTCTGCTGGCATTTGGCTACACCTCTCCTTTTCCATTTATGTCTGCAATCATCGTGCACTCTTACTCCAACCCTTCAGTTTTATGCCTCAGTATTTGTACTCTGTTGCCCTCAAGCCTTTTACTTTTTCATCTCTGTACCCCATTAGAATAAAGCACATTACTTGATGTTCTCATTTACTCCTTTTCCTTCCCCTGATATTTGCCAAATTCTCTCTTCCAGTTTTCTTGCCCTATCTCTTTTAACCTTCCTTTCATAATGGAACCTATGTAGTCATGGGAGACCAGCTGTAGAGCTGTGAAGAATAAATTATTTATTTCAGGAACATTACAAAGATTTGACTGACAGGAAAAGAACTGACATTTATCTAGAATATACACTGAAGAGGGAACAGGCCAGGAGATCTGCTGGGCATGTACAATGTCTGCATATAGAAATAGCAAGATAAAACCAATGGAGCCAGCAGCATGGTAGAGTATGATATAAAATTAGTGGAAACGAGGCCTGTGGTGATAGCTTAAGGAGATCGAAATGAAAGAATAATCGGGGCATGGCAAATTTTTAAACGAGAAAGTTGAATTGGAAGGTTCTGTAGCCAGCTGAGGGTGAGAAAACTAATGCAATCTGGAAATGTTTAAAATATGTTGAAGTGCAAGAAGAAACTTGAATTTTTACTAAAGCTTTCTTTGTTAGAAATTTGTCACGTGTAATAAGTGAGGTTAATTACATCTGTACTAATTTATTAAACTTTCTTACAGGAACTTGACCCAGTCACTCTTCATAACCAAGCCCTGATGAACATGGACTCTAAGCCAACAGAAGGTTTTGAAAAACTTCAATTCTTACTCCAACAGAACCCTTTTCCACCAGAAACCTTTGGCAACCTTCTTCTTTTGTACTGCAAATATGAAGTATGTTTATGTGCAGGTTTTTATTTCACCTTTTAAAAATAAGCATTTCTGCTTTAAACATCTTCCATGTAGAAGAGACACAAAGGACTGCAGATGCTGGAATAGAGTTATAGAGTCATAGATTCATGCAGCACAGAAACAAGCCATTCAGCCCAACTTTGCCACAATTAACAGACATCCCTCTAAACCCCTCCTATCCATGAATCTGGAGCAGAAAAGATTCTGCTGTCAGGCAGCATCTATGGAGGGAAATAAACAGTGAAAGTTTCAGCGAGTCTGGGTGAGGGGTCTGAACCCTAAACATCATCATTAAAGACGATGTGAATGAGTACTTCTATAAACTTCAGCTGATTACTATAAATTTAGGAAGAGTACATTTTTGAGGTCACTAATATAGCAGATATGAATGTTATCTAAATTGTCTAATTTGACAGTAGAAGTATAGCAAAACTGAAGCCATGCTGAATTTGTAACAATACTGGTTTGTAATTGGTTTTCACCACTTGTGTCAAATGGTTTGTATATAGCAATAGAGCTTTTCCTCCAGTTAAGTGAGTGAAATTGTTTAATCACATAAATTCTCCCCCAAAAGGTTTTTGATGCCAGGTTTCAGCATTCATATTCAAAATGGAGATTGAAAGAGAAACGTATTAAATGATGGAACCAATGCTAGTAAATGATTTTGTAAGCGGAACAAGTGCTACACATGCCCTTACACTTCCTCCCTTACCACCATTCAGGGCCCCAGACAGTCCTTCCAGGTGAGGCAACATTTCACCTGTGAGTCGACTGGGGTGATATACTGCGTCCGGTGCTCCCGATGTGGCCTTCTATATATTGGCGAGACCCAGCGCAGACTGGGAGACCACTTTGCTGAACACCTACGCTCTGTCCGCCAGAGAATGCAGGATCTCCCAGTGGCCACACATTTTAATTCCACATCCCATTCCCATTCTGACATGTCTATCCACGGCCCCCTCTACTGTAAAGATGAAGCCACACTCAGGTTGGAGGAACAACATCTTGTATTCCATCTGGGTAGCCTCCAACCTGATGGCATGAACATCGACTTCTCTAACTTCCGCTAATGCCCCACCTCCCCCTCGTACCCCATCCGTTATTTATTTTTATACACACATTCTTTCACTCACTCTCCTTTTTCTCCCTCTGTCCCTCTGACTATATCCCTTGCCCGTTCTCTGGGTTCCCCCCCCCCGCCCCGGACCTCCTGTCCCATGATCCTCTCATATCCCCTTTGCCAATCACCTGTCCAGCTCTTGGCTCCATCCCTCCCCCTCCTGTCTTCTCCTATCATTTTGGATCTCCCCCTCCCCCTCCCACTTCCAAATCTCTTACTGACTCTTCCTTCAGTTAGTCCTGATGAAGGGTCTCTGCCTGAAACGTTGACTGTACCTCTTCCTAGAGATGCTGCCTGGCCTGCTGCGTTCACCAGCAACTTTGATGTGTGTTGCTTGAATTTCCAGCATCTGCAGAATTCCTGTTGTTTAAATGATTTTGAGATACAGATCAGTCAGGATTTAATTGAATGGACCCTGAGTGATGCCATAGACAGAAGCACGACTTGAAATATTAGTAAATTCCTTAGCAAATTAAATTTTGACAACGGTGTTTTGATCAGATAAGAAACTTAAAAGATTGTGAAGCATATTAGATGACGCATCTCTGTGTGCATCTCTGAAGGAAATAATCAAATATTCCCTTTTTGGCTACTACAGCTACAGTCACAGTTATGGGTACTTCAGTAAACAACATTGTCTCAAGACATTTAAAAAATCTCTTTTCAAGATCGGCAGACTCTGGACTGCATACTATCCAGGTAGTGGTCACAGTTTCCCTTTAAGAAAATGCAGCTGCGGGGCTGGGTTACAGGTATCACTGAACTGCGGGGCCACCACGCCCTGCCATCCTCCTCGATAATTTACAGTCTCCGAAAAATAAAATGGAAGACACGAGTACAAGATTGCAGTACAGAGGGACATCAAGGACCGCTGCATTCTTTGTTTCACGGAGACATGGCTCACCCCAACACTCTGAACACAGCGCTTCAGCCTGAGGGCTTCATCTTCCACTTCATGGATCAGACAGCAGTGTCAGGTTAAGGCAGAGGTGGTAGTGTTTGCTTCATGATTAATTCATCGTGGTGCACAGACATGGCAGTCCTGCACCCCGGACCTGGAACATCAGGCAGTCAAGGGTCATCCTTTCTATCTGCCAAGGGTATTTTCTGCTGTTATCCAGGTTGTAGTGTACTTTCCACCTCAGGTCAGTGTCAGGCTGGCACCCAGACCAGATGAGCACCACGATCAGTAGTCATGACACATCGCATCCTGATGCCATCCTGATCGTTGTGCGGGATTTCAACCAGGGCAGCTTGAAGAAGTCTCTGATCAGCTACCACCCGCATGTTACCTGTGAAACCAGAATAGTCAACACACTTGACCACTGTTGCACCAGTATCAAGAATGCTTACTATGTTATCCCACACCCCCACCTGGCAAATGCAGTCACCTGATTGTACTTCTACTCCCAGCATACAGACGGAGACTGAGAACTGCAGCACCACTTTTACGGACCATAGAAGGGTAGTCATGGGAGGTAGAAGAAGGCTGACATAGCTGTTTTGAATCTGTAGACTGGACTATATTCAGCAATTCATCTTCAGATCTGAATGAATATGCCATAGTTGTAACCAACTTCATCAAGAACTGTCTGGATACGTGTATCCCTTCGAGAACATACTGGACATACCCAAATAGGACGCCTCAAGAAGGCAGCATCCATAATGAAGGACCCTCTCCTTCCAGGACATGACTTCTTCTCATTATTACTATTAATGATGAGGCACAGGACCCTGAAGAAGCACACTCACGATTTAAGAAAAGTTTTTTCCCCTGTGCCATCAGATTTTTGAACAGTCCATGAACACTATTTATGTGTCCAGCACATAAGTCTCCGAAACTCCTGCCACCTCCAAACAGCTTTCCCTGACCCCCACTTTCTGCTTTCTACAGGGATCTCTCCCTACGCGACTTCCTTGTCCATTTGTCCCTCTCAACTGATCTCCCTCCTAGCACTTATCCTTGCAAGCAGAACAAGTGCTACACCTGCCCCTACACCACCTCCCTCACTACTATTCGGGGCCTCAAACAGTCCTTCCAGGTGAGGCGACACTTCACCTGTAAGTCTGTTGGGATCATATACTGTGTTCGGTGCTCCCGGTGTGGCCTTTTGTATATCGGTAAGACCCAACGTAGATTGGGAGACCGCTTTGCCGAGCTTCTACGCTCCATCCGCCAGAACAAGTGAGATCTCCCAATGGCAACGCATTTTAATTCCACTTCCCATTCCCATACCGCTATGTCCATCCATGGTCTCCCCCACTGTTGGGATAAGGCCACACTTAAGTTGAAGGAACAACTTATATTCTGTTTGGGTAGTCTCCAACCTGGTGGCATGAACATCAATTTCTCAAGCTTCCTGTAATGCCTCTGTTCCCCACCCCTCACTTCACCATTTTCCATCTCCCTGTCCCTCTCTCATGTTATCTCCTTGCCTGCCCATCACCTCCCTCTGGCGCTCCTCCATTGCTCCCCCCCTTTTTTTTCTTTCTTCCATGGCCTTCTGTCTTTTTCACCAATCAACTTCCCAGCCCTTTGCTCCATCCCTCCCCTCCAAGTTTCACCTATCATCTGATGTTTCTCTCCTCTCCCCCCCCCCCGCCCCACCTTCACACTTACTCCTCAGTTTTTTATCTCCAGTCCTGCCGAAGGATTTCGGCCCGAAACATCAACTGTATTTTTTTCCATAGATGCTGCCTGGCCTGCTGAGTTCCTCCAGTATTTTGTGTGTGTCGCTCGGATTTCCGGCATCTGCAGATTTTCACTTGTTTGTGATATGAACACTATCTTGCTATTTTGCTCTAGTTTTGCATGATTTATTTGTATTTATATTCTTATTGTAATTTATATTTATTTATTACACTGTACTGCTTCTGCAAAACAACAAATTTCACAACACTTGTCAGTGATAATAAACCTGATTCCAATATTGAGAAACTTGACTAAATAACAGCATTTCAAAATGCTACCGTTGTGTGAAAATTTTGACTGTCAGTTGTGAAACTCAATATATATTAATCAAAGGGTGATAGGAGCTGAATGTTCCTCCAGCATTTTGTGAGTGTTATGTCCCACCCATTTGTAACAGAACAAGATCAGGATACCTAAAATTATCACATTAAGTTAAGTTGGATTATCCTGAGTGAAACTGGATTTGAGACTGTTCAGTACTAGTTTTCTCAGCATTGAGGGAGGAAAAAATTCACATTACTTTTTTCAATCACGCACAACCAAGCCAGGTAGAGAATTCATCTAGGCACTACAGCACTTAATTTAATCATATAGATCTCCTCCCAGAATGTCGAAGTGCTTTTTAATCAATTTATTTCCTATCAGCTTCCAAGAATTATGAAATTCTGTTGCTTGCTAAAAAGTAATTTTATTAGTGATAGGTAAGTGCTGCAGTATATTGTTACTTTTATGTATTGATTAATTCATGTTTCTATCCAATTTTAATACAGTGAAATGAAATTAATGACATTTTCCATCTGTCAAAGGCAAGAGAGTTACTGTATAAAGGAGTTTGTGGCATCCTCAAGTATTTGCTGGAACATAAGCTGACAATTTTCATATGCAGCACAGTAATTCATATGCAAGATCAATCATTGATTCACTGGATAAACGTGGTTGGCTTGGAAGCACAAACAAACTTAAATCTTAAATTAGTTAATGCAGTCTTGAAATTTTAAGGATTCGTTAGAATATGCATAATTTGAAATGAAAGGTTATGCAGATATATACATGAATTCAAAGTGTACATTAGTAGTTACTCAATGCATTATTGCCGTGAAATGATGCTTTTAGTGTTACACTGCAAGTTAAATGCCTGTTTTTATACAGAAATATACCATTGATCTTAAGGTATTTATATTGCCCAAATGAAATCAAGTAAGTTTATGAGAAATACTGAAGAAATTACTAAAATATTATTGTGTGTGGTTCATTTGTACAAAGATATCTAATAATATTCTACTTGCAAAACTCATGAACTATTTTGCTTTACATTTTCAGTATTTTGACTTGGCTGCAGATGTTTTGGCTGAAAATGCTCATCTTACGTACAAATTTCTTACACCGGTAAGATAGTCAAGTATGTGAATTTCACAAAGAGGCAATGTGTTTACTTGTACTTACAAAAATTTATTGTAATGTATAAATTAGCAGCATTTCAATATAAAGATTTAGTGCTTAAAAAAGAATTATGCATCCACGTTAACCCTGATCAAGAGGAAATCATAGACTTATGCTGAAGAGAATTGATGATTATAAAAGATTTCATACTCGATATGACAAGCACTTAGTTTGCCTTGTGCATTTTCTCATCTAAAAGGGGATACATATCAATAGACAGCAGAAAAGATAGGAGACATGGAACACATTTGCAGAACCCCAGAGGCATAATGGTAAAGGCCATCATGGAAAAGAGCATCACTGAGATCATGGCCACGGACAGAGCTGTGTATGAGCAAATAGTGCGGGAACCTGCATGCCTTATTTTATTTTGGACCGATTCTCATTTATCCTACATTCTATTTTGACATACAAGCTGCAGGGAATACATACACAGAAGCACATACTTCATTTGTTCACTCCCTTCTCCACAGTCTATTTTCTTTTTTCCTCTTTTTGGGTTACCACCAACTCCCACCATTAAGAAAAAGAAGCTGGAGAATTCAATGTAATAGAGGATTATACTGCAACAACTACATACTGGCCTGTAGCAAGAGTGACCAAAGATGAATTTCTAGCCTGCTGTCTTTCTCCCCCTTCTTCCTCTTGCATTCACAATTTTGTAGCATCGAACACCTGATAACAACTCAGCTCAGTACACAGGAGCTGCTCTAGTGCATTTTGACATAGTTCCTAATATTCTCTGTGAGCATGTGGCTCTCATTTTAGCCCTTTGTGCACATATTGGGGGTGTTGTGGATAGTCTGGAGAGTTGTCAGAGGTTGCAGTGGGATATCAGTAGGATGCAGAACTGGACTGGGAAGTGGCAGATGGGGTTCAACCCAGACAAGTGTGAAGTGGTTCATTTTGTAAGGTCAAATTTGAAGACAGAATATAATATTAATGGTAAGACTCTTGGCAGCGTGGAGGATCAGTGAGACCTTGGGGTCCATGTTAATTGGACACTTAAAGCTGCTGCGTGGATTGATTGTATTGTTAAGAAGGTGTATGGTGTGTTGGCATTCATTAACTGGGATTGAGTTCAAGAGCCGTGAGGTAATGTTACAGCTATATAAGACCTTGGTTAGACCTCACTTGGAGTACAGTGTTCAGTACTGGTCACCTAATTTCAGGAAGGATGTGGATACTATAGAGAGAGTGCAAAGGAGATTTACAAGGATGTTACCTGGATTGGAGAGCCTGCCTTATGAGAATAGGTTGAGTGAACTTGGCCTTTTCTCCTTGGAGCTACAGAGGATGAGAGGTGACATTGATAGAGGTGTATAAGATGATGAGAGGCATTGATCATGTGGATAGCCAGAGGCTTTTTCCCAGGGCTGAAATGGCTAACATGAGGGGGCATAGTTTTAAGGTGCTCGGAAGTAGGTACAAGGGGGATGAGTGGTGGGTGCATGGAATGCACTGCCAATGAGGGTGTTGGAGACGGATACAATAGGGTCTTTTAAGAGCCACTTAGATAGGTACATGGAGCCTAGAAAAATAGAGGGAGGGAAAGTCTGGGCAGTTTCTAGAGTAAGTTACATGGTCAGCGGAACATTGTGGGCCGAAGGGCCTGATGTGCTGTAAATTTCTATGTTCCATGTATGTTCTATATTCCGGTCTAGAATCGGAAATAGTTAATAAATAGGAGTTGCATAGAAATACAGATATCCTAGAATGAGAAATTTTGTTTTCATTCTATGACACCTATATGATGCCTGTGGTCATGCATTTCTTTCATGTGAAAATAATCCAAATTCTCTTGGCATCATGCAGCCGGTAGAATCTGTAATCCATGCAAATATATGTGCTTAATGACTAAATTTAACAAGTTGCTTTATAGTTCAATTGGGGATTTTAACACAGATGATCTGAAGGATGAGTGAGGTGAGGTGATTTAGGTGATCTTCACCCAGCAACTCAGGTTTATAATATTCATGTAGAATTTTAGTATTGTAAGTTCAGCTGCATCCTTTGATCTACTAGTTCAGAACCAAATATATGTATTTATTTTCTGGTGTACTTAACACACCAATTCTTCACCTTGTTTTAAACATAGCTTTGACATGGATCCTCTATAAAATGGCAAGAGTAATGATAAGAACATAAGACATAGGAACAGAATTAAGCCATTCAGCTCGTCGTCTGCTCTGCCATTCCATCATGGCTGATTTATTACCCCTCTCAACCCTACTCTACTGCCTTTTCTCTATAACCTTTGAGTCCTGACTAATTAAGAACCTATCAACCTCCACTTTAAATACATTCAATAACTTGGCATTCACAAGTGTCTGTGGCAATGAATTCCACAGATTCACTGCCCTTTGGCTAAAGAAATACCTTCTTTTCTCTGTTATATATGGACAACCCTTTATTCTGAGTCTGTGCCCTCTAGTCCTAGACTCACCCTCTAAAGGAAAAATCCTCTCAGCATCCACTCTATCTAGGCCTTTTAATATTCAATAGATTTCAATTAGATCCCCCTCATTCTTCTAAGCCCCAGCAAGTACAGGCACAGTGCCATTAAATGCTCCTCGTGCGTTAACCCTTTCATTACCAGAATCATACTTGTGACCCTCCTCTGGACCCTCTCCAATGCCAGCATTTCTCCTCTTAGATAAAGGGCCTAAAACTGCTCACAGTACTGTAAGTTCAGTCTAACCAATGACCTCAGCATTACATCCTTGCACTTGTATTCTAGTCCTTTTGCAGACATCCCACCCTGCAAAAACTCATTTCAGGGAGGTAGCACCATCAACTTGCAGGAGACTTCCGGGAGAGGTGGGATGTCTGCAATAGAGTAGCTCCTTAGCAGCTAGTCAGCTAGTTTAAATAATGTTAGCTATGCTAATGAACGAATGACACCTGTTAAACTCACCTCAACGTGTCTTTTACAGTCTTAACCCACCATGGGCAATAGAAAAATCACTGTTGCAAACAGTGCAGCGAGCAACACTGTCATTATTTTTGGCAGGGGTACACTTTAGTGTAGTCTAGGGTGATGTACGTTTTATATTTTCTTTTTTTGGAACACTCTGCCACTCTGACTTTTTTTGGAGCTCTCGCGCTCTCTCTCTGTTGCGCTTGTTTTCTCACCCTTGCTCTCGTGCTCGCGCTCTCTCTCGTGGTTGCTCTCGCGCTTGCTTTCTTGCTCTCGCGATCTCTCTCACGCTCGCTCTCAAAAAAATCAATTTCCGGGACATTGTATATAATTTGCGGGCATCAGGGAGCCACTATTAATATACGGGAGACTCCCGGAACTTCCGGGAGAGGTGGGATATCTGCTTTTGAATGAATGTTAACATTGCATTTGCTTTCCTTACAAATGACTCAACCTGAACTTAACCTTTAGGGAATTCTGCTCAAGGACTCCCAAATCCCATTGCACTTCAGATTTTTGAATTTTCTCTCCATTTAGAAAATAGTCTTTGCATTTATTCCTTCTACCAAAGTGCATGGCTGTACACTTCCCTACGCTATATTCCATTTGCCACTTCTTTGCCTATTCTCACAATCTGTCAAAGTCTTGCAGACTCCCTGCTTCCTTAACACTATCTGCTCCTCCACCTATCTTTCTACCATTTACAAACTTGGCCACCAAGCCATCAGTTCCATCATCCAAATCATTGATATATAATGTGAAAAGAAGCTATCCTAACACCAACTTCTGTGGAACACCACTAGTAACTGGCAGCTAACCAGAAAGGGCTCCCTTTATTCACAGTCTTTGTTTTCTGCCAGTCAGCCAATCTTCTATGATTGTATCTTTCCTTCAATACCACGTGTTCTTACCTTGCTAAGCAGCATCATGTGTGACACCTTATCAAAGGCCTTCTGAAAATCCAAGTAAGCAACATTCACTGACTCTGCTTTGTCTAGCCTGCCTGTTATTTCCTCAAAGAATTCCAACAGATTTGTCAGGTAAGATTCCCCCTTAAGGAAAACAAGCTGACTTTGGTCTATTTTATCATGTTGCTCCAAGAACCCCAAATCCTTATCCTTAATAATGGACTCCAACTTTCCACAATATAGTGGTTCTTGAAAGATCATTACTAATGTTTCCACAATCTCTTCAGCTATGTCTTTATATTACAATTTTTCAAGCACATCTGAATACTTATCATTTTTTATATATGTTGTATAGTACTTGTATGAGTTCCTGGATGCCATGATAACCTGTCAGACAGCACCAGAAGAGGTAAGAGTTTTGTTTGTATCTCTTATGATTTTAAGTACTCATTTGATTGTAAAACATGTACTACACTTAATATTTTTATGCATTAGGCACTGGATAGATAGGCAATTGGTTAATAGGCTTGATTGTTTAGTTTGTTATTCTGGAATACTCCTCGGTAGATGTCTACTATTTAAGGTGTTGGATTAAAGCATCTTCAAAAAGAATCAAAGAATTAAGAATAGTAGAAAATTAATAGAACAACGGCCAACTAAAACTAACAACTTTTTACTGGTGGCTTTTCAAGTAAAGTTGTTCTTATGTGACAGAAAAACAAGTAGGGTGAGAACATAGTTCTTTATTGTTAAGATTATTGTCTATGCATTTTGACCAGATAGTCACTTGCACTGGCTTATCCTCCCATTTTTATAACATTATTCCTGGCACACCAATGATCATTACTTGGCCCTTTCCTATATTGAATCAGTTAACTGTTTCTTGGCAACAGTGTTTGAAGATATAACACCAATTTGCACATTATATTGATGATGCCTTACCTCACCTCCATTCTCTGGAACCCAATACTGTATCAAAGTTGTCAAAGAGCATGTTTGACAGATAAAATTGGAGGAACAAAATTTTCCCCCTTGACTTCTGCTGTTGATACCCTCATCTTTCTCTTTATTGCCTCTAGTTTTGATTATTCCAACACAAAGCCAACAAGCCTCCCTCCATAACTCTGAATGTATGAAAAACAGTGCCTGCATGTTAAAATGCACTGTCTACTCTTCCATCATCCCAGTTCATGCTGATATACATTTTCTCCTGGTTAAGCTATTTCTTGTCTTCAGTTTTCCCCCTGCGGGAAATTCCCAATATCCATTTGGAAGAAGACCACTGCATACCCAGAGCAGCTAGATAATACTGTACCATCCCACTGCTCTGCCAGTCACTGGGGTAAATCCCCATACCTACCCAGCAGAAAACCTCTGCAGGCCAGCAGCAACCCACTTACCTCTGAACTACAACAGGAGTCTCCCATCAAAAAGAGTGAAAGCAGAGAGCAGTCAGAAGTATCCTTGTTTCTTTGTGAAGAATGACTTTACCACACCTTCATTGAGAAACATAGTCTGTTCCATGATTCTTTTGGCACAAGATCAGCTCCATTATCTTCTCTGCTTGCCCTATTGTCCCCATTCTAATTAAGCCGGTTTAGCCAGTAAGAGTTTTGTAATGTAAATTATCTGAGTGGTCTGGAGTTTTCTCTTAGGCTAAGTCCACACTAGACCGGATAATTTTGAAAACGCCGGTTTTGAGTGAAAACGACAGGTGTCCACACATTTGGCGTTTTTCAAAATATCTCAGTCCACATTAAAATGGATATTTGGGCAAATGGTCTCCTACTGGGCATGCACAGACACATCTACAGAAAACAAGTGAAGAGGAAACAGTATAATATTTACATTTCCGCGGCGGCGTTGTGCTATTTCCATTGGTCAAAAACTAGAGTACCAACAACAACAGCGAAAGAAAGTTTTCAACAATGTCTTCGAGGAATACAAAGAAAACCTCCGCTGGAAAAAGCAGATCGGACTTCGTTTAGACAGACAATGAAGTCAAGCTGTTTCTGCGAGTTACAAACGACTACAAAGTCAGCAAAGCAGTGGAGAACGTGGAGATGTTTAACTCCAAACAAGCTATTAACGTAGACAATAAAGGAAACAACACACGCATGAAGCCGTCCTCTACCCAAGATCAACAAGAGAGTGGAATCTTCTGCCGCCAGACCGCGCAGTATTTCTGACATTAATATTTTTAAAGATAGACTCAATCAAATCAATTTAAGGGATCTAGTCAAAAAAGTTCACTTTACAATTTATCTCTCACGCCGTTCACACTGACTGTGTGTTGTAACAGCCGTCCGGCAGTGCTTGCGCAGTACCAAGCAGAAGCAGAAAAGGCATTGTTGTTGTCGTGTTGTCATGACAGCATTTTTAAGTCTCTCCGTTTACCCCATCCACACTACAACGCACAACAATGGTTTTCAAATTTACACTCTCTGGAGAGTGTTTTAGAAAGCTCCGTTTTCGGGGGATGAAAATGCCGTTTCAATGTGGACTGAGGGTCAAAACAAAGAGAAAAAGCTTCGTTTTCAAAATTATCTGGCCTAGTGTGGACGTAGCCTCAGTAATTTCATTATTAGAGGTGATTCAAGTGAGGCTACCTGTGGCAACAGTACTTTCCAAGATAATGCAGTTCTGAAATGTATTTTAAAAATCCCATGCAAAATATAGAAACAATTCAGAAGAAACAGGATTCTGTTTGAGGTCTACAGTTCTGTACATGAGGTGTTACGAGAATACACATAAAATTAAGATGTTTGCTGGCCTGGGCTAGCATCAGTGGCATCAGCAGTTGGTCTGCCACCTGCCCTCAGGGGAAGGAGAGATAAGGAACAATGGAGCAGCGTCTGGAGATGTGTAATGAAGGGATGTGGGAGGAAGAGCTGTCTGGAGCGGCTCCCCCCCTTTGAACCCTGAACTGTTTGAAGTGATGGACAGGCGATACCCCAGCAGGGGGATAAAAAGGGACAGGTTCGCTAAGACAGACACACACGCCACCCGAGGTAACGAGACCCTGGAAGCGGTGCGCCTCTCACGAGTGGTGAGAAGTATCGGACAACGCACAGGGTGGAAGGTACGATCAGCGGGAACCCGGTGTGTGTCCGCCCTTGCCTGGGTGCCGGGTTCACTGCAGAGGATCGACCGCATCTGGAGGAGGGGTCACAGTCGGTGACCTCAGGTGACATCACCAAGGACCCGCCCAAAAGCTGTTTGTGAACCATCTCGCTGGTCTGTGAGCCATCTTGCTGGTCTGTGAGTGAAGCCGTTCTGAATGATGAGTTGTTCCTATTCTATCTCTCTCTTCCCCCACGTTGTCCACCGCCATGGCAACGATTACTGCGAACTGAACTACTAAACTGGACTGAACTTTGAGTCATTTTGAAATTGGTCATTTACCCCTAGACAACGATAGAGCTTGATTGATGCTGTTATCTTAATTCTGTGCACATGTGTGTTTATCATCACTGAACTGTTGCATTTATTATCCTTTCGATTACTGTGTTGCTTGTTTCTTTAATAAAACTTTCTTAGTTCTAGTACTCCAGACTCCAACTGAGTGATCCATTTCTGCTGGTTTGGCAACCCAGTTACGGGGTACGTAACAGAGGCCACAGCAGAATTGTTGATGGTCAGAGGGAACATTTGATGTTATAGACAATTGTATTAATAATTTCTTCAAAAAGTAAAATTTTATTTTGATTACTTATTTCATTATAGGCATTCAGAAAATTTGATGAAATGGCTGGTAAACTCACTGAACAGTTAAGGAAATTGACAAAACAGGTAATAAATTTAAAAAATAATTGTTTATAATTTAGATTAAATACCGACGTGTATGTGTATATGCAACCTCGTTCTATCATATTTATTATGAGAACTGAATAGCTTATTGGTATCACTATGCTAAGAGAATTGCTATAATTAAATCGATGCTCGTCTGGTGTGATACTACTACACTGCTAACAAATCTATAATTGCTGGTGATTAGCAGCTGTTCATTCTGTTTCAGAGCAACTTGGAGAAGTATGACTATTCTTTCTAAATTGATACATTAGGACAGATAGATTTTGCAGTTAAAAATAACAGTAATGCGTTACTAAAGAGATCATTGTGGACAATAGCTTCAAGTGATAGAAGATGAAGAGGTAGAGAGGGATGTTTAGAAGGAATAGAATTTGCAAAAGTTAAATGCTTCAAGTTTTTGCAAAATTATTCTACAAAGTGCCATGCTTTTGGACTCTTCTAGATATTAGATTTATGAACCAATAACTCAAGGCTTTTTTTATATATGCTAATATTTATGATTGAATTTAATTTCAAGAAAATAATGCAGTTTTCCAAGCCACATTACAAAGTACAATTGAGAATTGTATTACATTTCAAGTAGTGCAAGTGACCCATTTCCCTTACTATACCTCACATATATGCCATTCATCAAACTTGTGTGCAGAAAGAAAACCAAAAGAATGTACCTTTTAAAAGAAGAACTACAGAATACTCCATGTTGCGCACCACAGTCCCCAAGGAGCCACTGGGTTTCATACAGGGAGGCAGAGTTTAAAAGAAGCAAGCAAGGACAATTGCTGTATTTTGCGCAGCACAGTTCCTGAGGAGGCATCGGATTCTGCATAATTAGGCATTTGGCAAGATCCAATAAAAAGAAGTTGGGCTTAAGCAGAGCGGCTATTGCGTGAGTGGGCCAGTGCTAGAGTGGGGAGTTTAGGCTTTGGCTCATCGAGGAGAGATGTCGACCATAGATGGATTTTTTTTGTTACTTATGCTTTGTTTCTTTCATACTGCACATTTAGAGCAGTAGGACGTGGGGAGACAGGGAAACCTCCAGTATCCCTGACGACTACACCTACACCTACAGGAAGTGCAACCAACTGCGGCTTCTAACAGACCACGTTAAGAAGCTGGAGCTGGAATTGGATGAACCCCGGATCATTCAGGAGGTTGAGGGGTTGATAGACAGGATGTACATGGAGTTAGTTATACCCAAGGTATAGGACACAGGAAACTGGATGATCGTCAGGTGAGGGAAAGGGGATAGACAGCCAGTGCAGAGTACCCCTGTGGCAGTTTCCCTTAACAACAGGTAAATCACTTTGGATGCTGTTAGGGGAAATGACCTAGCAGAGGAAAGCCACAGTGGTTGGGCATGGATCAGCACATGAGATTATGACATTGTAGCCATTAATGACACTTGGTTGCAGGAGGGGCAGAACTGGCAGCTCAGTATCCCGGTGTTCCTTTGTTTTAGACTTGATAGAGTAGGAGGGATTAAAGGGGGAGGGGTGGCATCACTAGTCAGGGAAAATGTCACCACGGTACTCAGAAAGGACAGACTGGAGAGCTAGTTTACTGAGGCTTTATGCATAGAACGAGGAATAAGAAAGGTATGACCATATTGCTGGGATTATAGACCAGTTAACATTCCGCGCTATATAGAAGAACAAATTTGTAGAGCAACCACAGACTGTTGCCAGATACATGAGGTTGTGATAGCAGGTGATTTTAACTTTCCACATGTTGCCTGGGACTCAAATACTGTAAAAGGGCTGGATAGGAAAGAGTACGTCAAACGTGTTCAGGAAAATTTCTTAATCGGTACATAGAAGTCCCAACTAGAAAGAGTGTAATACTAGACTTCCCTATTAGGGAATGAGACAGACCAGGGGACAGAAGTTTGTGTAGAGGAACACCTTGCATCTCGTGATCATGATGCCATTAGATTCAAGAATATTATGGAAAAGAATTGGATTGGTCTGGTCTGCAGGTTAAGATTCTAAATTATAAAAAGGCCAATTTTGATGGTATCAGAAAGGATCTGCCAAGTGTGGATTGGCACAGGTTGTTTTCTGGCAAAGGTGTACTTGAAAAGTGAAACTTTCAGAGTACAGAGTTTGTATGTTCCTATCAGAAAAAAAGACAAGGATAATAGCTTTCGGGAACCTTGTTTTTCCAGAGATATTGAGGCCTTGGTTAAGAAAAAATGGAGGTACATAGCAGGTATGAACTGGTAAGAACAAATGAGGTACTTGAGTACAAGAAATGCAAGAGAACATTTAAGGAGAAAATCAGGAGGGCTAAAAGAAGGCATGATGTTGCTCTAGCAGACAAGGTGAAGGACAATCGTAACGGCTTCTACAGATATATTAAGAGCAAAAGGATAGCAAAGGAAGATCCTCTGGAAGATCAGAGTGGTAATCTATACATGGAGCTGAAGGAGATGGGGGAGTTTTCAAATAGAATTTTTCCATCTGCATTTCCTCGGGAAATGGACACAGAGTCTATAGAAGTGAGGCAAAGCAGCAGCAAAGTCATGGGCCGTATACAGATTACAGAAGAGGGGTTTTGCTGTCATGAGACAAATTAGGGTGGATAAATCCCCAGGGCCTAACAAGGTGTTCCCTCACACCATGTGGGAGGCTGGTGCAGAAATTGCAGGGGCCCTGGTAGAGATATTTAAATACCCTTAGCCAGGGGTGAGGTGCCAGAGGATTGGAGAATGCCTAATGTTGTTCCGCCGTTTAAGAAAGGCTCTAAGAATAAGCCAGGAAATTACTGGCTGGTGAGCCTAACATCAGTAGTGGAAAAGTTATTGGAAGGTATTGTAAGGGACTGGATATGTAGGTATTTGGATAGAAATAGACTGATTAGGTACAGTCAACATGGTTTTGTTCATGGTAGGTCATGTCTAACCAATCATACAGAGTTTTTTGAGGAAGTTACCAGTAAAGATGATGAAAGCAAAGTAGTAGATGTTGTCTACATTGATTTTACCAAGGCTTTTGACAAGGTCCCGCATGGGAGGTTGGTCAAGAAGGTTTAGTTGCTTTGCATTCAAAATGAGGTAGTAAATTGGATTAGACCTTGGCTTTGCAGGAGAAGCCAGAGAGTGATAGAGGTTGCTTGCCTTTCTGACTGGAGGCCTGTGATTGGTGGTGTGCCTCAGGGATCGGTGCTGAGTCCATTGTTGTTTGTCATCTATATCGACAATCTGGATGATAATGTGGCAAAATGGATCAGCAAATTTATGGATGACACCAAGATTGGTAGTATAGAGCACAATGAGGAAGACTATCAAAGCTTGCAGTAGAATCTGGACCAGCTAGAAAAAAAAGCTGAGAAATGGCAGATGGAATTTAATGCAGACAAGTATGAGGTGTTGCACTTTGGGAGGACCAGCAAGGGCAGGTCTTACACAGTGAGCAGTAGGGCAGTGAGGAGGGTGGTAGAACAGAGAGTTTGGGAATACAGATCCATAATTCCTTGAAACTGGCATCACGGGTACATAGTGTTGTAATGAAAGCTTTTGGCACATTGGTCTCTGTAAATCAATATATTGGGTACAGGAGTTGGGATGTTACGTTGAAACCGTATAAGACGTTGCTGAGGCCTACTCCCCTAATTTGAAATACTGTGTGGAGTTTTGGTCACCAAACTACAGGAAAGATGTAAATAAGATTGAAAGAGTGCAGAGAAAATTTTTGTTGGCATTGCTGGGACTGGAGGACCTGAGTTATAGGAAAAGGTTGAATAGTTTTGGATTTTATTCCCTAGAAAGTAGAAGATAGAGGGGAGCTTTGAGAGAGGTATACAAAATTATGAGGAGTACAGATCAGGAAAATGCAAGCAGGCTTTTTCCACAGAAGTTAGGTGAGATCACAACTGGAGGGCATGAGTTAAAGGTGAAAGATGGATTCTTTAAGGGGAACATGAGGAGGAATGTTTTCACTCAGAGGGTGGTGAGATTGTAGAACAAGCTGCCAGTATAGGTGGTGGATACAGGATCGATTTCAACATTTAAGGGAAATTTGGATAGGTACATGGATGGGAGAGGCAAGGAGGGGTATGGTTTGAGTGCTGGTTGATGGGACTAGGCAAATTAATAGTTTGGCATGGACTAGATGGGCCAAAGGGCCTGTTTCTGTGCTGTGGTGTTCTATGAGTCTAAAATTCTAATCATAGAGATGACATATTTTTGACTTCTTTTATCTGTCTTTTAGCCATAGACGCAGGCTTTTACTGTTCCAATAGTTAATGTGGCTGATAGACCTTGAAAAAAAATAACTAATTCTAAACTGTGTACGTATCGCAAAACTAAGCGCAAAAGAATTACAAAAGAACTTCTCTTATTTTAAGAATTACACCCAATCTGAAAATAGAGATGTAATGTACACTATAAGAATTCAAACTGTCTTGGCCTGAAACGCCACCTATACTCTCTTCCATAGATGCTGCCTGGCCTGCTGAGTTCCTTCAGCATTTTGTGTGTGTTGCTCAAACTTTTTCCTCACTTTAAACAATAACAATGACAAAATGAAAATATTTGGGAGCTTTTGACATCCTTCTGGAGGTGAAATATCAACCATATTTCTATGCTTTGACAATTCTGACTAAAAGGTTGAAGGTTGCTTCACTTTTTTTTGCAAGAGAAAATGAAATGATAGTGAAATATGATCCATGTGTACACATGAACATTTACTTTCCATCCAGGTACAGGAAGCAAGACATAATCGGGATGATGATGCTGTGAAAAAGGCTGTTAATGAGTATGATGAAGCACTTGAGAAGTGAGTTACATTTAGTAAAATCCTTGAAGTATGTGATTAGAATTTAGTATTTGCTTTTCAGATGTGGCTGGGTATAAATGTTCCATGACAAAAAGACAACAAGGCAGACTGTTTCTACTCTTCCCCTTCTCCTTTCATTTAGTCGTGCTATCAACTACCAAGGACCCGTCTCTAAAATTCTTGATTTAAGCCCCATCACCTCAATACTGTTTTCTAAGAATTTCCTTAAAACCTGCCTTTTAAACCAACCTTTTGGTCTTAACATGGTCTTCTGTGCTGTACAGTCTATTAAATAATGGCTCTATAAAGCATTCTTAGACTTATCCACATTCAAAATGCTATATAACTGCAGCTGTTTTATGGAAGCTATATATTTTTTCTAGGATGAAATTCAGTGGAGGATGATCCCATTGGAATTATAATCTCATGCTAGGTGTAAATTTCTTTTATCATGAAACTCATCTTCACTACTTCTTCCAGTTTTATCATTCAAAAGAAGTCATTCTTTCACCACTTCACTTCCACAACACCACCTCAATCCAACCCTTTTTAATTTCCCTTAATGTTAATATTAATAATTCATATTGACAAGGAGCACACTACGGTATTTGCTGCTCTATGTACTTTATTGTTAAGAATTATCATCGGTTCATCACTTCTTGCCATTTATGTTGTAAACTTATTTCAGTTGATCAGTTTTGTCAGTTCCTCTGTAAAAAGCTAGTAACCGAATAGTTAATGTTATTGTTACAACACTGTAACAGGCCCATCTGACCAATTAATCTAATAAAGGTTTGTCTTTGGAATGTGGGAGGAAGCCTTAGCACTGGAAGAAACAGGGAGAAAGTACAAACTCCTTGCAGACAGCAGCAGAATTTTACCTTGGGGTAGCATTACAACAATCATTACATAACCATATTACCGTAATCACTTGTAAATCTCTTATATCCTAATTGGTTGTTTGTTCCATAATAGCACATCAACTTGTATTCAGAGAATAATTACTCAGATCGAATTGTGTCACCTTGCTCTTAGTAACTTTCAACTCCATATTCCACTTCTTCCTCAGTTTATCAATGTGTTGGATTGCCCTCAGCCTGGTTCATTCCTCACATTCAGCTACTGCAGGGATCGCTGGGGCAGTACTAACCTTTTACACCACTCTTCTCCCATTATCCCTGTAAGCTTCACTGTCAGAGGATTTCCACAAAACTAACCAGTTCACAAGAGGCAAGTACATTTCAGAGAACAAATTCTGAGGTCATGTTCCCGGCTGTGCTGACATTCCTCTTACAACTTGATCTTCTCTTACCTTTTTAAAGAAAACTGACAACATCACTCAAAATATAAAGTGTATCTAATATCTGTACTCAGTGCAATAAGGAATTGCTGATTTACCAATGCGGAGTCCAGCAGCAGAACTAGAGAGCAGATGTGCTGCAGTACTGATATGTGGCCCGCAGCTAGCTGGTGGTTCCGCCTTCCCTTTGTAGCTTCCTTTCATCTTCAAAATTACTGCTAATTCAACCACTCCCTTTGTTTAAAACAAAATTAGTGATACATTGAATAAAGTTAGCTCCAGAACACCATTACAAAGTGTGGAAATGTCATTTTTGAAAGGCTATTAACCTCTGGCCAAAAGTCAATTTATTTAATATTGATTTAAATACAATAAAACTACATACATACTTCCTTTGATCTAAATACTATGGTACTTTCATGATTATTTAGAAATAACAATTTAAATGAACTTTTAAATTAACCAGTAATTATCAAAATTAGCTTGTCAATCTATATTTACAAACAGAACTTTTTGGACAATTCCCAGCATTTTACTATCCACCCCAGTCACTAGAGCCCTGAAATAAAATTTCTAGGACAACACAGCTTCTTTATTTATCTTCCACCAGATATTGGGGAATAAAAATACTCTGGTGATGTTATGAATTACTATTTCTTCCAAATAAGAGCAGGGAGTTTATGCTGCAACTTTACATTGTACTGATGAGGCTGCATCTCACTTGAGGAATGATATGTTCTGATTGATTCTAGCAATGAGGGGACATGAACTTGCCTGGGACTATACTCACTAGAATTCAGAAGAATGGGTGGGGATCATATAGAAACATAAAATATCATGAAAGGCATCATTAATGTAAATGCAGGAAAGTTGTTTCCACTGGTATGTGAGACTAGAACTAGGGGAAATAGCCTCACGATTTGGGGAATAAGTTTAGGACAAAGATGAGGAGAAACTGCTTTTCTCAGACAGTCGTGGATCTATAGAATTCTCTACCCAAAGAAGCAGTAGAGATTACTTCATTAAATATATTTAACTTATAATTAGATTTTTACATGGCAGACGGGTAAGGGTTATGGGGAAAATTCAGGTAGGTGGAGCCGAGTGGATGGCCAGATCAACCATGATCTCGTTGAATTGCAGAGCAGGCTCAACAAGCCAGGTTGCCTGTTCCTGTTTCTTATGTTCCTGAGGGATTTAAGTGGTCCAGGTTTCAGATACCTGTGCATTGACTTTCAATGTGATTCTTGTGAGATAAGCTTATGCTCAGAATGCACAAGCCTTCTTTTGAAACACTGATTGACCAAACCTACTGAGAGCCGGGCAGGATCTGAATAATGCAGTGGTTAGTTAAACTTCTTTTTGCTATAAAGAAGTATCATTGATAACTGGCATATCTTCTCAAATTAAAGAAGAAAATGTTGGAAATAGGTCAGAAAAAAAAATCAGAGTTCATGTCTCTGGTCAAAAGCCTTGTGTCAGAGTTAAAATGTACAATAAAGCTTTTTTAATAAAGAGGAAAGGGAAGGAAAGTATAAAGGGGGAAGAATGCAAGACTATTTCTCACACTGGGTTATTGTCATATTACAGATAAACTTGCAGTTTGCTTGATAATGAAGGATCAGTGTAAGGTGACATTCCCCCAAATGAGTGGTCCAATATCCCTAGGAAATACTTTTACAAGCTACCAAAATAGGAATAATACAATAGAGATCTGTGAGCTTTTTTAACATTTGTCTTGTATTAAGTTTGCATCTTCATTATTAAAAACCTAATGGAATGCATTTTCTCAGGTACATTCCAGTGCTTATGGCTCAGGCCCGAATCTATTGGAATTTGGAAAACTACCAAATGGTCGAGAAAATCTTCCGAAAGTCAGTGGAGTTCTGCAATGAGCATGATGTTTGGAAACTGAATGTTGCCCACGTTCTCTTCATGCAAGAGAACAAGTATAAAGAGGCAATAGGCTTCTATGAGCCAATTGTGAAAAAACATTATGATAACGTAAGATACCAATGTTTGCATGTTTTTAAGAATAATAGTTTAACTGTCATTCTGTGTCCCTTATGATTAAGTATTTATTATTTCAATTCTATAGCTATCAACCAACACAATTTACAAAATGAATTTAGTTATTAAAAGTTGATTATGAATATGTATGCAGTTGATGTTTAGGATTATTACTCATAACCAAACTACTTTTGAGAGGTACAGTATATCTATCCTGACATGAACTAACAGGTGCTCAAAGTGTGAGCACTCAATCACCTAATTCAGTTTATCTTTAGTTAATTTTTTTAAAAACTTAGTAAAAGCAACAATAGTACATGAACAGCATTGGTCAATTGATCACCACAGGTTTTTTTTATGGCTGTCTTTTTGGAAGTGTCCCTACTAACTGTGTGATCAAGGCTTTTCAAATTCAAATCAAGTATAATCCCTAACCTTTATGGATTCCTTATTGAATCAATTAGAAATAGTTTGTTATTGAATACCCACCCAAGAACTTGTGTTGACGGGCCTAATGTAAAAGCAATTCAATGACATAATGTTTTTTCCATCTGTTGGTTACAAGTTATACCTACCAGGTGCCAGTTTTATTGTGTGTCTAATATGTGATCTTGAATTCATGCTGCAGTATCCCAAACCAGATGAATCTTTACTCAGATCATTAATAGGAATGTACATTTTACACAGTATGAAATTCATCAGTCTCTGACTTTTTAACACATTCTTCAAAAGTAAGAGACTAATGAATGCAGTGACCAAAAGTTGCATATCATCAAATTAATCAAGTTCTTGCAAACTAATAAAATTTGATCGTTTATGATAAACATACTAAAATAAGTGAATTTTTAGACAGTAAGATAATTGCACTGGATTGACTTAATATTGCAACCTCCATGTAATTTCAATGACAGAAATACAATACATTTTTAAAAATAAGATCATTTTATATACATTATTAAATGTACCTATTAAAATATTCATTGTTATCTATTTTTAAATATGTATTTTTTAATCTTTTTGGTTTTTTTAATGACACATCAGTTTCTCCAAAAAAAAATGGTAAATCTTTTTAACCTTGTGAATACACTTAGCAGGGTGGTGAAGATTAGACACAAATTTAATTGTGCATGTCATTTTTTACATTCACTGTACCATCTAATGACTACATTCTCTTACATCTATGAAGTACTTGAGAGGCTGTTACACAGGACCTAGCCCCTCAGTCTCCAGTGATGGCAAGACCCTAGACACCTGTCCTCCACCCACACTCTCTCATCCCCCAAAGCTTTTGTGGTGACTGCACTATTGTTCATTGTGTCCCTCAGCATATACTCCTGCACCCAGGAATATGCTATTCGCACAAGGACATCTTATAATAGGAAAATCATATAGTTTAACATGTGGCTAAGGAGTTGGTGTAGGAGGGAGGGCATCAGATTTTTGGATCACTGGGCTCTCTTCCAGGGAAGGTGGGAACTGTACAGATAAGATGGTTTACACCTGAACTGGAGGAAGTCTAATATCCTAACGAGAAGGTTTGCAAGTGCAGCACGGTGGGGAGGGGGGGGAAGGGGTTTAAACTAGTGTTGCGGGGGGGGGGGTGGGAACCAAAGTACCAGAACAAATAGTGGAGTGGTGTGGGAACAGATGTTTTTAAGACCTTAGACAAAGTCAGGAATCAAAAGGTTGAGCATGGTGCGAGTAATGTTCTGAGCTGCATATATTTTAATGCAAGAAGTATTGTAGGAAAGGCAGATGAGCTCAAGGCATGGATCAGTACATGAAAATATGATATTTGGCCATTAGTGAAACTTGGTAACAGGAGGGTCAGGACTGCCAGTTGAATATTCCAGGGTGTCGTTCTTTTAGACACAACAGACTGGGAGAGATTAAAGGAAAAGGGGTGTCATTACTAGTTAGGGAAAATGTCACAGGAGTGTTCAGTCAGGACAGACTGGAGAACTCGTCTAGTGAGGATTTATGGGTGGAACTGAGGAATAAGAAAGGTACCACCACGTTAATGGGGGCTATATTATAGACCACCCAACAGGCGATGTAATTAGAGAAACAAATTTGTAGAGCAATCACAGATTGTTGTAAGAAACGTAAGGTTCTTATAGTAGGTGATTTTTATCTTTCCACGTATTTACTGGGACTTCCATACTGTAAAAAGACTAGATGGGATAGTTTGTCAAATGTGTTCATGAAAGTTTCCTTAATCAGTACATAGAAGTCCCAACAAGAGAGTGTACAATACTTGATCTGATATAGGGGATAAAACAGGGCAGGTGACAGAAGTTTGTGTAGGGGAATACTTTGCATCTGGTGATCATAATGCCATTGGTTTCAAAGTAAATATGGAAAAGGATAAGTAAGGTCCGCAGATTGAGATTGTGAATTGGAGAAAGGCCAATTTTGATGGTATCAGAAAGGATCTGACAAGTATGAATTGGGACAGGCTGCTTTCTGCAGAAAGGGTAAGTGGGAGGCCTTCAAAAGAGAAATTTTGAGAGTACAAACCTTGTATGTGCTTGTCAGAATAAAAGATGAAGATAACCGTTATAGGGAACCTTGGTAGGACTGATCAGGGTAAGTCTTACAGAGTGAACGGTGGAACAAAGGGATCTGCGAATACAGGTCCATAATTCATTGAAAGTGACGGCACAGTCAGATAGGGTTGTAAAGAAACCCTTTGGAACATCAGCCTTTATAAATCAAAGTATTGAGTACTGGAGATGGGATGATATTTTGAAGTTAAGTTGGTGAGGTCTAATTTGGAGTATTGGGTGCAGTTTTGGTCACCTACGTGCAGGAAAGATGTAAATAAGGTTGAAAGGGTACAGAGAAAATTTAAAAGAATTTTGCTGTGAGTGGAGGACATGAATTATAAGGAAAGATTGAATAGATTAGGACTTTATTCTACTTTATTCTTTGGAACATAGAAGATTAAGGGTTGATTTGATAGAGGTATACAAAATTATGAGTGGTACAGATGTGTGAATGCAAGCAGGTTGGGTGGGACTACAATTGGAGGTCGTGGGCTAAGGGTGAAAGGTGAAAAGTTTAAGGGAAACATCTTCACTCAGTAAGTCGGGAGAGTGTGGAAGGAGCTGTCAGCGCAAGTAGTGAATGCGAGCTCGATTTCAATGTTTAAGAGAAGTTTGGTTAGGGTTATGGACGGTAGTGGTATGGATGGCTATGGTCCTGCTGTAGGTCAATGGGAGTAGGCAGATCAAATGGTTTGGCACAGGCTAGATGGGCTGAAGGGCTTGTTTCTCTGCTGTAGTTTCTGAGTCTATGACACTATGTATCAGTTAGGCTTTGGACTTTGAATATTTTTAATTTAACCAACATCACTAACACCTTCCTTTCTATTTCTTATAACACCGCTCATCTCTCTCAGTCAATGTAGAGTTTTACATTTTCCTGTAGTGTTCTCTTTTAATAAAAAATAAACCAAAATATTTACATATCAGCATGAATTTTCACTAATTCATTGGCCCAGAATTCTCTTTTGTAGTGCATTGTTCTTGTTTATTCACTGTGCAGTAAAGCCAGCTGATCTGGTTCTGTGTGCATATGAATACTACATAACATATTTTTACTGCCCATATGCAGTTGACAAAAAGTGGGCTAAATACTAGAACAGGCATAATCTGGAGAGCTAAAACCAGATACTGTGTTCAAAGGATTTGTTCATGCCTTGGCTGTTGCTGGAAAGCTTAACAGTGAAGATCAAAAAAACATAAGACACAGGAGCAGAATTAGGCCATTCAGCCCATTGAGTCTGCTCCACCATTCTGTCATGGCTGATTTACTTTCCCTCTCAATCCCATTCTCCTACCATCTTAGACATTATTAATAATCATAAACCTATCAACTCTTCTTTAAATATACCCAGTGACTTGGCCTCTGAAGTTATCTGTGACAGTGAATTACACAGGTTCACCATTCTCTGTCTAAAATTCCTCTTCATCTGTGTTAAAGAGATGTCCTTCTATTCCAAAGTTGTGCTCTTTGGTCCTAGACTCTTCCCGTATTGGGAACATTAATTCTAAATCCACTCGATCTAGACCTTTCAATATTCAATGGGTTTCAATGAGATTTCCCCCCCCCCCCCAACCCACCATTCAGTGAGTATAGGTTCTGAGCCATCAAACACTCTTCATATGTTAACCATTTCATTCCCAGGATCATTCTTGTAAGTCTCCTCTGGACCTTCCCCAATGCCAGCACATCCTTCCTTAGATATGGGACCCAAAACTGCGCACATTCCCTCAGAATATTTTTAGTCATAATTGCTTGATAATATTGTAAATGCTAGATTCTGCATGGGGCTAAATTATTATTATCTCCTTTGGAAAAGGTTTATCTGCCGTTTATAGATTAGCAATAGGGAAATTAATATATTAAAAGGTTTTCATAATACAATATCAATTGTAAAACATTTTTGCAAAAAATTATGTATGTTCTTTAAATTTCATAAAGATAATTAATTTTAGTAAAATGTAATTTCTACTTGTCACATTTTAAGGGAGATTTTTCTTAAAATATTGCATCTATATTTCATCAGGATTTGTACTTGAACATGGCAAATTTGCAGGTAATTTAGAGTCCATTCTAATCAGATTTCTTTTAGAATTGTGCCAACATTAAAAGTCATTAGTAAATAATCGTTTTAGCGGTCAGATAGTATATGAATTGCTGAGTTCCCAATTTTATTAATTCAGCAAGGGAATACTACATTTTAAATGTATTTATTATGCTTATTAACCCTATGTTGCTTTATCTGGAATTTTTACACCTGCAATTCTGTGGTTGGGCCACTGTGATAGCAAAAATCTTTCTCTACAGTGACAACTAACATTGCAGTTTAATGGAACAAAGTGACAGTGCGAACTGTTGGTTTTGTTTCAAAGGAAGAGCTCTGGTATTAAGTATCTATTGTAATGAATAATGTAAATTTGCAATACCTTAGACTAAAATTTATATTGAGGACATTTTTGCAAAATTGACTTTTTAACAAATTTGATTAACCTATGAAATTGTTTTAAAGTGGATATTGAGATCTATTTTGCTAACATCCATCGGATAGAACTTAAGGAGACTTTGTTAACTATTATATGTAAAACCATTGCATTATTTAAACTATATAAGTTAGGCAAATTGATTAAAAGTAGCTTTTCAGGTATTTATATAAGATCTTAGTAGGTCTTCTGTATTAATAATTTATTTCAGAGTGCGTACAGTTCATTTTATGGGATTTTAATTACATTTCAAACAATGTTTTTTAAGCTAAATTGTCCCTGTAAAGTCTTACCATATGGGCTTCAGTATCATTATATGATTGACCTAAATAATTATATTGATTTACTATAATCTATACGTACCACCAGGTGTAAAATGTAGTGGTTTACATCATATCAGATAAAAGTTGTGTGCAGTACTTGGCAAGTAGCTTTAGTAAACCCTTAACATGTTTTTTAGATAGAAGGGTAGTTTTGCTTGAAATATTATGTACCAATAAAGTAATAAAATATAAAAATATTAGATATATTTAGAAATTTAATACACTTAGGAAGTAGTTTGATAATCAAGTAAATCTCAGGTGTGTGAAAGTGAAAATGTTAATGATCTCGTTAAATTTCACGGCAATATGTGCTATAACGTACAGTATAACTAACAGTATTCTGAAAAACTATGAAATTCTAATTGATGATTCTAGTCAAAAGTTATATGAAATTAGGAACATGATACAAAAATTACTTCATGTGTGATATGGAAACAGAAAAGATGAAGTTGAAAGATTGTCTTTAAACCAGCCAATAAGCAAGCAGAGAAGAAAACCTTGACTAAATATTAGAAAAGTACAGCTCACTTCCCAATGTACCGCTGCTCATACTTACAGATGGCTACTTAAGAAACCATTTCAAAGCTCCGCTTTATTAGCTATCCAAAGTACACACTTTATAATGCAAGTATTAGGGAGTAGAGCCTAAGAGAACCATTGCTTTAGATAGGAACCACCTACTTCTCTTGAATTTTGATATTGTTTCATTGAACCATTGCCTACTATTCATTCTTGCAAACAGGATCATCTGTATAAACAAAAACAATTGGAAAGACATTTTTGCATGGTTGACAGATTTTAGCTCTTAGAATTAACTGCAAGACAAATCATCTCCAATTGTTTTACAGAGGCTCAAGTAAAAGTGAATTATCTAGATCTGTGTGCTCAGTTTTTGATATTTCATGTACTTTATTAAGTATATCATGCTAGTGCACTTACTGACACCAGAATGTTTCTTCTTAACAGTTCAAGCTACTGTAACAATGATGTGAAGTATATGTTCAGTTTAGGAGCAGGTTTCAACAATGAAACATGTTTGCAAGCAGGGATTCCCTGTGTAGTCAAACACTGCATTCTGTGCTTATCAGTGGCTTGTCAGACCACCTGTACAGTTCTGATCACAAAGAAGGGAGTCAGAGTTTGGTGGTAAGATTAATCCCAAACCTCAAAGAGACAATAGAGAGGTGACATTGGGATACATAGACGCTGTCTGAAATGTGTAAACTGTATTGGAAGGATGAGGTCAATACAGTACTCAAGGAGGTCATTCAAAATTCCAGTAATTCTCCCCCCCCCCCTTTATCATTCCCCATTCCTGTTTCCCTCTCACACCATCTCTTCTTACCTGCCCATCACCTTCCTCTGGTGCTCCTCCCCTATCAGATTTCCCCCCTTCTCCAGCCCTTTATTTCTTTCACCAATCAACTTCCTAGCACTTTAATTCACCCCCTCCCCCTCTCCCGGTTTCATCTATCATCTGCCAACTTGTACTTCTTCTTCCCCCCTCCCCCACCTTCTTATTCTGACTTCTGCCCTTTGTTTCGAGTTCTGATGAAAGGTCTCAGCCCAAAATGTTGACTGTTTACTCTCTGCCTTAGATGCTGCCTGCCCTGCTGAGTTCCTCCAGCATTTTGTGTGTGTTCCCTTTTATAATATTTTACTTCAAAAGAATAGGTTAATCTTATTTGCTATCCAGTTGAGATGGCAGTTTTTTTTTGTAGTTAAACTACCCAGTACCAGTGACCCCTGTGTAAAGGCTATCCAGGTGACAGAAATTTGCCTTGACATAAATAACAAATCACAACACAAAAATTTGAGCTGCAAAATAAAATTCACTCTCACTGAATTTATGTGGGAGTGACAGGACTTCATATTACAGAAGATTGTAATATTATGAATTGCCTATCTTCCATTCTTTAGTTATTACCAGTTATTTCTTTCAGTTATTACCAGCAGTTTTGAAACTTTTAGGCATCCCTCTCAATTCAGTAATTTAAATGTGACGTTTTAGCTGGCATTCACTTAGATTATCTTCCAAACAGGGAATTACAGCTCCCTGTGCATTCTTTTTGTTATAAAGATTTTTAATTCTAAAATCAATTGGTACTGCAGCTGGAACTTCTTGTTTCCCTTGTTTGATTAAATTGGGTTGTAATGTTTAATTAGCAATCTCCATTTAAAATCAAGTATATCAATCATTAAAAAAGATTATTAAACACACTGTAACAACAGTTCTTCAGTCTCTTAACTAGAGTTAACTAGTCTAATCCCATTTCCCATTCTTTGTTGTGTAGCACTTTATATTAAATTCCAAAATACGTACCTGTATATCATCAAATTATTTCTAGTAGTCACTTATATATAAAAAAATACATGGCCCAATTTTAGTTGGAATACTTCACGATAAGACTAAATTTTAGTATACTTTTGATTAGATATTAATTTCAAAATAATTCACCAATTATATTTTTCTATTAGAGCCAGCGAAGATGGTTTCCATCCCATTCCACTTTTATCAGTTGGCCATACTGTACTGCTGATATTTTTGTCATTTCTTAGCACAAAGATGTTTATTTATTTAGAGATACAGTACAGAACAGGCACTTCGAGTCCACTGCCCAGCAACCCACCAAATTAATCCTAGCCAAATCATGGGACAATTTAGAATGACCAAATTAATCTCCTAACTGATAGGTGTTTGGACTGTGGGATGAAACCAGAGCACCCAGAGAAAACCCACACACACATGGGAAGGAACATACAAACTTCCTGACAGAGAATGCCGTTCTCTACCCTGAGCTGTAACAGCATCTCTCTAACCCGTATACTACCGTTTAGCACCAAACTGTGCTAAATCGTGATACTGTGGCATCTTCATCTTCCAAGTCTCCTCTTCCACATCTACCCACCTTCTTGCTGTCACCCAATAATATCAGATGAGGAATCATTCATAAAAGACCAATATCACTGTTCTGCTCAATTATTTTGGGCCACTTTTCCCATTCCCCTCTCTTTATTCAATTTCCAATCCTTTAGGTACCTAGTTTCACTGCAGTTCCAATACTCGCTAGAATTTAGCAACTAAGAAAAACGTTCCACCCATCCCTTTGCTTTATTTAGTTCAATTTTGTTTCTGAAATTGATGGCTGAAGGTTTACATTTTCTCATTACTGGATTAATATCCTGATTAGTAAAATAAATTCTTATACTGTGTCTTGTACAGAGATTTAAAAATGCTGTTAGTAAATGTTGCATTAATCTTGTACATAGTCTTCATTAGAGAAACTATTTTCTCATCTGAAATTATTTAGGAAATAATCATCTGAGCATTATGTATTTCTTAGGAAAATGTTGATATATTTCTATGTGTCCTAATTTAATTGTGATTCTTAAATGTCTGAGTTGTTCATTGCAATATTTGCGCTTGTTTGAAGTGTCAATTTGTTTATTTTGATTTTGAGATCCATCCAACCGTTTACTTTCAATTATTTTAAATGAAATGCTATTTTATGAGGGCATGTGCTTACAATCCACTTTATTCAACTTTCAGATCTTAAATGTGAGCGCCATTGTCCTTGCTAATCTCTGTGTTTCCTATATAATGACCAGTCAAAATGAAGAGGTAAGTAGAGCATGTGTTAATGTTTAATCCATACAAGAATGTGTGTGAGTGTGTGTGTATAATCACACCATTTATTGAATGCCTTAAGATTTTTGATATCTGATTAAGCTGTGGCAAAACTCAGTTTTTCTCTCTTCACAGATGCTGCACAATCTGCTAGATATTCCCACATTCACCTTTATTTCACATTTCCAGCAACATGTGTTCTATATTGCACCATTTCCACGTAATTTTTTGCACTTCTGTTCCCCTCCTATTTACACCACCATCTCCAAACAGTTCAGCTAGCTAAACAAGCACTTTCAACTTCTCCCTATCAACACCAAAATATGCCACTCATTTTTTTTCTTGATCTCCATCCTATCAAAGGTACTATATTTGTTCTCCCTGTCCTTTCCTCCTCTGTTACTTAATACATGCATGCTTTCTAAATTTTCTCCATCATGATGAAGGATCATCAGGTTGGTACATTAATTCTGTTTCACTCTCCACAGAAGCTCCCTGACCTGTTGAGTATTTCCAGCTTTTTCCTGTTTTTTATCCCCTTTATTTGCACTGATACCAATTTATCATTGACCCTCTTCATTATTTTCACATCTCACTGAGAGATGGATGAACACGTCAGCTCAAGTGTAACACAGAGAAATGCAAAGTGATGCATTTGGTTGACACATCAAATTTACCTTTATAGTTGGTGTTTCCACAAAGCCTTGCCTCATGTTGGTTAAGCTTTCAGCAGGTTTCTACCAGAATACTGTACTATCTGACTTGCTTTTCCCCTTGTTCTATTGTCTATTTTAATTTCCTTCTCAATTTTGATTTTATTAATTAGTTTTTAACTAATGATTTTTCATGCTAGTTCACTTTGGGTTTTTATATCTCTATTGAAAGGCAGAAGAATTGATGAGGAAGATTGAAAAGGAAGAGGAACAGCTGGCATATGATGACCCAGATAAAAAAATTTATCACCTTTGTATCGTTAATCTCGTTATAGGGTAGGTAATATCTTGAACTAATTAAGTGTTTGTGTTAGATAATTATATTTAGTTTATATTGGATTTTATCTCAAAAAATAACTAACGCACCAAAACTGTGATCTGCTCTCCCATTATTCAGAAATCCCAATGGTTCAGCATCTGGCTCACTGAGTGATGTTTCCTGTGGCCCATTTAAACACACCAAGGTCCCATTTCCTCACATCCTTTAATGTCACCTGGTTCACTGATCAGTTTATTGCGCTATTCTGCAACACCTAAACAAAAGTGAACTCAAGATGTTTTGGAGTGACATCCAATAATCTGGAAAATCGGTCCGTCCAGCAACACCATATTAGATTATTGGATTTCTATTACGGACGACTGAATATAGGACCTGAAGAGTTGGAAACAAATCTCAGTGTAGCATCAGTAGATCAATGGTCACTCTGTCAAGTGAATTGAATTTTTAAGAAAGGTAACGGGTATGCTGTGCACCACAGTACCTGAGGAAACATTGGATTGTGTAGTGGGAGAGAGAGTTCAAATAAAGCAAATGAAGGTAATCAGGACATTCAGTACACCACAATTCCTGAGGAGACATTGGATTGTGTATTATTAGGCACTTGGCAAGGGCCAGTAAAAAGAAGTTAGGTTTAAGAGGAGCGGCTATTGTTAGAGTGGGAAGTTCAGTCTTTGATAAAAGAAGACAAAGGTAGATCTTTTTTTCCATCTAATTTTTCTTTCATTCTTTCTCATTGCATAGTCAGAGCAGTGTGAATGCTAGGCAGGATTGTGGTATGCAACTTTTGCAGGGTGTGGGAAGGCAGTGAGACCTCCATTGTCCCTGGCGATTACATCTGCAAGAAGTGCATCTAGCTGCAGCTTCTTTCTGACCATGTTAAGGAATTATACCTGGAACTGGATTAACATCAGATCATTTGGGAGGCTGAGGGGTTGATTGACCGGACATACAAGGAGGTTGACTGTCAGGTGGGGGAAAAGAGATCGGCAGCCAGTGCAATGTATCCCTGTGGCCATTCTCCTCAACAGGTATGCCATTTTGGATAGTGCTGGAATGGGATGACCTAGCAGAGGAAAGCCACAGCTGTCAGGTCTCTGGCATTCAGCTGGCCCTGTGGCTCAAAAGGGAAGTAAGGAGAAGAAACAAGGCATAGTTATAGGAGATTCAATGGTAAGGGAAACAGACAGGAGGTTCTGAGGGCAAGATCGAGATCCCGAATGGTATATTGCCTGTCAGGTGCCAGGGTTAGAGACATCTTGGATTGAGTCCACAGAATTGTTAAATGGGAGGGTGGGCTTTCCACATATTGACATGGGTAGGAAGGGTGACAAGGTCCTGCAAAGTGAATTTAAGGAGTTAGGTGCTATGCTAAAGAATAGGACCTCCAGGGTTGTGATCTAGGAATTCTACCGTGCAACATGCTAGTGAAGCCAGAGGTAGGAAGATTATACAGTTTAACACTTGGCCAAGGAGATGGTGCATAAGGGAGGGCTTCAGATTTTTGCATCATTGGACTCTCCTCCAGGGAAGGTCCTATATACAAAGCCTATATATAAAGTCAGGAATTGGAAGATTGAGCATGGTGGGACTAATGTTCTGAGTTGTATCTACTTCGGTGCAAAGAGTATTGTAGGAAAGGCAGATAATCTTAAGGCATGGATCTACACATGGAGTTATGACATTTAGCCTTTAGTGAGACTTAGTTGCAAGAGGGGCAGCTGAGTGTTTCAGATTTCATTGTTTTAGATGTGATAGAGCAGGAGGGATTAAAGGGTGAGGGGTGGCATTACTAGTCAAGGAAAGTATCACAGCAGAGCTCAGGTAGGACAGACTGGAGTGCTCATTTACGGAGATTATATGGGTGGAACTGAGGAATAAGAAAAGGATGACCATGTTAATAAGATTATGTTATAAACCATCAATGTTCAAGTGTTGAAGAATTTTTATAATCTCTTCATGTCTTACCTTATCAAAAGCTTTGGTATAATCGATGAAACATGGATGTAGGTCTTTCTGGATCTCTATGGCATGCTCACAAATCATTCTAGGGATGAAGATTGTATTTTGCATCCCACTGTCTTCAATGAAGCCGCACTGCTCTTGCGCGATCTCCGGTTTCATGCTTTTTCTTGCTGTCATCTTGATTTATTTGATTTATTGCCCGTACAGGCAAGGGGATAGCTCAAGCGAAGCGGCCTGTGGAAAGCGGCCAGTGAGTGAGTGGGCCAGTGAAGGAGTGGAGCTTTGAGGCTTTGACTCGAGAGGCTTCGATGAGAAGAGGCGGAGGACAAGCTTGCTCGCAGTTAGTTTTCACAATGCCTCCTGAGATGGTGATGTGCCTCTCATGTGAGATGTGGCAGTCTTGGGGGAACTACCCTCTCTCGCAGAGTCACATCTGCCAGAAGAGCATACGGCTGGGCGATCTGGAAGACCATGTAAGGAATCTCGAGCAGCAGCTGGATGACCTTCGACTCATAAGGGAGAATGAGCCTTTCATAGATGAGAGCTACAGGGAGATAGTCACACCTAAGCTGTCGGAAGCAGGTCGTTGGGTGACAGTCAGAGGGGGGAAAGCAAAGGTGAGCAGACAGGTAGTGCAGAGCACTCCTGTAGCCATTCCCCTGAATAATAAGTTTACAGTCCTGGATACTATTGGCAGGGATGACCGACCAAGTGTGAGCCACGGTGGCAGGGCCTCCGGCACTGAGTCTAACCCGGTGGTGCAGATGCGTGGGACGGAGAAGAGGAGAGCTGTCGTCATTGGAGACTCTATAGTCAGGGGAGCAGACAGGAGATTTTGTGGACGTGAGAAGGACACCCGCATGGTTTGTTGCCTCCCGGGTGCCAGGGTCTGGGATGTCTCTGACCAGGTGCACGGCATCCTGGTATGAGAGGGAAAGCAACCAGAAGTCGTGATACATGTTGGGACCAATGACATAGGCAGGAAGAGGGATGAGGTCCTGAAGTGTGAGTTTCGGGAACTAGGCAGAAGGCTGAAGAACAGGACCTCAAGGGTGGTGTTCTCAGGATTGCTGCCAGTGCTATGTGACAGTGATGGTAAGAATTGGAGGAGATGGCAGTTGAATGTGTGGCTGAGGAGTTGGTGCAGGGAGCAGGGTTTTAGATTTTTGGATCATTGGGATCTCTTCTGGGGAAGGTGGGGCCTGTACAGATTGGATGGGTTGCACCTGAACTCGAGGGGGAGCAATATCCTTGCAGGTAGGTTTGCTAGCATGGTTCGGGAGGGTTTAAACTAATTTGCAGGGGGGGATGGGACCCAGAGCAATAGAGCAGTGAAAGAAGTACATGGAGTAAAGCCAGATCTAACATACAGAGAGGCTTTGAGGAAAGAGAAGCAGAATAAACGGTGTAAAGACAGTAAGGTAGAAGGGCTGAAATGTGTGTACCTCAATGCAAGAAGCATCAGGAACAAAGGTGATGAACTGAGAGCTTGGATACATGCATGGAATTATGATGTAGTGGCCATTACAAAGACTTGGCTGGCACCAGGGCAGGAATGGATTCTCAATATTCCTGGATTTCAGTGCTTTAAAACGATAGAGAGGGTGGAAAAAGGGGAGGAGGGGTGGCATTACTAGTCAGAGATACTATTACAGCTACAGAAAGGGTGGGTAATGTAGCAGGATCCTCCTTTGAGTCAGTATGGATGGAAGTCAGGAATAGGAAGGGAGCAGTTACTCTATTGGGTGTATTCTATAGGCCCCCTAGTAGCAGCAGAGATACAGAGGAGCAGATTGGGAGGCAGATTTTGGAAAGGTGCAAAAATAACAGGGTTGTTATCATGGGTGACTTTAACTTCCCTAATATTGATTGGCACCAAGGGTTTAGATGGGGCAGGGTTTATTAAGTGTGTCCAGGACGGACTCCTGTCACAGTATGTGGACAGGCCGACTAGGGGGAATGCCATACTAGATCTAGTACGAGGTAATGAACTGGGTCAGGTCACAGATCTCTCAGTGGGTGAGCATCTGGGGGACAGTGACCACCGCTCCCTGGCCTTTAGCATTATCATGGAAAAGGATAGAATCAGAGAGGACAGGAAAATTTTTAATTGGGGAAGGGCAAATTATGAGGCTATTAGGCTAAAACTTGCAGGTGTGAATTGGGATGATGTTTTTGCAGGGAAATGTACTATGGACATGTGGTCGATGTTTAGAGATCTCTTGCAGGATGTTAAGGATAAATTTGTCCCGGTAAGGAACATAAAGAATGGTAGGGTGAAGGAACCATGGGTGACAACTGAGGAGGAAAATCTAGTCAGGTGGAAGAAGGCAGCATACATGAGGTTTAGGAAGCAAGGATCAGATGGGTCTATTGAGGAATATAGGGAAGCAAGAAAGGAGCTTAAGAAGGGGCTGAGAAAAGCAAGAAGGGGGCATGAGAAGGCCTTGGTGAATAGGATAAAGGAAAACCCCAAGGCATTCTTCAATTATGTGAAGAAAAAAAGGATGACAGGAGTGAAGGTAGGACCAATTAGAGATAAAGGTGGGAATATGTGCCTGGAGGCTGTGGAAGTGAGCGAGGTCCTCAGTGAATACTTCCCTTCGGTATTCACCAATGAGAGGGAACTTGATGATGGTGAGGACAATATGAGTGAGGTAGATGTTCTGGAGCATGTTGATATTAAGGGAGAGGAGGTGTTGGAGTTGTTAAAATACATTAGGACGGGTAAGTCCCCAGGGCCTGACAGAATATTCCCCAGGCTGCTCCACGAGGCAAGGAAAGAGATTGCTGAGCCTCTGGCTAGGATCTTTATGTCCTGGTTGTCCACTGGAATGGTACCGGAGGATTGGAGGGGGGGCGAATGTTGCCCCCTTGTTCAAAAAAGGTAGTAGGGATAGTCCGGGTAATTATAGACCAGTGAGCCTTAAGTCTGTGGTGGGAAAGCTGTTGGAAAAGATTCTTAGAGATTTGGGCATTTAGAGGATCATGGTCTGATCAGGGACAGTCAGCATGGCTTTGTGAAGGGCAGATTGTGTCTAACAAGCCTGATGGAGTTCTTTGAGGAGGTGACCAGGCAGATAGATGAGGGTAGTGCAGTGGATGTGATCTATATGGATTTTAGTAAGGCATTTGACAAGGTTCCACACGGTAGGCTTATTCAGAAAGTCAGAAGGCGTGGGATCCAGGGAAGTTTGGCCAGGTGGATTCAGAATTGGCTTGCCTGCAGAAGACAGAGGGTTGTGGTGGAGGGAGTACATTCAGATTGGAGGGTTGTGACTAGTAGTGTCCCACAAGGATCTGTTCTGGGACCTCTACTTTTCGTGATTTTTATTAATGACCTGGATGTGGGGGTAGAAGGGTGGGTTGGCAAGTTTGCAGACGACACAAAGGTTGGTGGTGTTGTAAATAGTGTAGAGGATTGTCAAAGATTGCAGAGAGACATTGATAGGATGCAGAAGTGGGCTGAGAAGTGGCAGATGGAGTTCAACCCAGAGAAGTGTGAGGTGGTACACTTTGGAAGGACAAACTCCAAGGCAGAGTACAAAGTAAATGGCAGGATACTTGGAAGTATGGAGGAGCAGAGGGATCTGAGGGTACATGTCCACAGATCCCTGAAAGTTGCCTCACAGGTGGAGAGGGTAGTTAAGAAAGCTTATAGGGTGTTAGCTTTCATAAGTCGAGGGTTAGAGTTTAAGAGTCGCGATGTAATGATGCAGCTCTATAAAACTCTGGTTAGACCACACTTGGAGTACTGTGTCCAGTTCTGGTCGCCTCACTATAGGAAGGATGTGGAAGGGTACAGAGGAGATTTACCAGGCTGCTGCCTGGTTTAGAGAGTATGCATTATGATCAGAGATTAAGGGAGCTAGGGCTTTACTCTTTGTAGAGAAGGAGGATGAGTGGAGACATGATAGAGGTATACAAGGTATTAAGAGGAATAGATAGAGTGGATAGCCAGCGCCTCTTCCCCAGGGCACCACTGCTCAATACAAGAGGACATGGCTTTAAGGTAAGAGGTGGGAAGTTCAAGGGGGATATTAGAGGAAGGTTTTTTTTTACTCAGAGAGTGGTTGGTGCGTGGAATGCACTGCCTGAGTCAGTGGTGGAGGCAGATACACTAGTGAAGTTTAAGAGACTACTAGACAGGTATATGGAGGAATTTAAGGTGGGGGCTTATATGGGAGGCAGGGTTTGAGGGTCGGCACAACATTGTGGGCCGAAGGGCCTGTACTGTGCTGTACTATTCTATGTTCTATGTTTATAGCAGGACTTTCACAACATGGCTCTTCAAACTAATTTTGTGATGTAATTTGTATTCAATTGCTCTAGGTTATTTTTGACAGTGCAATAAACACTGACTTGATCATTTCCTCAGGAATGGAGACATGAGCTTATAAAAATCCTTCCGCACTTGGATGTTGATGGGAAAGATATCAGTATCATCAGAAATTTGGACTGGGGATAAAAGAGCAGGAATGAGAGTTGAATATGAGACAAGTGATTTTGTCCAGATTAAGAGGGGAGTCAGACAGGATTGTGTTCTCTTACTCGACCTATTCAACCTTTACAGCATGAAGATTCCAAGGGAAATTAGCAGTACCCCAGGCAAGATAATTGATGGATACAATTTGAACAACCTACGATGTGCAGACAAGGATAGCTACTTCTAAAGAGAAGCTCCAAGAAATACTAGATACAGTTGTCAAAGAAAGTGCTAAGTGAGGGTTGACCATCAACTACAATAGACCGAATATACAGTATGGTTATCACAAAGAAGAAAGAAATACAGAAATGCAAACTGAGAGTGGACAATGAAACAATCAAACAAACATGGAAGTTCAATGACCTGGGAGCACGATAACGTCTGACAATAGGGCTGATGTTGAAATTAGAAGAACGATTGGGATTGCTAAAATGCACTTTTAAGTGTTCGAGGAAATTAGTAAAAGATAATTTAATTTCTATGGGCATGAAACCAGTGTTGTGGTGCTATGTTCATTCCACACAAATTGGAATTGAATGCTGGACAATATCAGAGCAAAATGAGTGAAAACTTGGAGCTGCAGAAATGTGGTTTTTGAAAAGAATGATGAAAATATTGTGGACGTAACAAATGAGGAAGTGTTGCAAAAAGCCAGAATAAGAAGAAAGCCAATATTATCAATCAGGAAACAACAGCTGGAATTTCTAGGACATGTATTGAGGAAAGAGAAGCTCAAATATTTTGCAGTGATGGGAAAAATTGTTGGAAGAAAAGGTCACGGTCGACAATGCGTGATATTTATGTGCTACATCAAGGGATGGACAGGCAAAAGTTTTGAAGAGCTTATTAGAACATCTGAAATTAAAGACAGATGGAAGACCATAATCACCCACATCATACAACATGGCACATAATGATGATGATTATAGGTCACCCAACAATCCACAAGATTTAGAGGAGCAAATTTGTAGAAAGATCATTGACTGTTGCAAGAAACATAAGGTTGTGATAGTAGGTGATTTTAAACTTTCCGCATATTGACTGGAACTCCCATACTGTAAAAGGAGTGATTGGGATAGAGTTTGTCAAATGTGTTCAGAAAAGTTTCCTTAATCAGTACATAGAAGTCCCAACTAGAAAGAGCGCAATACTAGATTTCCTCTTAAGGAATGAGACAGGGCAGGTGACAGAAATTTGTGTAGGGGAGCACTTTGCATCCAGTGATCATAATTATTTTCAAGATAATTATGGAAAAGGTCTGGTCCTCGGATTGAGATTCTGAATTGGAGAAAGTTTTGATGGTATCAGATAGGAGCTGGCATATGTAGATTCAGCCAGGTTGTTTTCTGACAAATGTGTATTTGGTAAGTGGGAGACCTTCAAAAGTGAGATTTTTGAGAGGACAGAGTTTGTCTGTTCCTGTCAGAATAAAGGGCAAGGATACCCTGTTAAGGGAATCTTGGTCTACAAGAGATATTGGGACCCTGATTAAGAAAAAGGAAGATGCATAACAGATATAGGCAAGAAGGAGCATATCAGCTATAGCATAAGAAATGCAAGAGACACTTAAGAAGGAAACCAGGAGGGCTAAAACAAGGCATGAGGTTGCTATAGCAGACAAGGTGAAGGAGTATCCCAAGGGCTTGAACAGATATATTAAGAACAAAATGATAGCAAGGTACAAAATTGGTCCTCTTGAAGATCAGAGTTGTTACTGTGCATAGAGCCAAAGAGATGGAGGAGATGCTAAACTGATTTTTTTGTATCTGTATTTACTTGGAAGATGGACACATTCTACAAAAGGGAGGCAATGGACAGTATACAGGTTACAAAGGAGGAGGTGTTAGCTGTCTTAGAGTGGATAAATCCCCACGGTCTTCCCTCAACAAATATGGGAGGCTAGTGTAGAAATTGCAGGGGCCTTAGCAGAGAAATTTAAAACATTCTTGTTCCATTGTTTAAGAATGGCTCTAAGAGTAAGCCAGCAAATTATAGACTGGTGAGCCTGACATCAGTAGTGGCTAAGTTATTGAAAGGGACTGGATGTATAAGTATATGAATTGATAGGAATAGTCAGCATGACTTTGTGCATGGTAGGTCATTTCTAACCGATCTTAAGAGTTTTTCAAAGAAGTTACCAGGACTGTTGATTGGATGATGACTACATGGACTTTAGGAAGCCTTTGACACGATCCTGGATTACATATTGGCTTTGCGGGAGGTGTCCTCTCTGACTGGGGGCCTGTGACTGGTGGTGTGCTGCAGGGATCAGTGCTGGGTCCATTTTTGTTTCTCATCCGTATCAACTATCTGGATGATAATTTGGTGAACTGCTTCAGCAATTATGTGGATGAAACCAAGATTGGGGGTGCAGTGGACAGCAAGGAAGACTATCAAAGCTTGGAGTTGGATCTGGACCAACTGAACAAATGGGCTGAAAAATAGCAGATGGAGTTTAATGCAGACAAGTGTGAGCATTACATTTTGGGAGGACAACCCAGAGTAGGACTGAAAGGTTGAGCGGTAGGGCACTGAAGAGTGCAATAGAATAGAGGGACATAGGAATACAGATCTATAATTCCTTGAAAATGGCATCACAAATACATAGGGTTAAAAGCAAAATTTCTGTCCCCATTCCCATTCCAACATGTTGGACCATGGTCTCTTCTTTTGCCACAATGAGGGAACTCTCAGGGTGGAGGAGCAAAAATTTATATTCTATATAGGTAGCTTACAAACTGCTGGTATGAACATTGATTTCTCCTTCTGGTAATTTTTCTTCTCTTTTATATTTCCCCTCCCCCTTCCCTCTTCTTCTAATCCCCACTCTGGTCTCTTACCTCTTCTCCTACCCTGCTCATCACCTCTCCTGGTTCCTCTCCTTCTTCGTTTTCCCTTGGTCCACTCTCCACTCCTATAATATTCTTTCTTCTCCAGCCCTTTACCTTTTCCACCCACCTGGCTTTACCTATCACCTTCTAACTTACCCTTCCCTCATCTTTTTATTCTGCGTCTTTTTCCTTTCCTGATGAAGGGTCTCGGCCAAAACGTCAACTATTTATTCATTTCCATAGATGCTGACTGACCTCCTGAGTTCCTCCAGCATTTTCTGTGTGTTGCTCTGGATTTCCAGCATCTCCATTCCGGTATTTTTGGCACATTCACCCTCATAAATCAAAGTATTGAGTACAGGAGTTGGGGTGCTAAGTTGAAGCAGTGTAAGAAGTTGGTGAGGCCTAGTCTGGAATGTTGTGTGTGGTTCTGGTTATCTACCTACAGGAAAGATACGATTGAAAGAGTGCAGAGAGAAGTTAGAAGGATGTTGCAGGGTCTTGAGGACCAGAGTTATAGGGAATGGTTGAATAGATTATGACCTTATTCCCTATAGTGTAGAAAAATGAGGGGGGATTTGATAGATATACAAAGTTATGATGGGTATAGATAGAGTAAATGCAAGCAGGCCCTTTCCATCGAGGTTGGCTAACACTAGAACTAGTGGGTGAAAAGTGAAATGTTTAAGGGGAACATGAGACGGGAATTCTTAGAGGATAGCAAGAGCATGGAACAGGCTGCCAATGAAAGTGGTGGATGCAGGTTCAATTTCAAAATTTATGAGAAATTTGGTTAGATACACGGATGGGAGGGGTAGGGAGGGCTATTTTCCAGGTGCCAGTCGATGGGACTAGGCAGATTAATAGTTCAGCATGGACTAGATGGGCTGAATCTTTGCTGTAATGTTCTATGACTCTTATTCTGTATGAGTTTAGCATGGACAAAGGTTCTTATACTGTTATTGAAGTGGCACTTTATGGAAATTGTTTCCGGGCAGGTTAACTCCTGTATTGGTGTACAGGTATTGGTGTGGGTGGAGAATTGGTTAGCAGACAGGAAGCAAAGAGTGGGAATAAACGGGACCTTTTCAGAATGGCAGGCGGTGACTAGTGGGGTACCGCAAGGCTCAGTGCTGGGACCCCAGTTGTTTACAATATATATTAATGACTTGGATGAGGGAATTAAATGCAGCATCTCCAAGTTTGCGGATGACACGAAGCTGGGTGGCAGTGTTAGCAGTGAGGAGGATGCTAAGAGGATGCAGGGTGACTTGGATAGGTTGGGTGAGTGGGCAAATTCATGGCAGATGCAATTTAATGTGGATAAATGTGAAGTTATCCACTTTGGTGGCAAAAATAGGAAAACAGATTATTATCTGAATGGTGGCCGATTAGGAAAAGGGGAGGTGCAACGAGACCTGGGTGTCATTATACACCAGTCATTGAAAGTGGGCATGCAGGTACAGCAGGCGGTGAAAAAGGCGAATGGTATGCTGGCATTTATAGCGAGAGGATTCGAGTACAGGAGCAGGGAGGTACTACTGCAGTTGTACAAGGCCTTGGTGAGACCACACCTGGAGTATTGTGTTCAGTTTTGGTCCCCTAATCTGAGGAAAGACATCTTTGCCATAGAGGGAGTACAAAGAAGGTTCACCAGATTGATTCCTGGGATGGCAGGTCTTTCATATGAAGAAAGACTGGATGAACTGGGCTTGTACTCGTTGGAATTTAGAAGATTGAGGGGGGATCTGATTGAAACGTATAAGATCCTAAAGGGATTGGACAGGCTAGATGCAGGAAGATTGTTCCCGATGTTGGGGAAGTCCAGAACGAGGGGTCACAGTTTGAGGATAGAGGGGAAGCCTTTTAGGACCGAGATTAGGAAAAACTTCTTCACACAGAGAGTGGTGAATCTGTGGAATTCTCTGCCACAGGAAACAGTTGAGGCCAGTTCATTGGCTATATTTAAGAGGGAGTTAGATATGGCCCTTGTGGCTACGGGGGTCAGGGGGTATGGAGGGAGGGCTGGGGCGGGGTTCTGAGTTGGATGATCAGCCATGATCATAATAAATGGCGGTGCAGGCTCAAAGGGCCGAATGGCCTACTCCTGCACCTATTTTCTATGTTTCTATTTGCTTAAACCAAACCTTGCACAGCAGGTCTGTGGGTATTTGAACCACATATCAAAGGGTTTAGAATTGCCTGTTTGAAAATTTTCACTGGCAGGTAAAGTAGTTGTTTTCTGACTCGCCATTTGTTTACTCTGAGCAGGCAAAATAGCTAAAATTGCAGATAGATAATTCTTTGTAATCTTACACAGTTTTATATTCTCAATTCTATCAGGACTTTGTACTGTGCTAAAGGAAATTATGAATTTGGCATTTCAAGAGTAATAAAGAGCTTGGAACCATACAACAAAAAGGTAAGGAAAAAAAAACAAAGATACCAGATTGTATACAAGTGTCTTGTCTGTATACGAGTTTACTGTATATATCTAGCAAGTTCTTGAGAATAAACAGGAGGCCAAGGGTGAGTTATCAATGAGCAACGTAAATTAATTAGCTATTTCAGATTTGTAGCATGTTTTTCATCCTCTGGTTTTGTTGCTGATTTATTCATTAATGCAGGTAGAATCCTAAGAAGATTTGACTCAATGTAACTGTGATTTAAAAACTATGAACATTGGGAAAACACTGCACTTTATACATGCTCTATCTGCACATTATGTAGGCTGTTGATTGCAAAATATGAGGTGTATTCCAATTTCCCACTGCACTAATCAGAACTTGATTGTGATTGATTATATTCAGTTTTGTAATCAAGCAGCAGTTCACTGGCTGTTCTTGTCAATTCTTGACCTTGCGAGTGTAATTATGGCAATTCTTTGTGTGCACCACCAATTTCAGCTATGACATTCTTGACAGTCAATGGCCTTCTGTTCCATTGTATGTCAAAGAAATATCATTAAAAACATATTTTCCTTTAAATTAGATTTAGCCACATTTAAGAGGGATGTATTAATTTTCTTTCAAGAAGACCTAAAGAAAAATGAAACTTCTTGTTTTAATTGGCAGTTGTTGATAATACTGAACAATTCAATAAAATATTAGTATACATTGACTCCCAAACTTTAAAGTTTATTTTCTTCTCTACAGCTTGGAACTGATACATGGTATTATGCCAAAAGATGTTTTTTGTCTTTACTGGAAAATATGGCAAAACACATGATTATGCTAAGGGACACTGTTATACAGGAATGTATTCAGTTCCTCGAGCACTGTGAACGTAAGTACCCTAAAACATCATTTCTTAAGTCTGAAATATCATTGACTAGAAAATGAACAAGATACAGTGGCATGCAAAAGTTTGGGCACCCTGGTCAAAATTTCTGTTACTGTGAATAGCTAAGCGTGTAAAAGATGAACTGATTTCCAAAAGGCATAGTGTATCTCGCAAGACGATCCGGGTATTCCCTGACCAGAAACCTTGGGTGAATTATGAGGTCAAGTCCCTTTTAAAGGCTAGAGCTGCAGCTTTTAGGTCCGGGGATACCAGTCACTACACGGAATCCAGGCGTGAACTCCGGAAAGCCATTAAGCGTGCCAAGAGGCAATATCGAGCCAAATTGGAAGCCCAGGCTAACCAGAGGGATGCCAGTAGACTATGGCAGGGTCTAATTGAGATCACTGGGCACAAAGAAAAGGCTGGGAACATCAATAACTGTAGCGCTTCTCTTCCCGACGAAATTAATGTATTCTACGCAAGATTCGAACGGAAGAGGAGCGTCCCGTTCCCTCCAGATGAACCGGACCTGGTGGCATCAAGATTCATCGTCACTGAGGAGGACATTAGAAGGGCCTTCCTGAAGATAAATCCAAGGAAGGCGACGGGCCCAGATGGCGTCCCAGGACGGGTTCTCCGGGCCTGTGCAAGCGAGCTATCTGGAGTGTTTGCTGACATCTTCAACTGCTCCTTGCTTCAGTCTAAGAACCCCTCGTGTTTTAAGAAGGCAACGATAATCCCAGTGCCGAAAAAGAGCAAGGTGGCATGCCTGAGTGACTATCGACCTGTGGCTCTGACATCAATTGCTATGAAGTGCTTCGAGCGATTGGTTATGGCACACATCAACCACAGCCTACCGGTCAACCTCGACGCTTTGCAATTCACCTACTGGAGCAACAGGTCAACGGCAGATGCCATCTCTCTGGCCCTACATTCCTCCTTAGAACACCTGGAGAATAAAGACACATACATAAGGCTCCTTTTCATTGACTACGGCTCTGCCTTTAATGCCATCATTCCAGATAAACTGATTCTAAGCTCCGGAGCCTGGGCCTGAGCACTCAGATCTGCAGCTGGATCTTCAACTTCCTCACAGACAGGACCCAGGCTGTAAAAATAGGGGTCAAGCTCTCCTCTACAATCACTCTGAGCACCAGTGCCCCATAAGGCTGTGTACTCAGCCCCCTGCTGTACTCACTGTACACCCACGATTGTGTAGCCAAGTTTCCATCAAACTCAATACAGGTGTCCCCCGCTTTTCGAACGTTCGCTTTATGAAACCTCACTGTTACGAAAGACCTACATTAGTACCCTGTTTTCGCTTTCAGAAGGTGTTTTCACTGTTATGAAAAAAATCAGTGCGCGATAAAAGGCAGCGCGCGCCCCGAGCAGCCGCTCACCCCCGGATTCGGAACGGCATTGCTTAATCACGTTGCATTGAACAGCCGTTAGCAAGATGAGTTCTAAGGTGTCGGAAAAGCCTGAAAGAGCTTGTAAGGGTGTTAAACTTAGCGTAAAACTAGACATAATTAAGCATTTCGATCGTGGTGAACGAAGCAAGTACAAAGTCAGTTTGGCTTGTGGAAGTTGACGAAGCTGATGTTGAAGAGGTTTTGGCATCCCATGACCAAGAACTGATAGATGAAGAGCTGATGCAATTGGAAGAGGGAAGGATAACAATCGAAACCGAATGCAGTAGCGAAAGTGAAGCAACTGAGTGAGATTTTCGCTGCAATGATCAAGTACGATTTTAATTTTGGAAGGGTACGTAGGTTTGGGGGATATTTGCGGGATGGTTTGAGTGCTTACAAAGAACTGTATGATAGAAAAATGCGCGAGGCTCAGCAGTCAAGCAAGTCTTCCACATCAGCCACAGCAGACGACGAACCTCGACCTTCGACACCAAGGCGGGCAGTCATAGGAGAAGATGAGCTGCCTGCCCTGATCGACGATGAGATGACACCCCCGTGTCCCACCACCCCAACCCCTGGGCCCCGGACAGATACTGTACCGATTCGCGGAGAATGCAGCAGTAGCCGGGAGGCTCACAGCACGTCTTTAAGAAAAAAGCCGAAATAAACATGCTAATTAATTAGGTGCCACCCGGCACATAAATGTCGGCGCAGATCAGAGACGACTGCATCGCCTCTGATCTGGGCCGACAATTACGTGCTAGGCGGCACCTAATTAATTAGCATGTTTATTTTGGCTTTCTTCTTAAAGATGTGCTGTGAGCCTCCCGGCTACCACTGCGTTCTTCGCGGCAATGTATCGGTCGGCGGCCCAGAGGGTGGGGCCACTGCACCACCCCAGCCTGCGACGACTCAGTCTAACACACCATCATCAGTGTGCTCGGCACTGAACCAATTCCGGTAAGTGATACTACACTGTACATACATTATTTCTACTTTATATAGGCTGTGTATTTTTACGTGTTATTTGGTAGATTTGGCAGCTTCATAGTTTAAAGGTTACTGGAGAGCGTGTTTATGCCAACAGCGCTTGCGTGAGATTTTCGGCCGAGAGCGCTTGCATGAGATTTTCGCTACGGAGATCTGTGCAGGTAATCGTTGTAGAGAAGTAGTTCTACTTTATATAGGCTGTGTATTTATCATATCATTCCTGCTTTTACTATATGTTACTGTTATTTTAGATTTTATGTGTTATTTGGCATGATTTGGTACGTTATTTTTGGGTCTACGAACGCTCACAAAATTTTCCCATATAAATAAATGGTAATTGCTTCTTCGCTTTACGACATTCCGGCTTACGAACTGTTTCACAAGAACGCTCTACCTTCGGATGGCGGGGGAAACCTGTATATAAGTTTGCTGATAACACAACAATTGTAGGCCGTATCTCGGGTAATGATGAGTTTGAGTACAGAGAGGAAATTAAGAACCTGGTGGCATGGTGCGAAGACAATAACCTATCCCTCAACATCAGCAAGACGAAGGAATTGGTTGTTGACTTCAGAAGGAGTAGCAGACCGCACGACCCAATTTACATCGGTGGTGTGCAAGTGGAACAGGTCAAAAGCTTTAAGTTCCTCGGGATCAATATCACAAATGACCTGACTTGGTCTAATCAAGCAGAGTTCACTGCCAAGAAGGCCCACCAGCGCCTTTACTTCCTGAGGAAACTAAAGAAATTTGGCCTGTCCCCTAAAACCCTCACTAATTTTTGTAGATGCACCGTAGAAAGCATTCTTCTAGGGTGCATCACAACCTGGTATGGAAGTAGTCCTGTCCAAGATCGAAAGAAGCTGCAGAAGATTGTGAACAAGGCGCAGCACATCACACAAACCAATCTTCCGTCCTTGGGCTCACTTTACACCGCACGCTGTCAGAGTAGTGCTGCCAGGATAATCAAGGACACGACCCACCCCGTCAACACATTTTTCGTCCCTCTTCCCTCCGGGAGAAGGCTCAGGAGCTTGAAGACTCGTACGGCCAGATTTGGGAACAGTTTCCTTCCAACTGTGATAAGACTGCTGAACGGATCCTGACCCAGATCTGGGCCGTACCCTCCAAATATCCGGACCTGTCTCTCGGTTTTTTTGCACTACCTTACTTTCCATTTTTCTATTTTCTATTTATGATTTATAATTTAAATTTTTAATATTTACTAATTTTTTTACTATTTTTAATATCTAATATTTGTAATCCAGGGAGCGGGAAGCGCAGAATCAAATATCGCTGTGGTGATTGTATGTTCTAGTATCAATTGTTTGGCGACAATAAAGTATAAAGTTAAAAATGACACATTTCTTTAATATTTTAAGCAAGATTGCTTTTTTATTTCCATCTCTTACAGTTTTAAAATAACAAAAAATGAAAAGGACCCGAAGCAAAAGTTTGGGCACCCTGCATAGCAGTACTTAGTAACACCCCCTTTGGCAAGTATCACAGCTTGTAAATGCTTTTTGTAGCCAGCTAAGAGTCTTTCAATTCTTGTTTGAGGGATTTTCGTCCATTCTTCCTTGCAAAAGGCTTCTAGTTCTGTGAGATTCTTGGGCTGTCTTGCATGCACTGCTCTTTTGAGGTCTATCCACAGATTCTGGATGATGTTTAGGTCAGGGGACTGTGAGGGCCATGGCAAAACCTTCAGCTTGTGCCTCTTGAGGTAATCCATTGTGGATTTTGAGGTGTGTTTAGGTTCATTATCCTGTTGTAGAAGCCATCCTCTTTTCATCTTCAGCTTTTTTTTTACAGACGGTGTGATGTTTGCTTCCAGAATTTGCTAGTATTTAGTTGAATTCATTCTTCCCTCTACCAGTAAATGTTCCCCGTGCCACTGGCTGCAACACAAGCCCAAAGCATGATTGATCCAGTCCCGTACTTAACAGTTGGAGAGCGGTTCTTTTCATGAAATTCTGCACCCTTTTTTCTCCAAACATACCTTTGCTCATTGCAGCCAAAAAGTTCAATTCAAAAGGTTCAAAGGAACATCTAAACAAGCCTGATGCATTTTGGAAACAAGTACTGTGGACTGATGAAGTTAAAATAGAACTTTTTGGCTGCAATGAGCAAAGGTATGTTTGGAGAAAAAAGGGTGCAGAATTTCAGGAAAAGAACCCCTCTCCAATTGTTAAGCATGGGGGTGGATCAATCATGCTTTGGGCTTGTGTTGCAGCCAGTGGCACAGGGAACATTTACTGGTAGAGGGAAGAATGAATTCAATTAAATACCAGCAAATTCTGGAAGCAAACATCACACTGTCTGTAAAAAAAGCTGAAGATGAAAAGAGGATGGCTTCTACAACAGGATAATGAACCTAAACACACCTCAAAATCCACAATGGACTACCTCAAGAGGTGCAAGCTGAAGGTTTTGCCATGACCCTCACAGTCCCCCGACCTAAACATCTTAGAGAATTTGTGGATAGACCTCAAAAGAGCAGTGCATGCAAAACGGCCGAAGAATCTCACAGAACTAGAAGACTTTTGCAAGGAAGAATGGGCAGAAATCCCCCAAACAAGAATTGAAAGACTCTTAGCTGGCTACAAAAAGCATTTACAAGCTGTGATACTTGCCAAAGGGGGTGTTATTAAGTACTGACCATGCAGGGTGCCCAAACTTTTGCTTCGGGCCCTTTTCCTTTTCTGTTATTTTGAAACTGTAAAAGATGGAAATAAAGAAGTTTTCTTGCTTAAAATATTAAAGAAATGTGTCATCTTTAACTTCATGCCTTTTGGAAATCAGTTCATCTTTTACTTGCTTAGCTAATCACAGTAACAGAAATTTTGACTGGGGTGCCCAAACTTTTGCATGCTACAGTATAAAATCTTGAAGGTTCTCTATATTAAAGAAGAGTTTTGTTTTAAATAAGTTAATAGTACTGTTGGACTAAATTTCCTAAGAACACTACATCTAATGCTGTATGCTAACCTTCTCAAATCAGGGTATCCAGGTCTCCCTGCATAAGAGAGATGAGGCATGAACTAACTGGATTAGTCATTGAAAGAACAAGAGCATTCCCAAGCACTGAGCAGCCACCTGACATGCAAAAATAAGACTTTTTTTTCTTGAATTAATTTGACTTGATTCTTCCCCTTTACATACAGTTTTCGTGAAAAAGTTGTATTTTCCCACCTTCATATGAAACCAATTCAAAGTGTTCAACACCAACCATTCCTTAGCTTCCATTATGGTGTCACCTGAGTGCGCTCATTTTCTTCATTAGCATGGATATTCTCTCAACATGTTTCTGAAGACCTTTAGGTGCCACTTGTGTGTTTCTTCCAATTTTTGCATTTAACTGTTTTTACTGTACAATATATTGCATTTAGATATTTGTTGCATTCACACTTTTCTTGGCTATGTGTAAGCCTTTTTCATGTTGCCTCTTGCCTCATTTTGTTGATCATAGTAGCTGAACCACACTTTTCAGGAGTACAGTGTTTTTACAATGGAAAAAAAATTTATCTGAACCATTTCTTGCATGTTTTACACATGAATAGTTCAGCTGAATTTATAGAAGTCATGACCCTTAAACATTAATTGATTGTAACTCACTTTGCTATATCTGAAGCTCATGAAAAACATTGTATAATTATTATAATATACAATTACATTAATATTCTTTTTATTTTTGGCCCATTAGTTTATGGCAAAAATGTACTAGCAGTAATTGAACAACCTTTAGAGGAACAAAGACTGCATACAGGAAAGAATACGGTTACGTACCAGGCACGACTGTTGAAGTCACTCATCTATGAGATCATCGGGTGGAATAGCTAATAAGTATTTAGATTTTATTTTTAAAAACACAAACATACTTGGATCATCTATTAAACTATAAAATTATTTTTAAAATTTAGCCCTAGTTCAGAAGTTCATTTTTTTATTGAAATTTTTTTTGGCATTTTGCTTTCAGACAACATTGTATAATTTATGTCATAAATGCTCCCAGTTTCACAAATATGTGATTTACATATTTATTTGTCTAAACCTGGATAAAGCAAACTACTTCAAATCCTATTAATGATGATTTTGTTCCACATTTCACCAAATATAATAACCAGTTCTAAGAAATAATGCCAAACAAGTATTTTATAAACTTTCATTGTTCTGTGTATTTATGGAAGCACAAGTGTATGATCTTACTTTTAAAAAATTTGTTTCTAAAATACTATAATGACAAAATCTTTGCATTTTAGATCTTGAATAAAGTGGATAATGAAAACTACAGATTATGTTGTATCATTTAATCTACAGTAGAGTTGCTTAACATTCCACAGTATAAACCAGACAGTATTTTAAAAAATCACTTCAAATATCTTATTTTCTAAGATTAAATGAAAAGTCCTCTGATTCCAAAAAAAATGTTGGTAGTTTCCATAAAATTCAGTAAGAAAATGTAAGGAAAAAAATCATTGAAATAAACTACATTTTTAAAAAATCCAAAAACTAATGGAACAAAGATTATAATACGTCACTGAGAAGCAAAATAAAAATACAAGTACTGGAAAACTGAAATAGAAACAAAATGCTGTTGGTTGAAGTCAACTGATCAGGCAGAGAGAGAACCAGAGTAACAATTCAAGTTATTGCCTATCATAAGAACTTAAGAACTGTGCTATCTCGCCTGCCAGCATTTTGTCAGCATCTTTTGAAAGGGATTTGCTCCAAATTTTTGGGCCACTATGATAGGAACAATGGAATCATAACTCATGCAATACAATGCTGTACAACTGATTGGGTGGAACTTCTATTAAACTTTAAAGGCTAACTGCCCCCATGGTAACATTTTACTATGAATAATCAATTATATTCATTTACTATAAAGCAGCCTGAGCTCTTGAATGTTAATATTTTTAATCAACTTCTGTCAGTCATAAAGGTCATACTATATTAAAGCAAATAGGATTGATCTAATAGTTTCTTTTGGATCTTATTAGTTAGCCTACATGAAGTACCGGTATATGCTAACAAATTGATTTTACTTCAGTCCTCTCAGCCAAAGAAAATGATCCCACCAGCTATCCCAGATACATATATTTATCTACAATATAGAACTATTGAACCCAATGACTCTACTCCAGCTTCACCGGTCCCTTGAAGCTGCGCGGATTGTGCATTAACTGAAATGCTCTTGCGCACATAGACTTCATTGCCACGCAGCTGGAACTTATTTTATGTAATTTAATATAATTTTGAAATTATGCTAATCTAATTTTGAATTTTTTATACAATTCTAAAATACCTTGTCGTTGTTAATGATTATAATACATGAATTTTCTAAATAATAAACGTACCACGACCTTTACATTGAAACATTTGAGCTTCAACCTATTTACGTTGTCAGTGTTTCAAGTTACAAATTGTAACAAACACAGAACAGAAGTCAGTAGCTCATTGTTAACATACTGCTAGCATGCTTAACGCTGATGCTGTAATATGCATATTACAAAAAAAAATTTGAAGTTTAGAGCCCGTGTAAAAATTTCCTGCTCAGAGCAGTTGTAAAAGGAAATAGATGGAACGTTGGCCAGCTCCCACTTACTTTCCTGTAACCTCTTCTCACTCACCTATTGACTACCCCGATTCTCTTTTTTCACTCACCTATACTATAGGTAACCGAGCTAATTAACTTAACAAAAGTCACATAAGAGGAAACCAGAGCCAGGAAAAATAACATAGTCATGATCTGAACTCGCCATTTGAAAACAACTAATTCTATATCTATCTTAAATAGAATTTCACTGAATGTCTTACCCTTGCTTACTCAAGATAAACATTTTTCCACCTTCAACTTCAGCTAATTGTAGGAATAATTGTCTAAACAACTTAAGTCATAGGACGAAGTACAGAATTGTTGTTCTATGGTAAGTTCATGGCGTTATTAATTCAATATAATCGCAAGGACAAGCTGTGGTTTATTGTTAAATTTTTCATGGTTCTATGACGTTCCATAGAAACAAAAGTAGCCACCTAAAGCTCCTACAGCGACAGCAGTCTTGTGACATGAGCAATTATCTGAAAAGAAGCCAATATATTGATCATCAGATCTCTTTGGTAAAGGTTAATATTTGTTATTTTATAATCTACAATCCACTCTACTCTGAGGCATTATTAATTTTATTGTTAAAATTCCATAATGATTTGATGAAATATCAGAATGTTTATTTTTTGCATGAAATAAGGATAACACAATGATTTACTATGTTGATGGAGTATCTAAATTTTGCTGTGACACCTTTGCAGTGAGTTATCCTTTTTTCATTTGCTGTGGACTAATAATGGAATTGAGCATTGTCCACAAACATCTACATTTCTGACATTATGGGGCAGCATGTTAACATAGTGGTTAGCACAACGCTTTACAGTACAGGCAACCTAAGTTCAATTCTGGTCACTGCCTGCAAGGAGTTTGTACATTCTCCCCGTGGGTTTCCCCTGGGGGCCCAGTCTCCTCCCACAGTCCAGAGCCGCACTGGTTGGTAGGTTAATTGATCATTTAAATTGTCCCGTGATTAGGCTAGGACCAAGTTAGGGGATTGATTGCTGGGTGGCACGGCTCAAAGGACCTATTCTGTGCTGAATCTCAATAAATAATATTAGAAAGAAAATCATTGATGAAACAGTTGAAGAAACGGAGCCTAGAACATTGCAGGTTAATTTCAATTTGAGCTTATTGCTCCTGAAATTACCAATGCTAAGCAGCTGCAAATGTAAAAAAAGATAGTGATTGTTGGCATTTAGTGCAAAAATCATTAACTGAAAATCAAGCAAGAAAGGTTTGTGCAATTTACACCTGGACAAATGGAGAAGCACTATTGTAGTACATTTTAATGTGGTCCTTCTTGTTTGTGTTAACTCTGTCCCCCTCCCTTAGTTCTCACAATGACTTAGCAGGCAAGTCTATACCCAATTCCCTTTTGAACATGGTAGCTGAATCTGCTTTTAAGTCAGTGTTTTTCATGTCATAATCACTTGCTACATTTAGCAAATTCATCTACTTTGACATTTATCTTTTTTTGTGATGCTGTAACTTATTTCAACTGTTTCATTTTTACTCTAAACAAATTCACTAAATTTGAACACTTGGATTGATCCTTCATCAATGGATTAGATGCAATGCATAGGACCCACAGTCCCAGATCTCCCATAATGGATTAGAATATGGACTGGTCTTGCTGGCCCTTTGCATTCTGGTGTTGGGCACTGAGGTCCAGATGTCAAATGGTCCTCAGGGAGCACAGTGCCAAAGTCCTACCCTTGAATTATCCTGATAGCCCTTGACAAAATTCAAAATGGGGAAAAACTGTGGTTTCTGACAAATATGTCACTACTGTTAATGTGTTTTTAAATGTCTCTGTTGGGAATATTTAAGAATATCATGCAGTAGTAAATCAAGGCAACTGGACTTGCTATGTTGTCACAGAACTGCTGACGGCTTTCGGCCTGAAACATCAACTGTACTTTTTTTCCATAGATGCCGAGTTCCTCCAGCAGTTTGTGTGTGTTGCTTGGATTTCCAGCATCTGCAGATTTTCTCTTGGTTGGAAATAGAAAGCAATTTGTGGGCTTGGTAGTTGGAAATTAACAAACTACTTCCCTGGGAGCTCACTTTTGGAAGTTATGCGCAAGTGTCAGTAGTATTGCTCTGGACACCTATCAGATAACTGCGCCCCAGTCCTTCATTCTCTTCCCTACCCCCATGCCCCCAACACACACATCATATCCCTTGAGTCTTATTACTATTTGGACAATGTGAAATTATCTTAAATTTTACCATCTTAGAATCAGATTTCACAAAATGAGGCCATTTCAACTCAGCACCGGGTAGAATCGTGCACTTCATTCCAGTCCACTGCTGTTTCAGCAAGACTTTGGGTCTTGGCCCGAGATGTCGACTGTTTACTCTTTTCCATAGATACTGCCTGGCTTGCATTTTGTGTGTGTTTATTGAATTGACTTTTTGGCATCATATTTAAATAGAAAATGGTTTTCTTTCATGGATCATTGAAATGCACGACCACAATATTAGTTCATGGATATATTAGTCTCAATAACAATATTGTTGTAATGTATAACAGTATTTAAAGGGAGCATTATTATTTCATCACCTTGTTAAACATTTCTAAATATGGAAACAATAACAATTACTACACTATCACATCTAGAAATTTAGGCTCTAAGAATTACTGAGACATACCAACAAGGTTGTAATTTTTTGAGGCAATTTGTGGGGCAACTGCAATTCATTTTCTTCGATAGACTTTCAAAAATCAAAAGATAAACATTGATTATATTGAGATTTAATCACATCATGCATTTGTCATTAATTTCAAGTGCTGGTCAACTATTTGGTACCAGATTTCAATAACAGAAACTGTAGTAAATATTTAAAAAGAAATATTTTACCATCCAATAGGACATCTTCTCTCTTCACTCCCTGGTGTGCTGTAAGTGCTTTTTCTTTCCTCTCTTTTGGGTGCATACTCCTACCTAATGTTGTATGAAATACAAGGCATGAATTGTGGAGGGATATTTACAGGTTTCAACAGAACATAAGTGTTAAAAAAAATTACACTAATAGATTGAAATAGTTAATATTTTTAAAGAAATACTCAAGTGAAAATGCTGCTTTTTAAAACAAAGTTATTAATACCTGATTAAAAACATTGTTTTACACATTGAATGCTTCTGCATGAAAATCTACTGAGCAGGACTTCAACACTACTAGCTGTTTTGCAATGCCCATCTGTTATGGTACAAGGGTAAATCAGACTTTAAACTAGCTTAAGAATTGCTTTTCATCTGCTTAGCTGTAGGAAATTACAGCAAAGAATTTTTTAAAAACAGGATCAAATATATTCCAAGAGTTTCCTGAGCTAATGAGATGATATTGCAAAGGAACTCTTTAGGGAGATGTGAAGCAGAACACTGCAATTACGATACAAGAGAAAGATAAAAGCTGAACAAAACATAGCTAATTAAGTGGCACCGGATCCACATTTCACACTTTGAGTCCTTGCTCAGGAGAAGTGCTCAGTTGAACAGCATTTTAAATCAGGCACACAAGATTTCAAAGAGGAAGAAATTAATACATTATTCCCAGTTTTAAAGTCAGGGCTTGTTTCTTTCCATATCCTTCAGCCCAACTTCTTCCTGCCAACAGCAAGATAGTCCCACCTTCCTGCATCTAAACTTCCTCTCCATGTACTTACCTAGAATGCTTTTAAATGTTGCTAATATGCCACCTCAACCACCATTTCTAGCAGTTTATTCCAACTGCACACCACCCTTTGTATAAAGAAGCTCTCTCTTTAAATCTGATCTTAAACCTCTGCCCTTTTATTTTTAGCACACCATCCCCTGGAAAAAATAACATGCCTTCACTCTGTCTATGACCGTCAAGATTTTATATATCTCTATCAGGTCATCCTTCAACCTCCTACATTCCAAGGAATAAAGTCCTAGTCTACACAATGTCTCCTTGTAACTCAGACCCCCAAGACCAAGCAAAGTCCTGGTAAATCTTTCTAGTTTATTAACATCTTTCCTATAACTGGATGACTAGAACCACACATACTTCAAGTATAGCCTCCCTAGTATCCTATATAACTGCAAAATACTTCCCTGGTTCTATACTCAATGCTCTGACTAATACAGGCCAAAGTGCAAATGCCTGTTTCACCACCCTATCTACCCATGACAGTGCTTTCAGTGAACTCTGCACTTTTCATTATAATCAAATCTTGCCTCCATCCCTATAACATCTCTCTACACTGTAATTAACTGAAATGTTCCCACTGCTCAACTTCTGACCTCTTGCTTGGTTAATGGTTCCACATTAGTATAAAGGGCTTAAGAAGCAGAATTCTCTCCCCACACTTCTCAAGTCTCCATTGCTCTTTTTACTCCTTTATAGATACCATTTACAATCTCTACTACTAACAGCTGTTAATCAGTTGCTTTAACTCCTCCAATTTTAGGAAGTCATCACTTTATGCAATACCAGAAAAAAATCATGACCTTTTGGTATGTTAAAGAAGTAAAAAGAATAAAAATTCTTCTCCTCTCACACCCTCGGGACTCATCAGTATTCACCACCAGTTCCTCTCTCCCTTTCTACATTATCTGTCTGCAACTTGCTCTCATGGGACAATTGTTTTCACTCTGGATGGGTGGGGAAGAGCTAAAAGGGACAGGTGCTTCAATTGCTGAGGATGCATGTGAAGGCAACATGAAGTAGGTAAATGCTGGTGAAGACAAGCATGAAGTTGAGAGGGAATGGTCCATTCAGAACACTGAAAGGAGGGGAAGATGTGGCTGCTGGTGGAATTTACTGGGGATGATCCTTTGAAACGTGGTGGCTGGGAGGGTGGAAAGTGTGGGAACAAAGAAGAACTCGATCTTTGTTCTGACTGAGTGTACAGAGAATGAGAGCTGAAGTTTTGGAAATAGAGCAGACAGCAGATAACAACCTTGCCAACTGTGGTTCAGTGAGGAATAAGAAGATATTTCCGAAGGACTGGTGTGGAAGTGTTCTCTACAAAACAAGTATATGGAGTGATTACAGGAAGCAAGGAATTGTAGTCAAGGTCGCTGTGCTAGTCCATAAGCTTGTAGTGGGTACCATTACCTAAAATGGAGGTGTAGAACACAAGCCCTTCAACCCACAACATTGTGCTGGGTTTAACCTACTCCAGATTCAATCTAACCCTTCCCTCCCACATGGCCCTCCAGTTTTCTTTCATCCATGTGCCTCTCCAAGAGTCTCTTAAATGTCCCTAATGTATCTGCTTCTACGACCACCACCCGTGGCAGTGCATTCCGTGCACTCACCACTGTCTATGTAACAAAACCTACCTCTGACATGCTCCTCTCCACACCTCCCTCCAATCATCTTAGAAGTGTGCCGTCCTGCAAAAAATATTGTCAAGGTCTTTCTGAAAGTAGGCATATCTTGCTTCATATACTGTGATGCAATCATCAGGAAACATGCACTTCTGACCTTTTGAAGGAAGGTCAGTCATTGCTGAAGATGGGGCAAGGGACACTCTCATGAGAAGTGACAGTATAGTTGCCCTGGAGCTGGAAAGATTAATCGCCAACTATTACCATCTTCCTTTGCACAAGGTAAGACTCCAAACAAAGATTTCCAATCAACCAGAATTCCTTGATGCAACCCTCAGGCAAAAGTAGCCATGATATTAAAAATAGTGCTCTCATTTTATCTCTGGTATTCGATCTTCACCAGAACCTTTTCAAAATATCTCATCAGGAATACAAACAGTAGCTTTAATTTTAAACAATGAATATTAATCAATCAACTCACCCATTTTCACATAGCAACCATTGGGGTACTGCCATGATAGAATGGCTTCAAGCCACCGGGTCTTGTAGAAATCAGAATATCCAATCATCCCGCAAAGCATTACTGTGTAAATTACACATTTAATCAGAAACTTTGTCCTTAAACAACTAAAGTCCAACCATAAATACTCTGACAGTACACTCACAACTCCTCACACTCTCAGGTGCTTCTGGAAACAGAGCATGAGAAGAATGTAATCGTTATTCACGTCTTTGCGTTCAAATTTAGCTAGCTGCACTCTTCCAGTTATTCAACATGGCTGAAATTTGTGAATTAATCATTAAAATAATGGCTAAGCATGCTCAAGGGACCAAATGTCCCTCTCCCATTCCCTGTTCTTGTGTTTTTACTCTGCCCAGTTCATTCTCTATGGTTCACTGGTGAAAGTTAAAAAATCGAACAAATGAGCACAAGCTGCAGCAGTCCAAGAACAAGTGAATCAGAGCAACTAAACACATCAATAATTACAGCCATCAATAACTGACTGAAGAACAATGATATAAAAGATGTGACCCAGCCTCTGTATTGGGAGAAAACGGATTTGAGCAGTAATTTCACATGGAGCAGCTCATTCCAGCAGGACCTGAAAGGCACTTGGGGTCGAACTGACTGAGTAATAACTTCTCCAACAAGGAAAATTCAAAAATATGTTCTCCCAACTCTTGACATCAATATGGGTAGGGGAAGGGAAGTGATGACTGCTCGTTAACTGCATCAATAACTAATTTCATGGATTTAGATTACATTTCAAGGTGCTCAGTTTCTCAGAAAAAAATGGATGTCATTGGAGTAGGAGCACTAAAATAGCTTAATATTATTGGGAGGAGTAGTTACCAATTACATATTCAATTCTCCTTGGATAGTTAATATTTATTCTATCTCCATCACATATACAATACATTCCAAATCATAATAAATCATAAAGTATGAGTACTGTGTTCAGTTCTGGTCACCTCACTACAGGAAGGATGTGGATACTTTAGAGAGAATGCAGAGGAGATTTACAAGGATGTTGCCTGGATGGGAGAGCATGCCTTATGAGAATACATTGAGTGAACTTGGCCTTTTTCTCCTTGGAGCAGCGGAGGGTGAGAGGGGACCTGATGGAGGTGTATAAGATGATGAGAGGCATTGTGGGCCAAAAGGCCTGTAATGTGCTGTAGATTTCTAGGTTCTATGTAATTTCCCAGGGTGGGTCTGTGCTCAGAAGCACCGTGTGAACTGAATAACTAACACCCCCCCACACCCCACCCCACCCCAGAACAACATAGCCCAAGTTATCCTGCAACATTCCTGTGGACTAAGTCATCTGAGATTTCCAGGTATTGGGCACTCCCAGGACAATGTGGTTTTCTGAGCGCATTGCCAGACTAGGAATCCGGCTGAATAACCAGCCCATAAAATACATCAACCATTTTCAATGACTACTCCCCCTCAACGTCACCCCAGTTTTGATCACCTTCAGGTCCCACGTGTGCCCCATCCTCAGGAAAATATGCCTTTCCACCCCAGCTCCCATCCCATGTGAATAGTGACAGTCCTGCCATCCCCCCAACTCTTTCAAAACTCCGTAGTCCCAACAGACAATTTCAGTCTTTTCCATTCCGATACCCTCGAGAAGTGAACTATGATATCAGAAAATGGTGGGAATACTTGGCTGGTAAGGCATCTTGGAGGAGAAAAAAAAAACGGAATTAATGTTTCAGGTTGAGGCAGGGCTGGCTGGTGGCACAATGACATCAGTGCCGGACTCTGGAATGGAGGTTCCTGGGTTCGCTCCCGAGTACGCTTTCCATCCGTGTTGGGTTGAGTGTCGAGATTGCGACTCGACCTCGTAAAATAAAACAGAAAAATACTGCTAAATATCTGTGTGAGGAGTGGCGCGCCACACAGTCTCTCTTTCTCTCGCTCCGCGCCTTGTAAAGGCATGAAAGAGACATTGTCCCGCCAACATCGCACACGCAGGGACACACACACAAAAAAAAGTTTCAGTTTGAAGATCCCTTGCGCTGCTGCTACAGGAAAACTAGCATTTATACCCCGAATATGTGTGCCAATGACAATAAATTTAAACTTGAAACACAAAATATTTGCACCATTACAAGGGTCCCCCAACCTTTTTTATGCTTATGGACCAAAGGGTCCATGAACCCCAGGTTGGGAAGCCCTTCTCTACTAATGCATTACAATCTTGTGTACAAAACAACTCTGTGTTAACACTGACAAGATAATACTACTACTTTAATTTTTCAATTTTATCTTAATAATTCATTTTAAATTTAAGTCACTTACTGTTTTCCAGAAATAAATTGCGTCGATATACAGGAAAACCATCATTTTCAATCTGCAAGTTTATTTCCATCATATTGGTGCAGTAGATTTTCTTAAGGTGCTGAGTACTTACTGAATGTCTCAGCCCTGGGTGCCGAGATCCCACTATATTTGTGCAGTTTTTCTAAAATTGAATTGAAAATGGATCAGTTACAAAGAAAAATTACGTCTAGAAACTGACACAAGATGGATGATGTACTGAGGTCCTCAAGGCTCAAATTATCCTACAGTCTCATCCCACAGTCATTACAGTGAGGGTCTGGAGATCGCCAGAGTCCATGTAGACTAGAAATGCATTTCATCAGATGCTGAAGGAATCCTCAGGGCTATGGTTTTATTCTCCCGCTCAAAGCAAGCATAACAGGCATTGAGCTTGGCCATGAATGAAGCATCACCGCCATTCACCATGTTGGGTTTGGCTTTGTAGGATGTAATGGCCTGCACAACCTGCCAGATTTGATGTACATCCAATGTCACCTCCAACCTCTCCCAAGAATTGTTTCTTTGCTCTTGAAATAGCCTTCCGCAAGTCATATCTGGTTTTCTTCTACAGACTTGGATCGTCAGACTGAAATGCCACAGATCTAGCTCTCAGCAGACTACGAACCTTCTGATTCATCCATGGCTTTTGGTTTGGGAATGTTCACATCAGGAACTACAAACCCCATTGATTACCCAACATTCATTTGCCCCAGAGTAACACACACAAAATGCTGGAGGAGCTCGACGTTTCGGGCTGAGACCTGTCTTCAGGAGAAGCGGCCAGAACAAGAAGCTGGGGGGGGAGGAGAAGGAGTAGAAAGTGAGAGGTGAAGGGGAATGAAGTAAGGAGCTGGAAGTTAATGGATGGAAAAGGGAAAGGGCGGAGAGAGGAGGAATCTGATAGGAGAGGAGAGTGGACCATGGAAGAAAGGGAGGAAGAGGACCCCATGGGAGGCGATAGGCTGGTGAGAAGAGAAGAGGCAAGAAGGGAACCAGAGTGGGAATGGAAAAAGAGAGAAGGAGGAGGGGGAGAAATTACCAGAAGACACAGAATTCGATTTTCATGCCATCAGACAGAACATAATATGTTGTTCCTCCAACCTGAGAGTGGTCGCATCATGGCAGTGGAGGAGACCATGGACCAATATGTCAGAATGGGAATAGGAAATGGAACTGTAACGGCTGACTACTGGAAAACCCTGCTTGTTGTGGATGGAACAAAGGTACTCGATGAAGCAGTCCCCCAATTTATGTTGGGTCTCACCGATATAGAGGAGACGGCAAGTGGAGCATCATTTCCCACAACACTCACACTGAGCAGGGCCATGCACTAAATGGGAAAAGCAAGGCCACGGTGCCTTCTTTGGGTCACTCCAACAGATGTATAGGTGTGCACACACTTAACCTGCACCACACTAAAATTCCCATGAGCATTCCTGCTCCCAGCTACAGTACTGTGCACCCTAGAGATAGATATAGATATATACACCCAAGACTTTTCTACAGTTCAGTATTTAGCTATGGTAGGAATTTCACATGAACACAATTGCAATCCATTGCACCAGTACCCATTTCTTGCAAGAGAAGCACACAACCAGTAACAGCAGATTTGTGACAGACAGGCTCATGGTCTGGACTGTGGCTGTGCTACCAGAAGAGTCTGTGCTCAAGGTTGTGTGGAAGTCACTGAAGATGGTACATATTTACAGTTGTCCTTTCTGCTTTGTAAGGCAATGGCCTGATTGGGAATTGAACTCAGGTCGCTGGCTTGAAAGTCCAGCACTTTACCACTGAGGATTGTGAATGAACCCAATTGTAGAAACCACGATGCAGGCAGGAGTTGATGTACAGATTCAAATGCAAATTTTACTTTCTTTTAGCCAAGATGTGCAAAAAAAAGACAACCAGTCCAACTCAAAAATGCATTAATCCAAACAGAAATACAGTAATCCAAGATCTCGATGCTCAAATAAGATCCAGAAATGGCAGGCAGTGAACATACATCGAAAAAAAACAAAAGACTAAAAAAAACCAGAGGCTCTTGCTACTTACATGATCACTCGTCAAGACTGAGCAAATTAAGGTACATTAAGCAGGGTTTCAATGCACAGAAGTTAATAGGGAACATGTGCAGTCGATGATCAATAACAATAGAGTCCAATCAGTTCTGAAAAAAACCCTTGGGGAACTATGTCTGCCAGTGCCAGCCAACCCAGAATAGATCAGAGCGCTAACACGCTTAAATCCAGCTTTCCCATCACTCCACCATCTCTTCATTTGCAGAAACTCTATGCTGCTCCTGTCACACTGGGGACAGATTTGTGACCCTCTCTCTTTTCAGATCCCAGCTTTGCAAGCCTCTGAGACTGAAGCAAATGAAGAGAACATCCCATCACTTCAACTTTCACTTGCATACTCTGGTGGTCCAGGAAGAACTGAGAATTGGTTGGAGATGGGATCTTCTTCAGACAGATAGACCAGAGGAAAATAGTAATATGTGCCGGTTTCCTGGAGGGCAAGTTACATGCCAACTCTGCTTTGGATTTCATACACTGGGAAAAGGCAGATACGTGTCAGGCCCATCAAAAATCCCATGAGAAATATTGAAGAGCATAAGAGAGTCCAGGTCCAACTTTGCACTTAGCTCTTTGTAGTGTCTAAAGCTTCTCTTTTCCTGTATAAAACATGTGGCCAACTCCTGCACCCCAACCGTTATGCAAGGTCCATTGGCTGAGAGCCTTTACAATAAAAACAGCAACCACTATGTTATACTAGAAGTCCAGACTATTGCTTTAGGTACCAGTGTTCCAGGTCTTGGGAATACCCTAGCATCCTCATAATCCAACCTACCTCAGGTCACTCAATTTATCTATTAAATTGTCACCCCAGTGAATAAACTACTCAGAACACAAAGTAGCTGCTTCCCTTTGAAGTGGATTATAGGGAGTTTACCACTGTCACTTCAGCACTATTGACCATCAGCCAACCAGCCCAGACTAGCTAGATGGAGAGCTTCAGGTTGGGTTCCCATGCAGAACCCTCAGCACAACATTCCTATCACATCTGAGCTCTCAGGATCTCATTACTGGATGAGTACAATAAGACCGTAAGATATAGCAACAGAATTAGGCCATTCAGCCCTTCGAGTCCATCATGGCTGATCTCAGATCCCACTCAACCCCATACACCTGCCTTCTTGCCATACCCCTTGATGCCCTGACCGATCAGGAAACGATCAACTTCCACCTTAAATATACCCGTGGACTTAGCCTCCAGTGCAGTCTGTGGCCGAGTGTTCCACAGATTCACTGCTATAAATTCAGTAATGCATATTGAGAACTGCAAGGTACAAGTGTAGAGACTAAAAACTGCCAGCGTCTGTTGCCTTCATCTTGAGAAGCAATGGCTTCCAGTCCCAGCTGTAAAGATGCTAACATTTCAATATTGCAAGACACATACTGACTTGTCTCCCCCTGAGCTCTGTGGGTTCTGTGGTGGCTGATGATGACACCAGGTGGGGCAGGAGGCAAAGGCCCAAGGACTGATTCGAGGGAATCTCAATATGTACTTAGCTTTGCTTGGGTCACTGGATCTTTGAGAGCAAGTCCATTTGGACAGGATAATGGCTGGTCAAAATGCATTGTCTCAGAGTATCTGAAATAAAGTGTTGACTTGTCAACCAACTTTTAAAAAAGGACCACTTTCTTACTTTATTTTAATTTGACTTGGAGAAGACCAATTCCTTTGACTACATGCAGACCTTCCTGTGAACTGTATTAAAGTACACTACATCTACAAGAAAAGGCAGAGAATTGACACTCCCAACATAACAAATAAATTCAGTGTTCATGGTAAATACTGAGAGGGGTCAGTAGGGAGCATAGCAAAAATATTAACCATGAACAATGCCTTATAATTGGAAATAGGGATCGACAGTTTGGATGGTGATGTTGTTAACACAGAACAGTAAAAAACAGGACCATGCCCGTCAGCCCACAATGTTGTGCCAAACCAGCTAAAACAACAAATCAAAAACACCCAAACATTAATCCCTCTTGCCTACACCATGCCCATATCCCTCCATCTTCCTCATATCCACGTGCCTACCCAAATGCCTCTCAAAAGCCTCCAATGTATTTGACTCCAGCAGCATACCAAGCAGCGCATTTCAGGCATCCACGACTCTTTGAGTCAAAAGCATACCTCTTATATCCCCTTTGAACCTGCCCCCTCTCACCTTAAGTTCCTGCCCTCTAGAATTAGAAATTTCAACCCTGGGAAACAGATATTACGCTATCTATGCCTCTCATAATCTTATAAACCTCTGTCAGATCTCCCCTCAGCCTCCAGTGCTCCACAGAAAACAACCCAAGTGTGCCCAGCCTCTTGTGATAACACATGCCCTCTAAACCAGACAGCATCCTGGTAAACCTCCTCTGCACCCTCTCCAAAACCTCAATATTCTTCCTATAATGGAGCATCTAGAACTGTATGCAATACTCCAGACGTGGCCTAACCAGAGTTTTATAAAGTTGCAATATAACCTCTTGACTTTTGAACTCAGTGGCTTGACGAATAAAAACAAGCTTTATATGAGCCTTCTTATCGACATTACCGACCTGTGTAGCCACTTTCAAGGAGCTATGAACTTCAATCCCATGATCTCTCTGCTCAGCAACATTGTTAAGGATCTTGCCGTTAACAGTGTACTGTCTCCTTGCATTTGCCCAACACCTCATATTTATCTGGGTTAAACTTCATCTGCCATTTCTCTACCCATATCTGCAACTGATCTATATTGTACTGAATTCTTTGCTAGTCTTCTACACTATCCACAACTCCATCAATCTTGGTATCATCCACAAACTTCTCACCCATCTACATTTTCATCCAAGTCATTTACATACATCACAAACAGAGGTCCCAGGACAGATCCCTGCGGAACACCGCTAATTACAGACCTCCAGCTCGAATAAGTCCCTTCAACCACTACCTTATGTCTTCTATCCACAAACCAGTTCTGAATCCAAACAGCCAATTCACCAAGAACACCATGCATCTTGATCTTCTGGATTAGCCTCCCAAGAGGGACTTTGCCATGTGCCTTACTAGAATACATGTAGCAAGTTTGTAGCTCTGACACCAGAAGTTGGTGGTGTATTGGACAGTGGAGCAGATCATCTAAGATTACAACAGGATCTGGATGAACTGAGGAAATGGCAGGTGAGACTTAACTTCGGTAATTACGAATTTTGCTTTTTGGTGAGTTAAACTAAAACAGGATTTACACAGTAAATAGTAGGACAATGGATAGTGCTGTAGGACAAAGTGATCTTGGGGGTACAATGACATAATTCCCTGAAAGGAGTGACACAGGTAGACAGGGCGCTAAAGAAGGTTAAATGTTTTACAATGATTCAAAGATGCCAAACGCCAAATGCAAGCATACCAGACTACCTCAGGTAGACATCTTGATCAATATGGATGAATTGGTCCAAAGGGCTGGTTTCTGTGCCATGGAACTCTATAGTTGCTTTTACAGTGCAACAAAGATTTTACAATAATGAAAGTGACAACTTTTGAATCAATGCTGTTAATAAATCAGTAATTTTTCTTACAATCTCAGCAAAAATAAAGTACAGCAGTTGGTGTGGCAAGGAGTAATCTGGGCAATATAGTGTTGTCATCAGCTTCTTACACATGGTTGTATCCAGACAAGGCACTCTATAATCCTTCCTAGTTTTTAAAGAATAAACATATTTAGATGACTTGTTTTACTGGATTATGACATTATCAGTTCATCTGAAATTATATTAAAAACTATTTTTAGATGTCTTCCTAAATACCTCAAGCTCATTGGCTTCCTTCTAATAAATCTCTATTAACTCTGTGTACAATTTCCAGTTGTGCCCCTGTGAAATATCTTGGGATGTTCTTCATTTAAATGGAACTCTGCAATAGAATCACAAAAGGATCCTATTCACACAAAATGAGTGTGACTTCTGTATCATTTGGGTCTGAAGTTCAGTAGTTCACTCATAACAGAAACCTGCCAATGGAAGGGATAACTTTTAACTATTTTCAGGCATATCCTTACCATCTCCGAGCTTACTTATTCTGTGGCAAAATACCACAGTGCAGTCCCAGTCCATTCAGTGATGAAGACATAGGAATGGTTCTTGAAAAGATCCTTCAATAGGTCGATAAGTTAATTATGCAGATAGATGTAAATGAATAGGATATCATTGGAAATACAGAGAGAGGGCAGTGGGGCTCCAAGAATAGGAAATGAACAATCAGGGGGAGTTCAATATTTGGGAAGAACAGGCAAGAAGGACAAGGAGAGATAGCACTGCTGGTTACAAAGATTATTGCAATAGGAAGGAAGAATGCAAAGATTAAGTAAGTTCAGCATGAGCAGTTCTATGAAATAACAAGAGTCACAGCACTAAGCAGTATTGCATCCGTATTGTACTGTCTCAGTACTTTTATGTTTGTGTGCTGTAGCACTTTTTTATTGAGTTATTTTGTAGATAACACTATTCTTTGCATTTCTGGTCAGATGCTAAATGCATTTCATTGGCTTTGTATCTGTACTCGGCCCAATGACAATAAAGTTGAATCTAATCTAATCTAATCTAAAAATATCTATTAGGAGTAGTTACAGTAATCAGTCATGTTAGGGAGTTGACATTAAACAGGAAGTAAGAGAACTAAAAGATGAAACAGTAACACTAGGTGAGTTTAATAGACACAAAAATTGACCTAACCAAGTTAATAACAATACCAAGGAAGAAGAATTCATGGATTGTGTATAGGTCAGTTTTGTGATCCAAAGCATCCAGAAATCAACCAAGAGCAGTCGACAGGAGACTAACTATTGTGTATGGGAATTTGAATCAGACTTTTATCATTGACATATGTTGTGAAATTTGTTGTTTTGTGGCAACACTACAGCCCAGTAGATAAAAATACTATACATTACAAAATATAAAAATAAATTAAATAAGTAGCGCAGAAAGAAAGCAAAAATAGTGAGGGTGTGTTCATGGGTTCATCTTCCGATGAGGAATCTGATGGCAGAGGGGAAGAAGCTGTTGCTCAATCGTTGAGTGTGTGTCTTCAGGCTCCTGTACCTCCTCTCTGATGGTAGCAATGAGAAGAGGGCCTGTCCTGGGTGCTGGGGTTTCTTAATGAAGGATGTCTTTTTGAGGCATCGCCTTTTAAAGATGTCATTGCTGGTGGGGAGGCTGACATGCCCATGATGGGGCTGGTTGAGTTTACAACCATCTGCAGCTTTTTCCGGCCCCTTCATACCAGATGGTAATGCAACCAGTCAAAAAGCATGGTCCACTGCACACATAAGCAAAGTGACATACCAAATCTCCTCAACCTCTGGCTATGGATCGTGTTTCATGTGGAATGAAACAGGGTTACTCCACAGTCTTGCTGTGAGAGGCCCGTAGGAGAAGTGACCATATTATTATGGAATCCTTCACTAAAGTGGAGAGTAATGTAGTTGATTCAGTGACTAGGATCCTGAATCTACATAAAGGGAACTATTATGGTATCAAACGAGAGTTGTCCAAGATCAGTTGGGGATTGGTACTCATGTTGATAGTTGATCAACAATGTCAAGTGCTTATAGAGAGCATGGACAAAACAATTCTTCATTCCTGATTGGCAAAAATATAATATTTGTGGATAGAAAAGGAAATTGCATTTAGTATTGGAGCTAGGACAACTGGCAAAACATCAAAAATGAGGACCAGTAATAGTTCCTAACTCAAGTCCAAGGGATTAATTCAAGGGAAATGGAATATGATCAACCATTAATCACATTAAATGCCACAAAAGTCTCAAACAGTGAATGCTTTCATTTTCTGATGAAGGTCATTGACATAAAATGTTGACTGATTCTCCTTCCACAGATGACTGTTTTACCAGCTTTTATTTCAGATTTCTAACATTTGCTGTTTTTTTAAACTCCCATTTTCCATGTTTAATTGATCTCACAAATGTAGCCATCTAAATTAAGAATGGTAAATAAGAGCAGAACTGTCAAAAGAGAGTAAGATTTTGCTTTACAAATCTCACCAGAAGTAAATTAAACTTATTCACTCCAATGATACAAAAATTTGAATTTATCATTTCTGACAGAAACAGTGAAATGAAAATTTAAATCGAATCTGGTCAATCATAATTAAATCACCAAGCTAAAATTGCAATCGATTCCTCAATTAAAATGTTCATAATATTAGGCTGCAGTTATTAAATTGTAATTAAACACTTGAATCCTGATTAATGGAATAAAGTATTGCATGTTCATTTTCCAGCCTCTGGGAACATAATATTTCTTTTTAAAACTAAATATTAGTTCGATGTTAAAAGAATATTTAAGATGTTAAGTATTTTGATATAGTAAGGTGTAATGGAATTGTAAAAGTTGCTTTATCAATGATAAGTGACGCATTACAGTTATAAATGATAAACCATTTATAAAATCAAAAGCAAGACATACCCGGTACCTAATATTTGAAACATACAGGTGTCACTGTCTTCCTCTTCAAAACATTGTTTAACCCTCCATTTAGGATAGACCAATGTACTGTCTGTCTGAGTCCATTCAGGTCTGAAAGTCCAGAAATTAATTTGTAGTAATGGTTCAAAGGCTAGATGAAGAAATACATTTCCTCAATATTGATCCAGAACTATCAGCAACATTCAAAATAAAATGCATTATTTTGCAATGAACCCTCAGTTCCTCTGATGCAATAGTATAATTCAGTTGTGCTGAAGGATACCAAAATAGCTGGTCCAAAAGTGGAGTGAGTGAGAGGCATGTAGATGATATGACCAGAAAGAACAGGCAGGGCCCAGGTAATAGACATAATGGAACAGACGAGTTTAAGTATATGTATTTTAATACTAGGATTAAGTTAAGATTAGTGAACTTAGTGCATGTATCAGTACATTGAACGAAGGTGTTGTGGCCATATCAGACGCTTGGTTGAGGCTTTGTTGTGCACATTCCTGCAGAGAGTACAACAATAGTAGGTGCCATATTGGATCACATGAGGCTGCTTAACAAGATGAAATCCCATGGCGTTACAGAAGAGATACTGGCTTCGATAGAGGAATGGCTGACAGGCAGGAGGCAGTGAGTGGGAATAAAGGGGGCCTTCTCTGGTTGACTGCCAGTGACTAGCAGTGTTCCTCAGGGGTCACGATTGGGACCGCTACATATCACATTGTTTGCCAATGATTTAGATAGTGGAATTGAATCAGAGTCAGAATCAGGTTTATTATCACTGGCATGTGTCGTGAAACTTGTTAACTTAACACCAGCAGTTCAATGCAATACAGCCCATAATATAGAAGAAAAAATAATAAATTAATTTTAAAAATCAATCATAGTATATGTATATTGAATAAATTAAAAGTCATGCAAAAACAGAAATAATATATTTAAAAAGTGAGGTAGTGTTCATGGGTTCAATGTCCATTTGGGAATCAGATGGCAAAGGGGAAGAAGCTGTTCCTGAATCACTGAGTGTGTGCCTTCAGGCTTTCATACCTCCTACCTGAAGGTAACAGTGAGAAAAGGGCGTGCCCTGGGTGCTGGGGGTCCTGAATAATAGATACTGCCTTTCTGAGAAACGGCTCCTTGAAGATGTCCTGGATACTTTGTAGCCTAGTACACAAGATGGGGCTGAATAAATTTATGACCCTCTGCAGTTTCTTTCAGTCCTGAGCAGTAGACCCCCCCATACCAGATAGTGATGCAGCCTGTCAGAATGCTTTCCACAGTACATCTATAGACGTTTTTGAGTGTATTTGTTGACATACTAAATCTCTTCAAACTCCTAATGAAATACAGTTGCTGTCTTGCCTTCTTTATAGCAGCATCGATATGTCAGGACCAGGTTAGATCCACAGAGATCTTGACACCCAGGAACTTGAAACTGCTCACTCTCTCCACTTCTGGTCCCTCTGTGAGGATTGGTATGTGTTCCTTTGTCTTACCCTTCCTGAAGTCCACAATCAGTTCTTTCGTCTTACTGTCGTTGAGTGCCAGGTTGTTGCTGCGACACCACTCCACTAGTTGGCATATCTCACTCCTGTACACCCTCTCATCTCCATTTGAGATTCTACCAACAATGGTTGTGTCATCAGCAAACTTATAGATGGTATTTGAGCTATGCCTAGCCACTCATTCATATGTATACAGAGAGTAGAGCGGTGGGCTAAGCACACACCCCTGAGGTGCGCCAGTGTTGATCGTCAGCGAGGAGGAGATATTATCACCAATCCACACAGATTGTTGTCTTCCAGTTAGGAAGTCGAGGATCCAATTGGAGAGGGAGGTACCGGGGCTCAGGTTCTGTAACTTGTCAATCAGGATTGTGGGAATGATGGTATTAAATGCTAAGCTTTAGTCAATGAACAGCATCCTGTCATAAATGTTTGTATTGTCCAGGTGGTCTAAGGCCGTGTGAAGGGCCATTGAGTTTGTGCCTGCCGTTGACCTATTGTGGCGATAGGCAAATTGCAATGGATCCAGATCCTTGCTAAGGCAGGAGTTCAGTCTAGTCATGACCAATCTTTCAAAGCATTTCACCACTGTAGATGTGAGTTCTACTGGGCGATAGTCATTAGACAGCCCACATTATTCTTCTTATGCACTGGTACAATTGTTGCCTTTTTGAAGCAAGTGGGAAGTTTTGCCCATAGCAGTGAGAGGTTGAAAATGTCCTTGAATACACAGCCAGTTGGTTGGCACAGGTTTTCAGAGCCTTACCAGGTACTCCATCTGGACCTTCCGTCTTGCGAGGGTTCACCCTCTTTAAAGACAGCCTAACATCAGCTTCTGAGACGGAGATCACAGGGTCATCAGGTGCAGCAGGGATCTTCACAGCTGTGGTTGTGTTCTCCCTTTCAAAGCAGGCATAGAAGGTGTTGAGTTCATTTGATAGTGAAACACTGCTGCCATTCATGCTACTGGTTTTCGCTTTGTAAGAAGTAATGTCTTGTAAACCCTGCCACAGCTGTCTTTGCCCGACAAACTCTTACGTCTGTTGTTACTTACGAAGACAGCCCACAGCCATGTGCACCACATTCATTCTACCACAATCAGACCAACAGGGGCCCTTCAGGAACAAGAAAACCAGAATCACTGAAGTAAGTGGGGCTTTTGAAGAGAAAACATTTCCATACAACTTCGGCTGTTGTGCACAAGGGAATTCTTTTACTTGCTGGTTAAAAGAGAGGAATGTGTCATTGATATAAATAATCCTCACAACCACTGCCCTCTGATCTTCAACTCATACCAAAACATTTAAACACCCCATCCCAACTTTATTTAACACCTCTCTCATACTGCCCTTAGAGATCTGTTCCCTGCCAATGACACCCTTTTGCACATCTATAAATTTAATTGGACCAGTTTGTTTGTTTATTATGTGCCATGTTGTATAATGTGGGTGATCCACCCGGCCACCCACAACTGCACCACTACTGACGCCATATCTTCAACCACCTAGGCCCTAAGTTCAAGAATTCCTTCCCTATGCTTCCACAATCCTTTACTTCTCTTTCCTCTGGTAAGTTCTTCAGATCTCCCTGCAATGAGTTTTTAAGACATCTCTCTTTAGTTTAAAATTACATTATGTTTTCCTGCATTATGGGCACAGTAAATGCAATCTGCTAGACATTCTCATAGGTGCTAAGAGATTGAATTCTTCAATTCTGTCACCAATTATGGAGTAAATATTTTGCATCATGACAAAAATCAATTAAATATTTCTTATAGTGTAGTTACTGTTGCTTTAAATCTGAAGTATCATTACCGACTACCTAAAATATTAACTCCATCTCTTGATCTCATCCCACTATTGCTGCCTGCTGTTGAGCGCAGTATCTTCTGTTTTAATTTAACCTTTGACAATATTTATATTACAGGTATTTCTCACAGTCATGCACCATCAATTGTTGAAAACATGCCAAGTAAAGAGTAAGGTTTCATCATGTTCTTGATGTTTTTTGTAAAGGCCACAGTGCAAATTGTAAATTAGATTTGAAAAGTGGGAGGAAATTACATTTAGGTTACTCATAATGTTAACGTTTACCATTGAAATATGCAGGCTGATGTAATTTTACTTCTTTGATAGCCATGTATACTCTGAAGCCCACTTTTAACACAAGATCCTCCACCTTTCTATATTGAGAGTCAGTTTCAGGTCCTGACAGAGACCATCTCTTCAACGTATCTTCCAGCAGAGCTATACGAACAAAACAGCACAGATCATATTCAAATTCTGTAACATTTCTGGCGAGAGCTGCAACCAGTATAAAATTCTGATGGCTAAAATCTTCAATCATGTATAACCATAGGAAAAACACTGATATCTTTGTTCACTCGAAGTCAGTCTATCATTTATCAACTATCGTTTAAGTACTTTTATTTATTGTTTTAATCTGGATTTTATGTATACATATATATATGCATCACAATTTCCCCCCCCCCACCACCAGTTATAAAACCTCCATGCTTATAAGTAGCCTTCAGAACAGTCCTTATTTACTCGATGCAAATTTAATTCCGAACAACACACACAAATGCTGGAGGAATTCGGCTGGTCCGGCATCGTCTATGGGGAAGAGTAATCAATCAACATTTCAGGCTGAGACCTTTCATCAGGACCGGAAAGGAAGGGGGAAGGATGCCAGAATAACAAGGTGGGTAGAGAAAGGAGTACAAGCCAGAAAGTGATAGGTGAAGCCAGGTGGATGAGGGAGGGGGGAGGTGAAGTAAGGAACTGCGAGGTAATAGGTGCAAAAGGTAAAGGGCTGGAGAAGAAGAGATCTGATAGGAGAGGCAAGCGGACCTCGGGAGAAAGAGAAGGAGGAATGCAAGAGGGAGGTGATAGGCAGGTGTGGAGCTTAGATGGGACCAGAGTGGGGAATTGAAAAAGAGGGAAGGGGAAGGGGATAAAAATTACAGGAAGTTGGAGAAATCGATGTTCGTGCCACCAGGTTGGAAGCTGCATATTTCTAGATGGTTCCTGCAACTTGACAGTAGCTTGGTCATGGCAGAAGAGGAAGCCATGGACCGACACGTCCAAATGGGAATGGGGATTAGAATTAAAATGGCTGCCTACTGGGAAATTCCACTTTTGGCGGACAGAGCGGAGATGTTCGGAAAAGCAGTGCCCCAATGTAGAGGAAACCACATCGGTAGCACCGGATACAGAGGACAACCCCAACAAATTCACTTGTGAAGTGTTGCCTCACCTGGAAGGGCAGTTTGAGCCCCTGAATGGAGGTGGGGGAGGAGGTGAATGGGCAGGTGTAACACTACTTCCACCTGCAAAGGTACGAGGGCTGATTGATAAGTTTGTGGCTTAAGGTAGAAGGAGTCAATTTTAGAAAACCTAGCACATTTATTTTTCAACATAGTCCCCTCCTACATTTACACACTTAGTCCAGTGGTCATGGAGCAAACGGATCTTGGACCTCCAGAAAGTGACCACAGCAGGGGTGATTGATAAATTTGTGGCCTAAGGTAGAAGGAGATGTTATTAACTTCAAACTTTCTGCATTTTCACTCAAAGAGTTGAACTGCATGTGCATGTAACGAGAGCTGTATAACTCATCTCCTTCTACCTTAGGCCACAAACTTATCAATCACCCCTGCTGTGGTCACTTTCTGGAGGTCCAAGATCCGTATGCTCCACAACCGCTGGGCTAAGTGTGTAAATGTAGGAGGGGACTATGTTGAAAAATAAATGTGCTAGGTTTTCTAAAATTGACTCCTTCTATCTTAGGCAACAAACTTATCAATCACCCCTCGTAAGTGCCAGGAGGGATTATTAGTAGGGAGGACAAATGCACAAGGGAATCACGGATGGAGCGATCTCCATGGATAATTGAGAGTGGAGGGGGGAAGGGTGTAGGTAAAGATGCGTTTGATGGTAGGGTCTCATTGATGATGGCGAAATTTGTGGAGAATGATGTGTTGGACGTGAAGGCTTATTGTGTGGTAGGTGAGGACAATATAAGTTCTATC